>NC_080540.1:267860957-268200457 GCF_028640845.1 Ahaetulla prasina | reverse complement strand
TCTCCCCAAAACCACTGATGATCTCGCCCAGCGGCTTCATATAGATGTTGAACAGGAGAGGCGAGAGAATCAATCTCTGCGGCACCCCACACGAGGCGCCCCGGGGTCGATCTCTGCCTCCCTGTCAACACCGTCTGTGTCCGGTCAGAGAGGTAAGAGGAGAACCACCGATAAACGGTGCCTCCCATTCCCAACCCCTCCAACCGGTGCAGCAGGATACCATGGTCGATGGTATCGAAAGCCGCTGAGAGGTCTAATAGGACCAGGGCAGAGGAGTAACCCTTATCCCTGGCCCTCCAGAGATCATCCACCAACGCGACACCAAAGCTGTCTCCGTACTGTATCCGGGCCGGAAGCCGGACTGGAACAGGTCTAGATAGACGGTTTCATCCAGGTACTGGGGTACTTGGCATGCCACCGCACTCTCTACAACCTTCACCGTAAAATGAAGGTTTGAGACTGGACGGTAATTTCCTAAAACAGCTGGGTCCAGGGAAGGCTTCTTGAGGAGAGGTCTCACCACCGCCTCTTTCAAGGCAGCGGGAAAGACCCCCTCCCACAAAGAAGCATTTGTAATCCCCCGGAGCCAGCCTTGTGTCACCTCCTGCGTGGCCAGCACCAACCAGGAGGGGCACGGGTCCAGTAAACATGTGGTGGCATTCAACCTTCCCAGCAATCTGTCCACATCCTTGGGAGTCACAGGGTCAAAACCATCCCAAACAGTCTCAACAAGACAGGTCTCGAAACTCTCGCCTGGATCTACCCAATTTTGATCCAATCCATCCCGAAGCTGAACGATTTTATCCTATAGATAACCGTTAAACTCCTCGGCATGCCCTTGTAATGGGTCCTCCCGTCCCTCCTGTTGAAAAAGAGAGCGGGTAACCCGAAACAGGGCGGCCGGGCAGTTATCTGCTGACGCAATGAGGGAGGAAACGTAAGAACGCTTCGCATCCCTCAATGCCACTAGGTAGGTCCTACTATAGGACCTAACTAGTGTCCGGTCAGCCTTAGAACAGCTGGATCTCCAGACACTCTCTAGGCGTCTTCTCCGGCGTTTCATCTCCCTCAGCTCCTCGGAGAACCAAGGAGCTGGTTGAGACCTGCGCCGGGTCAGAGGACGCAAAGGCACGACACAGTCCAAAGCTCCAGCCACGGCCTGTTCCCAGGCCACGACTAGTTCTTCAGTCGTGCCGCGGGCCAGGTTCTCGGGAAACGGCCCAAGCTCCATCAGGAACCTCTCTGGGTCCATCAGGTGCCTGGGACGGAACCAACGCATTGGTTCCGTCTCCCTGCGGTGGTGAGTAGCAGTTTGAAAGTCCAGACGAAGAAGAGAATGATCTGACCATGACAAAGGCTCGATAACTAAATCTTTTGAAATCAGATCATTCGCCCACTGGCCAGAGACAAAAATCAGATCTAGAGTGCCTCCCCCGATGTGGGTAGGGCTGTCCACTAATTGAGTCAGGTCCATGGCCGTCATGGAAGCCATGAACTCCCGAGCCGTCGAGGATGCTGCGCCAGTTGATGGCAGGTTGAAATCCCCCATGACCAACAGTCTAGGGGTTTCAACTGCCAACCCGGCCAGCAACTTCAACAGCTTGGGCAGGGCTGTTGTCATGCAGCAAGGAGCCAGGTACGTGATCAACAAGCCCACCTGAGTCCTACGACCCCACTTAACATAGAGGGATTCACAACCAGCTATCTGAGGCACAGTGGTCTCCCTCGGTTCCAGGCTTTCCTTGATAATAACCGCCACCCCCCCACCCCTACCTTGGGCCCTTGGCTGATGGAATGCTCGGAAACCTGGTGGGCACATCTCCACTAGGGGGACCCCCCCTTCCGTGCCCAACCAGGTCTCCGTAATGCCCATAACGTCCGTGGTCCCCTCCTGAATTAGATCTGAAATCAGGGGGGCTTTGTTAACCACGGACCTTGCATTGCATAACATCAGCCGGAGGCCCAAGTCCTGAGTACTCTGGCCACTCGGGGAACGGGAAAAATCTGGGGGGCCGGAGCATGCAATCGCTCTCAAATAGCGAGGGCGTACCCCCGAAACCTGATATGACCCCCCCTTCCGCCATATCTGCCTCTCCCACTTACCTTATTGATAGAACAACCCTGACAGACTGGAACAGAACCCTCCCCCTCACATCTGCTGAAGATGTGAGTTCACTGGTGGAAAAGGGCCAGGATGTTCATTGTTGATCAATGAAATTTTGTTTATGGAGGCAGTCCTCAACTCACATAAGTGCTGTACCTTGATGAAGGTATCTTTTCTTTTATGTACACTGAGGCATATGCACCAAGACACACCTTGTGTGTCCAATCACATTTGGCCAACAAAAATTCTATTCTATTCTAGTTTGTGGATTGTTTCTTATATAGTTTTGTCTCTTAGTGGATATTAAGGTAAATGGAAATATTTTACTTCTGCTACATAACAGCTGTACCGAGGAAACATAATCAACCTTTTCTTTTTCAGATGATCTACCATAGTCTAACAACAAAGCTCCTTTTTAAAATGTTGATTAAGCTACTATTCACAGATAAATGGATAGAGGAAGGGAGGGATGGAGAGAAAGAGAACCAGCACCTGATTTGGGCTCCACTAAGTTATGTGACAGTCAGTTTAAAATAGTGGTTGTGACATCAGGCTAGAAACCAGGAGACTAAGAGTTCAATCCCACCTTGGCCATGAAGCCATGAGTGACCTTGGGCCAGTCACTTTCTCTCAACCTTATGGAGGAAAGAAAGGCAAACCACTTTTGAAGAAACTTTGCCAAGAAAAGGAGTACTATGTGTGCCTTAAGAACTTTTGAGTAAAGGCAGAATGTAATTGATCTTCATCAACTATTCAATAAAAGTGGCTAAACTGGTATTTCTCTGAAAAATGAAAACTAACCTACACTATATTTTCTAATGCAAAATTTTGTTATTCACATCCTGTTTTTACTGTAAGTTTCCTACTTGGCTATCTCATATTAAAACACTAGCTTTATGCAATATAAATAATATATCGTAAGGTCCAAAAGATTCTCTGGCATTTTAATAACTTTGGAAAGGTTTCCTCTGACAGTTTTATAGACTCTAATACAGTAATTTTCTGAGATGTTTAGGGACACTGAGGAGTAATTTTTTGCATGTTGTGATATTTGTTTTCAAACAAACTGTCTTAAGAAGCAATTTAACATATTAAAATAAGGTTATAAATTAATCCTGACTCCTTTGTCTATTTTAGCTATTCCTACTGGTAGCTAAATATTGTGATAGTATAAGACATCTTTTAAACATTATTTTCAAGCCATTCTGGTTAAATTACATTTTTCTGTGCCATATTTTGCATATTCTAAAAAAGCTAAACATATTTTTCATAACATTTAAATCATTTAGGAAATCCTAATTCTTTCAATTCTCCATCTGAATTTATTTAAAGGCAACTAATATTTCCTGGCATCATTGATCTTCCATAATGTTAATATGTTTTAAACTTATTTCACTATCTAATTGATGTGTAATGCTTGAAACAACCCTAAGTTAACTCCTACCATGCTTTATATTTTAGAATATGAAGTCTGCATATTAAACTTGTTTGAAAAAGATTGTCCTTGAAAAAGATGTAATAGGGCTAACAGCTACATTTTAATTAATGACAACATGGTGGTTGGCCCTGAATATTTAAGATGGTAGAAGAAATTGTCAGAAACAGCTCACAAACAAATACCAGGAATTCAAAGGAAGTCTCAGCCTTAGTCACTGTCCTGAATAATAGGAAATACTGTTGGTAGAAATGTAGTGGTTTCCTAGCTTGGAACAGCAAGAAATAATGGGAATAGTATCAAAAGTACATAGCATTTGGTTCAGTCATAATAGAATCTCTGTGTTAAAAGATTTTTGAAGCAATACCAGCCAATAACAGAACCAATTCAGTAGAATAAACGGCCACTGTTATCCAAGGCAATGTCACAATACTAAAGAAAGAATTATTTATTCTCCAGACAAACATTTTCAACGTAGCGTCTTCCATATATTTTGGGGATACAACTATTTACATTCAGTATAGCTAATTTTAGTCCCGACACATATGGATAATTGCTCTAAATCAGTTATTTTTTCAAACACATCAATTGTAAGATGTATGGACTTCAACTCCCAGAATTCCCCAGCTTGATGAATTAGCATTCTATACGCTATACCAAGTAATCAGAGGATTTTAGATTCAGAAAGCTTTCTTTAGAACGGTGTTTCTCAACCTCAGCTACTTTAAATTGATTCTAGAGCATGCTGGCTGAGGAATTAATTAAATTACACCATCGAATTAAGTATAGCGCTAATAATTAATTCCTTCCATTCTAACTAAATTAGAGCAGACTTCCATGGTGGGATTATGTTGGGGGGCATTATTTTAAAATGGCTGCATTCTCTCCAGAAGAATGTGCTGAAGACTCTGATATCTTGAATGCTGATCTACAGGATTCCTACCTTGCCTCCAATGAAACACTGAGATAAGTTATATGCAATTTTGGAAATGGGTATTATTGGAATGTCCTTGACACTCAGCTCTCATGTTCCTTTACATCCGATTCTAAGGAAGTAATGCCGTCTATATTTAATAATGGGCTCTGTGATATTAAATACAAACAAGGCAAGGGTGATAAACAGGAAAGTGGATTCAGCCTGAAATTCACCCTGTTTGGCATGAGCTGTATTCCCTTTATCAAAATTGTGATGATCACAGTGAGATGTATCTTGTTCAGAAGGATTTTACCATTAAGATTATTTTAGCATTTTATTGCTAATTTTAAATTGTAGTTTTAAAAAAATTATATCCTGACTTTGGTTTTAAGTTTTGTTAGCTGTCACAAAAGAAGGATTAATATATATCAAATAAATAAATAGTTTGATAATGAAATGAAAAGTTTATTCCCCAACAAAGACAATGCTGTAAACTATAACCAGCTTTCTTTGCCTGATAACATTTTGAAGTATGCCTGTTAAACTGGAAAAGGAGAACAGGAAGATAAGAAAAGCTGAACAGTAAGTCACATCTAATGCCTTCATTCCTGCTTCTGTTATTCTCTCTCGCTTCCGTTTCAGTTCCAATTAGAGCAATTATAAAAAAGTAAAGAGCATTGTCATCTATCCATCCATCGCTTAGAAAGACTGAGGATGTGTAGACAGATGACATTTACAGGTCTAGGCCCCAATGGTTTTTTGCCAGGACTACTGTAATATTTTATGGGTGAAGCTTGCTTTTTCTTCTGACTATTGAACTTGGTTCACAGCTTTGTAACGCACATTGTTCTGGATCCCCCTTAGTTTTCTTATGTTTTTTTCTATCCAAGGGGCTTTACACTGACTCCCTTTGAATGCTTGGTGCTGTTATTTAAAGGTCCAGTGGTCAGCCATTCCCAAGTATCTGGTCCCGCTCTTGTCTTGCTATGATTCTGTTTACACACCATGCAGAGGTTTTTCCATTCCCTTTTCAATGTTGCTCCATCTCATTTGCATGGTTTTTAGGATCTGGGTTTTTTGATTACAGAATTTCCCAGCCCCATACATTCTTACATGCATTTAATAAGGATTTGAAAACATATCTACTCAATAAAGCAAACTGATATAAATAGTTTTGAGCAGATACCAAGAATGGCAGTAGATTGAAATATATGAGGTCAGAAAAGCATGTTTAAGAGACAACCTAATTTATGTTCTCTAGATCTATAACTACAATGTATTACTACAGTATATTATTTAAAATTTTATATACACTGGTGAAAGGTGATGACAGAAGATACAAATATACAACTTCTGAAATTTTATCATCATCTGAATAATGTTTTTATTTGATAGTTTAATGGTTTGGGTTATATTTTATAGTTACTCCGTTTTATTTCTGATATGTGCTGCCCAGACTTGTTTAAGATGGATTGACATACAAATTTTTTAATCAATCCATCCATCAATCAGTTTGAGTAATGTTCTTTCTTACATGGATCTGAATAGGACAAATCACATATTGAAGGGGGAGAAATAGATAAAATGGCAACATTCTTTTTAAAAATAAAAGATTATACTTAAATGCCAGTATCTCAGAAGTTCTAAATATGGCACAGAAATAATTGCTGAGCAATCAAATTATAATTCTTAATTCATTTTAATATAGAAAAAATATCTTAAAAATAGAATATTAAATGCCAGTATCTCAGAAGTTCTAAATATGGCACAGAAATAATTGCTGAGCAATCAAATTATAATTCTTAATTCATTTTAATATAGAAAAAATATCTTAAAAATAGAATATTGTGTTCCTTTGAAATTTAGCGCCTGGACATTATTAACATTTACAGGCTGAAGAGTTCTGCTAAGGTTTTTAGTAAATATATTCAAATGTACAATAGGAATATAATTCTAGTGTTTGCAAAATTAGTCCCTGAACAGACTTTGTCTTCAAAGATCACACATTTTACCTTATAACATCAGTAGTTGAGATTGCCTTTGACAATCCTCTTTATTTTAACAAAACTCTTCAGTACTATCCTTCCTCCCTTTTTTGTAATACATAAACATCTCTGCCTAGAGTTTGCTATAATATATACCAGCTATACTAATCTAGACATCCTTTCTGCCAACAAAAGGAAAGACATATAATGGAAACATCTCCAGAGGCAAAAGCCTGAAATGATGTTTCCCCATTGGCCCAAACCAACTCTTCATTTTTTCCGTGTCCAAAAAAGCAGTTATTTTCCAACAAGAGGAACAAGAAAGGGGAGACAGTAGAATTCACCATAAATGTCTATCAATTCAGTTATTCAGAATTAATAAAATCTACAGTATGCATTAAATTATTTTCTGTCCTTTTTATCCACGTATATTTGTGGAAAAGCACTATTTCTTGGGAATCAGTAGACGATAAACACAATTACATTTTAATTTAAAACCGGCGGTAATTTCTGTCTTTGTTTCTTATTTTTAAGGTATAAAAGCAACAGCAGTGCAGTTTGATAAAAGTTTAGTCTGGGTCAAGCTATATTTTACTGTACAACTCAATATTATTTAGAGCAGGGATGTCAAACTCAAGGCCCCGGGCCCAGATCCAGCCTCTGGGCTGCTTAGATCTGGCCCACAGGGCCATTCTGCAGACAGCAAAAGACCGCCCTATAGTGCCTCTGCCAGCAAAAACAGAGCTTTGGAGGGCCGTGTGTGGCCCACCCAAGCTCCATTTTTGCTGGCAGAGGGATGCAGGAGGCCATCGCAGCTGAAATGGAGCTTGGAAGCCTGTTTTCGCTGGCAGAACGCTCAGGCCATCACAGGCGCCCCCAACACAAGTGACATCAATCTGGGCATGCCCACCCTGGCCACACCCATCCCAGCCCCCCAAGGTCAAACACAACCTTGATGTGGCCCTCAATGAAATTGACTTTGACACCCCTGATTTAGAGGATCACATGGTCATTTGGAACTCCATCTACCACATTATGTTTGTGGCTCTTACTTCAAAAGAAACGTGCATACAATTGCAGCCTGAATTATTTTTATAAATATTCCATTACCATGATTGGATATAGATTTATTACAGAAGCATTTCCAGACTTTCAGCCCAAAGAGCACAGCAGAAAAAAACACAGCTGCTTTTTGAAAAAAATAAAAGGCTTTTCATCTTCCTAGGAAATGTCAAGTTTGATTAGATTATTGCATGGCTAAAGTGCTATTTTAGAGATGTAGCCTTCCATATGCCGATTTATACATGCACTGTGTAATTAGTTTCATAAATTTCATCCCATGAGAATGACAAGGTGTCAGTGTTGGAGAGACTTTCAATGACTTAAGGAAAAGAAAGCTTTTAAGATCATCATCTGTCAGAAATAGGAGATGAATGATAACAGAATGCTAATTTTGCTGATAAATGTTTATGTTCGTTAAAAGAATATAAAACTGTATTTCAGGTCATGTTGCCATTAGTTAATAGGTTAGACTAATTGAGAGTTCCAATTTTAAGAATTCTTAAGAGTACATTGTTAGGGAAGGCTACAAATAGCTCACAAGAAGGCCTTTTGTTTTATTTATTTTTTTAACATTTATATACTGATTTACAGAATGAACTGTCAAGAACTTAAGATAAAACAATAAAATTCATACTAAAATAGTACTTTAGAACACACAATATACAATAAAATATATTTTAAAAATTAAGGAAGAGGCAAAGAAAAGCAAAGAAAAAATATTTTGTCAACATTCCTAACAGTTAAAGTAAATTTTCAGCATGCTATAGCAGCTGCCTCCAGATTTAAAGGAGGATAGCATTCCTCAGCCAGATATTACGCCCAAAAGAAGCTAGCAATACACACTCCTAGCCATGGAGATCTCTAGTTTCAATTGTGACTATAGGAGAACCTCCAAAACTACTATTCTATTTGAGAGAGTACCATCCCATTTACACCAGGTTAACTCCCCAGTTTCTAAACCAGGAAGCTACTCTCTAACACAGGGGTCCCCAACCCCTGGTCCGTGGACCAGCACTGGGCCGCAGCATGCCAGAAACTGGGCCACACAAACTAGCAAAACCCCATCCATGGGATGCAGGCAGCACATGAAACCACCTTCTCTCCAGTCGGTGGGAAAAATCTCTCTTCACAGAACCAATCCCTGGTGCCCAAAAGATTGAGGGCCGCTGCTCTAACAGATTCTCTGTCTTGTCAGGATTCCATTGTAATTTATTGATTTTCCTCCAATCTTGCATTCCATACAACAGATTAATAAAATATTCCCATTAAATCTGGAGCCATTCATTTGTTGTAAAACTAATAATATAAATCATGTTGGAACCACTTTGGCAGAATTAAAGGTGAGACTTGCAAAAAAAAAAAAAAGGTGGATGCATATGATCAAATTGGCAGTGGCAACACAAATTATTTTGTGGATATAGACATCATCCTGTCAAAACAACCTGGCATCATTCCCTAATTATGAAATGCAGCATAATCAACTATATTACACTGAATGCTGAATTAAGTTGAAGGTGACAAAGAAAAACAGCATGAAAAAAACTAACAAAACCATATGGCTATGTTCAATATAAATATCAAAAGTTTTTAGTAATGAGAAGCATTTCTGAATATTCCCCAAAGTTAAAAGAAATATGAAGATCAAGTAATCTGGGTTTATCCCAAGGACAAATCAGACCCTCAGTAAGAAAATTACCAGTATACTCCACCGATCATGCATATCATACAAATTAAAACTTCCTTCTATATAAGTGCTATAACAAAAACATTTTGGGAAAACTAGAGATCCATACTTTATATGTTATACTTTATAAATACTTTATCCTGATTTAGAGCCCTTTGTGTATTATTTTGGGTTCAAAGAATTATTGCTATTTACTAAAAGGGAGAGAGTCAATTCATGCAGAAGTCTAGAATTTCAGTTCTGGGTGAAGGAAAACGCAATTGAACAGGGGTGCAAGGGGAAAGTTAAAAGAAAATGAACAATCTAACACATCAAAGTAAATATTTGATTGACCAAGTACATTTAATTGTTAAGGACAAGCAGACTTATTGAGGAACAAAAATTCCTCTCTAGAAGGTGATACATTTTATTAAGCAGTCTTTGCAATAAATACTGATTGAATGTCTTCTATTGACTCTGATAAATATTATATTCTACATCGCCTAATCACTTAGTACTATTATCTTAGCCTTCTAAAGACGAGCCAAAAACTGATATTGTTCAAATCACATGTCATTTGAAAGATCTGTATGGGGATTTTGACTAAAAATAGATGTAAGCCTCTAATCATAATCCAATTTACAATTTATATTTAAATCAAGTTCTAAAATTTTAAAACTGAAAATTTCTAATTAACTGCAACCAAGATACATAGTAATGTTTGTGGGAGATGACTGTAGTCAAATATTGCTGGTCTGTCCCAAGAGCTAAATGCAACTTTGGCATTAAACTGAAGTTTAAAGTTTGGTCAGAATCTCTGCTGTTTTGTTGATGCGTAACTTTAACTGTTATGATATAGACACTTTGTTGCTTTTCATCTTAGGATCGCAAAAGCAACAAAAGCCGCATACTTCCAGAGAAGCATGGCTGTGCTTAATAGCGTCCAATTCTTTTTCGAATTGAAATCCGAACAGACAGCAGCCCCTATTACACTGTGAGTTTTGCTTTGCACAAACATTTCAGATACTTTAGAAAGAAGCTATGAATTGGAAAACTGCTCGGCTTGACTGCCAAGAGTACGAAAGCCAAAAAAGGAGGGGGGAGGGGAGATGGGGGAGCAAAGGGTAACTGCAATGTCATGCTTTTTTGTTTTTGGACACAGAAGCTTTGTTGTAACATTGTTATTGTTGCAGAACACACTTCATGCATTTTGGCTACACAGATAGTAACAGTTATAAAAAGAAATCCAGAACTGAAACAAAGGTTCAGAATTATCCATATATGGAATTAATACATTGCAGTTCTGCAAAACACAGGCTCTGCTCTGATCTCAGACTATTATGAATAAAACGAAAAGTCCTCTGACTAGCAGGGAGCAAATGGGAGCCGACATCACCAATTCTGAAATGTCAGCACAGACAGCCCAGCTGCCTCCAAGCACAATTCAAGACAGCAGTTGTTGCTAATAGTATTTAATGTCTTTAACAATTTGTAATATTTGTAACATTCTTAATACATCATAAACTTATTGAAATATATAATTACTATATCTAAATGATGATTTTGTTCATTTAGTACAGTTTATGACCAGAAAAAATACCAGGAAAAAAAGTAGTAGCAATAAAGAAAAGTTCTGCATTTCAAACTTCAACAAATAGAGGTGAAACCAGTTATAGGTAGTATACTTGTAGTTTTTTATCCCCAAGGAAGAATTTTTCAAAATTTGGGAGCTACTCCCCCTCCAACCTCCTGATTCCATTTCAATCCAGTGAATCTGAACGGAAGCCTAGAACATAAAGTATTTGGGAACAACTTTAAGATTCGAAGAGGTAAGTAAATATCAGTTTCTGGTGCTTCACCACAAGAATGTAACTTTAAAAAATATATATCTAGACCAGGGGTGTCCAAACTTGGTCCCTTTAAGACTTGTGGACTTCAACTCCCAGAGTCCCTCAGCCAGCAAAGCTGGCTGAGGAACTCTGGGAGTTGAAGTCCACAAGTCTTAAAGGGACCAAGTTTGGACACCCCTGATCTAGACAGAAGCAGGCATGATTTTTAAACCAGGTAAGAGTAAGCATAATTTGGCAAATAATAATATGGTTCACACTCCAATAATATTTGTAAATGTAATTTTTTACTTGGTCTCACACTAACTTAAATGACTGTCATTCATTAATGTCAAGGCTAGATGTGGAGTACCACATGCCTAGAAAATGTTGCAGTGAGATTAAAACCTGCATCCCATACATAATTTAGAGGTTCAACTCTTACCAACAAGGGTCTCGGCCTATATGTGTCTATATACATAAAAGTATTTTGTTGATGATGATAATTATTGCTGTTTTATCTTAGACCAGCCATGCAAGGCTGCTGATATTCTGCCCCAGTGCCTTGAGGCTGTCCAAGCCTGAATGAGCAGCTTCAACTGGTCCAGAACATAGCAGTGGTGGACCTGCCTTGACATGGCCACATGAAACATCTGCTTTGCAAGCTAAATAGGTTTCCAGAATGCTTCTGTATGTCATTCAAGGTGCTGGTTATCACTGTTGTGGTCCGCCAGCAGCCTGTGGAGCTGCCAGCGGAGTCAGACAGTGAGGACGCTGGGGAGAACAATGGGTCAGTCCTGGAGTCAGGGGAAGGCCCGAACGAGGGCTCTGCATTGGAGGCAGAGATGGAGCCAGGACCATCTGGGGGAGACACGTGGACTCCGGAGCCTCCAGAGGCAGACAGAAGAGAGGCAGAGGAACAGGAGGAGCTTGTTCCTAGTGCATGCATGCAAAGAGCTGCCAGAAGGCAAGAGCAGCTAAAGCAAAAAGGACAACTTGGGAGTAAGACCAGGAGATGATTGGCCCCTCCCATAAGGCTTAAAAGAGCAGCAAGGGCTCTTGGGTTCTTTGTAGGAAAGCAATGTTGCTATAATTGTTTCTTTTTTTTAAATTTGCATTTATATCCCGTCCTTCTCCGAAGACTCAAGGCGGCTTACACTATGTTAGCAATAGTCTTCATCCTATTTGTATATTTATATACAAAGTCAACTTATTGCCCCCAACAATCTGGTCCTCATTTTACCTACCTTATAAAGGATGGAAGGCTGAGTCAACCTTGGGCCTGGTGGGACTAGAACCTGCAGTAATTGCAGGCAGCTGTGTTAATAACAGACTGTTTTACCAGTCTGAGCCACAGAGGCCCTGTGTTTCTTGTCTCCTGTTTCTGAACTTTGTGGGGTTCTTGCCAAGAAAAGCCTTTGGCAGGGTGCCAAAAAAGACAAAGGTTTGTGATAAGACCAAAGGACTTTTTATGAAGGACTTTATTTTGGACTTAATTTGGACTAAGCTGATAATGAAGTAATTCTCAGCTGTTCTAATAAAATATGTTTGTTTAGGACTGATTGTGTCTGGTAATAACTATTTGGGCTTAGGTCACAACAATCACTTATATATACCATATGGCATAAGGCCAGTTATTTCAGAGACCTCCTGTTTTCCATAGTTTTTGTCCAGCTGGAAAGAGCCAATAAAATGGCTATATTCTGGATGTTCTCAATCAAATAGTGTTGTATTTTAGGGTGCAAGGGCCTAGGAAGGTAGTTTCTCTATTCTGGTGACTGTCCTTTGAAATGACATCCAGATAACTTTCATCCTCTAGGCATTTGCGGAGGCCTACTGTATCTGTCTTCTAAGGGTAAGGTGGATGGAATCTTTCTCTTAGATATGTACATTCATATATATTCTGATATACTTGTCTCAATTTGGTGTTTTTTTAAATATTCCTTTTCTGTTTATTTCTGTTCATTTTGGTGTACTTTTGTTGCTATCTATTTTAGTTGCCCAGAATCAGCCTGGAGTTGGGCAGCTCTAAAGCTGAAGCAAACAAATAAATAAAAACTTCCTCACCAATCACAAAACTTATCACAATTTACAGTCATCAACTCCTTATCCGCAGAAGTAAACTGCCACCACAGAGAAGTGTAATGATTACAATAATTTACCTTCTTCCAGACATAGAAGATATTCACTTTGATAGGAGATGATCTTCCATGGTACTTCTGGTACTTCACTTGTTATTTAGAGGTTTGTGAATATTTTAAATCCTGTATATTTTAGGATGAGTTCATCTAAGACACCCTCTATTATTCTCTGCATTACTTCAAACTAACATAATCTGAATGACTTGATTATCATAACTACCACCCTTTACTAAACTCTTATGTCACACAGTGACCTTAATTATTAAGTAAGGATAATAACTGCCCGCCTAGCAGTTCAAGTCTAAGATTAACTTATTTTACCAAAGCAATGAGTTCACATTATTTTTAAGAACCAAAATAAAGACAATATTAAATTCATTGCATATAGAATACAATACATGGGTAAGGCATCTTAAATTTAAATTTAAGATGTTCAGGAACTTTCTCCGCTATTTGAATGAATGTGTATATATGTATGTATGTAGGTAGGTAGGTCTTTGGTTATTCGGGTTTTCTCCCACGTAAAATTAGAAGTGTCTTGGCAACGTTTCGACGAAGTCTCATTCGTCATCTTCAGGCTTCAGCTTCATACTTCTAGGAGCAAGAAGCTGAAGCCTGAAGATGATGAATGAGACTTTGTCGAAACATCACCAAGACATTTCTAATTTTACGCGGGAGAAAACCAGAATAACCAAAGACCTACATATACACACCTGCGAAAACCTCAGAATAGATATAGATATAGATATAGATATAGATATAGATATAGATATAGATATAGATACACACACACACACAGATAGATAGATGGTTGGGTGCATATATGCCTACATGGTATATGCACCTATATAACTCTTCTTTCATTAGTGAATATTTGTAAACATTTTTTCTAATGCCATCTATTGATTAAAAAGAAAAAGCAACTGACACATGCCACAGGAAATGGGGATAGAATGATCATATTAATCCTACAGAGGGGCTGCACTGGAAGCAACAAAAATTCCATCTCAAAAATGTAAGGCTGCAGAAAATATAGAAAAGGAAATTGAATTTTCAGCAGGCCAAAGTTTTCTCTTCAATAATGGTCTGATTTGAGTTTTAATCAAACATAAACCGATTACTCTGTGTTTGAAATTGCAATTGAATACACTGACAAATGGTGAGGGGGGGGAGTGAACAATTGCTATTTTTCTCCTGCCATTAACATCAGAACTCAGAGGAATCCATTCCTTAATAAACCTGGAACCGAACTGCCTGTTGATTGCAGTTTTGAATAGCTTTATTAGGGATAAAGTGAGCTTCTTCAGTCTAAAAACACACAGATCCATTGAACTATAACTCCTAAGACCAGAAATCCTGATACATCTGGACCACGTCAAGTTAAAGAAAAGTTATCATGTAGGAAGATCAAGTTAAAGAAAGATGATCAAATAAAAATAATGTGCCTGTGAAATGCCAACAGAAGGACTTCTAAATTCAAGCCCTACTTATGGGCTTTCTCAGAGAATCCCAATGAAGCACGCTGGGAGTAAACCAGAAATCAATAGTGTTCTTCTCATATAATAAAATTACAGTAGCAGAAAGGCCCAGTTCACAGTAATTATGTATTTAACTGCTACAGTGCATTCATATTCTCAGTGACAAAATGTTATGAGAAAGGAAATTAAAAACTGAAAAACAATTCGTTTTCAATGTCCAAACATCACATCCCAAGAGTATGTCAGTGCTCTTCTATTTGGTAGGATGTGGTCAAAATCTATTTTCTAATTGATGAGATGTGGCAATAATAGGTTTGCTTGCGAAGTAGTCTCTGGATTAGAGATCATAACAGAGTAGCATGAGCCAACAATGACAGACTGATGACTCTTGGTGAGCGTCTGCTTAGGAAATGATCTTGTTTCCAATACCCTGATTTTAAACATATGTCTATTGTGCTTACACATGGCAAAGGAATTATTATAAATCTAAAACCATCATTTTTTGAATAGTCTGGAATGGATCACAGTTCAAGGCAGATATGGAAAAAGGAAGTGGGGAAAAAAAATAAAAGAATGTTCTTACTCTTCTTTTATATAAAAGCAAAAGCAGCAATAGTGAAGCAAAAACTACAGGGTATTAGATTAGTTTGTTAAGCACGCCCAGAAAAGTATTTGGTGGAATTCTAATTGAAAGAAAACCAAGATGACAGTGACCAAAAATTTGGAAAAATGTCTTGAAACTTATGCTGGGTAGCAGTTGTGCAGACTAGATTTTTGCTTTTCAAAAGTTAAAAGCAAATGGAGGAATAAATAAATTAATGATAAGTAATTATTGTTTGCACAAAAATGTAATATACACACACCGACACATTGTATTTGGAATTTGAATGGATGATGCTTTTATGTTTGTATGTTTTTTAAAAAACATACTTTTTTATTTTTAAAAAATAAAAAAACAGTTAACTGATGAATGCATTTGCATGAGAAAGTTACTGCACAATTGTTTTTGTTTTTGTTTTTTTGTTTTGTTTTGTTTTTTTGTTTACATTTATATCCCGCCCTTCTCCGAAGACTCAGGGCGGCTTACAGTGTATAAGGCAATAGTCTCATTCTATTTGTATATTTTTTACAAAGTCAACTTATTGCCCCCCCAACAATCTGGGTCCTCATTTTACCTACCTTATAAAGGATGGAAGGCTGAGTCAACCTTGGGCCGGGCTTGAACCTGCAGTAATTGCAGGCTCTGTGTTCTAATAACAGGCTTCTTTACCAGCCTGAGCTATCCCGGCCCTTAACCCAATTGTTTTAAAGAAAGTGTATGAATAAAGTGAATAGCTGGACTTATCACAGAATCGTGGAAACTGGAACAGACTTCAAGAGGGCAATCCCCTGTCTGATATGCAGGTTCTAATATATTTGGGATGATGGCTCTCTAGCTTTTGTTTGAAGATTCCCCTAAAACTTATTGGGTCAAAAATTAATGTGTGTTTAACGAATATGGATGCAAAGTAATTGATCAGGTTGTTTGATTAGACAGGAAGAAGGAATATAGATTGAAATGGAAAACAAATATAGGGGTGGAAAGTTCATTGTTGAAGGAGAACTACAAGAAAACTATAGTTGGATGAGATTGAGGGGATCCTTGAAAATGATATGGTACCATATGTTTGCTTAAGTATGGAAAGGTATAATGAATGGTGATTGGGTAAAATAGTTAGGGTTAGTAGTTTTAGCTACTTTAACTCCACTCCAGTGGTGAAATTCAATTTTTTTTACTACCGGTTCTGTGGGTGTGGCAGGGATAGCAAAATCCCCATTCCCATCCCACTCCTGGTGGAAGGATATTGCAAAATCTCCACTCCCACCCCACTCTGGGACCAGCCAGAGGTGGTATTTGCCAGTTCTCCAAACTACTCAAAATTTCTGCTACCGGTTCTCTGAACTACTCAAAATTTCTGCCACTGATTCTCCAGAACCTGTCAGAACCTGCTGGATTTCACCCCTGCTCCATTCCCTCCTTTTATCTATTTCCTTGGGTTACTATTTTTACTCCTTTTCATGTGCTTACAAAACCTTGCTTATTTCAAAAGGCAATAGAATGCTAGGTATGTATGTATAAGTACACAAACCAAAGTGAAGGTTTTTCCCCGCCTTCACTTTATAAAGGAATTTACCACTGCCAATTAAAATGCAAGGTAGAAAAAAAATGTGGTTCATTTCATTCTTTATTTTGTTTAGTTTTAGTTGTCAATTAAGAAATTAAACTTATGAGGAAAGATACAATTGTGTGAGATATGTTAGATGCAGGCAATGAACTCAAGGTTCAGGAAGTCAAGCCATACATATATATTCTACCAAACGAAGTAGGATAATAAGCAATACATTGAAGTCCCACCCAGCACTGAGCAGTAGCACCTGCCGATTGCTTCCTGTCAAAGATAGCCAAATTGAGACTAATTATCTTAAGCCGGTACAGCTTTTGAACAATTCAACACAATGAATTCATTAACAGAAAGGTCCATGGTGCACATGTGCTGGAGAGAGGAAAATAACATGCTTTTATTTGATCTCCTGAGATTAAAGAATTTTTAGTCCTATTGAAAAATATGTGGGCAATACTGGAAAACAGCTTGTGACTTTTGCCTGAGACGGAAGAAGCTATCCATTTGCAAAATAGAAGCCTGTCCTTGGAAAGAACAAGCAGCAGTTTGTTACTATTTTAAATTTGAGCTCATATGTGGAAATAAACAACTTGTACAATGGGATACACTATTTCCTTGGTTAGCGTGAGATTTTTCAGGCTTTATTCAGATTCTACTCATTCAGACCAGAGCTAAATTTGGTGACTGATTTAGCAGCATTAGTTGCCTATGCTTTGAACTGTAGAGAATAACATATTGGTACTTCTAATTATTTTTTTAGAAATATTTTCTCTCTTTTCTACAGCTTATAATTGGTGGGAAATCTACATATTTCCATTAATTTCGGTAAACGGTATACCCCTCTGAATCATTATGAGATGAAGGAAATCGGATTCTCCTGTTTAACATAAAATGACAGCATCAGCAGGGTGTTCCTCTGCTTTATAATCCCCAACTTGACATGCAATGACATTATCCCGCAGAAGGCAAAGCCAAATTATAATTCTTGATGTAATTACAGGTTTAATGGGAGGGGGAATTGTTACGGGCAAAGTAACCCTTCCCAGCAGGTCTTTCTATGAATACAAATAGAACAACCAAAATCTATACTGCGATATAGCCCCAAAGAGACAATTCATAATGATGCATTATATATGAATACCAAAGCTTAAATTTTGGAGTTGCGTTATTATTGGTGACTGCTTTGATTTTCAAAGGAAAACAAAATTCCTTGCCAATCTTCTATATTTCTAATAAGTGCGGAAGACAATATTCTGAACTTTTTATATTTTTTATTTGTGGAATCCTCATTAGGGATTATTTAAATCTTTTAAAATTTAATCTAGGGTCCGTAGTTTGCAATTGATAATGACAACCTTATTAATAATTCAACAGACATGGATAAATTACTATGAGTAATATTAAATTAACACATTGCTAAATCTTGCCTTCCTCATGCAAACATGTCTGAAGGAAATGTACCCAAAGAGCTTTTATTGTAAGCTCTTTCTATATCTTTCAGGCAGGTAGCATTTTTAAAATGCATTTAACAGGAAGACTTCAAAAATTGTAAATAAAACGTGTTTACTTTCAAAACTTTGTATCTTTTAAATTCAGCAGGAAAATAAAACTATTAGAAACTTCCTTAATTCTACAAACAAAAGCAATAGATAACATTGCAAAAAATTAGGCATAGTTCTTCCGTATGGGATGAATTAAAATAATGTATTTACTGCACTGCTTTCTCTCGCTCTCTTTTTAAAGTATTTGTATATTGCACATATATTATTCCCTTTCAGTTTCAAGTAAGAGAGATGTCCAAGCTTAACTTTCTCTCTATATCCTTATATTACTCTGAACAAGGCCTTTTGAAAGTGAACTAAAAACTCCTTTCAACTTTGTTTTTCAATAGGACACAATTATCATTTACAGCACCAAACTCTGCAACTACAACTTGAAATGTGGTAAACTTGTTCAAAGTGTCAGATACATTATCCTTGTTATCTATCAGAAAATTATCAAAAAACAAAGCAAAGTTTGCTGTACGGATTAATGCATAAGGCTAGAAACTCAAGAGACCATGAATTCTAGTCCTGACTTTGTCACAAAGCTGGTTGACCTTGAGCCAGTCATTTTCTCTCAGCCCTTAGGAAGGAGACAATGGCAAATTACTTGAGTCAACAGACACTTGAAAGCCAGCCTCTCAAAAAAACCAAAACAGAACCAAAAAGATTAAGGGGGGGTGATTTCTATTATTGTCCTGGGGGTCATTTTTTATTCTTCTGTTATAAAACATTAAAGAGAAGTTGTAAAAGTCTCCAGTGCCAGAATGTACAAATGGATTCCTTCCAAAATAAAATTAATACAAGTACCAGCTAGTTGATCTCCAGATGTTGAGCTATAGCCAATGAAGACAGTTCATACCATATAAGATACTTCAGTAACATCTTGTAATTCAGTATTTAATTAACTTCAGACAATGCAATAATGCTAAGGATGTAGCATTGCAAAAGGAAGTTTAGCAGAATGTGCCTTTCCCTTTCCTGCTCCTCATGTTTATCTTCCTCTCCCTATAGCTGCATCACAAGCACCAGAAACTAAGGATATGCATCCTGATTAAAGAATGCTCTTTAACTACTATGAATAATTAAACTTTCAAATATAATTAGATTAAAAATATGTGCAATTCATGAATCATTTATTGATTAGAATTTTTTACATCAGTTAAACATAAACAGTTCACCCTTGGTGGGATATTTGGTAGCCAAAGTATAGAATTTTGGAAGCAATCAAGCTGGGAAAAACAAACTGAGAAGGAACAGCATTTCATAATGAAAATGAGGCATATTTATATTTTCAGTAAACAAATATTTCTATTTGAGAATTTAAAGTTAAGGATCAGAATTAAAAACTTAGAACCTCCTCCCCGCCCCCGCCCCCCCTCTCATTCAGAAGATAACCATTCAAAATTTTACTGGTTGGATTAATTGTGTTTGGATTGTTCTTCTTATAGAAGTAAATACAATCTAGAAGGCTTTTAAGATAGCTACATTCTGAGCCTCATTGTTACTGTGCATCAAGGGAGTGATGCTATGGCACAGTTGCTAATAGCAACTCCTCCATGGGGAAACTAAGCATTGATCCATTTGCATGAGTCAGCCAAATTAAACTAACCTCCTGCCTCTTTGTCTCCATTTTCTTTCTTGCTAAGAATAAGGAGTATAACAACTAATGCTGAAACTTCAGCCACGTTAACAGGACAGACATCCAGAGTTCTTGTAAGATTCTGTAATTAATAGGCTTTCAAAAGTTTAATCTTTTCTCTCCAAAGTATTTTTTGTAATATTGCATTTCTTTTCCAAACTGAGCAACTTCCAAAGTTTATAAAACTGCCGTGCCATTGAGTAGTGTGCTTTCTGTACTGATTAGATGTGAAACCTGTCATTTGGCTAGTGACTTTTCCCTCCCTCCTATCTGTATTTGTGTGAATTTACATACTTACACAATCTACGTTGGAACATGAAAAATACTTTCACTTCAAAATATTGTTTTGTGGCATTTGTATACTTTTCTGTAATGAAATTCCTATAAAGTTAGTAAGAAGTATTAATACTTAGACAAAAGATTAATAATTTGTTAGTTTGAAGAGGTGCTACCAGACTTCTGATTTGTGGCGGCCATAGACTCTCCTACTATAAAGTTTATAGTGAACACAGAAAATATTTGAAAACAAGATATATGAAATATTGTAAAGCTTTAAACAAACATAACAATCTACCAGTACCAAGTTGGACTGACTACTGACTACTAGAATTGTCAGAGTTGTAGTGCCCCAAGAAGCCCCTTTGCATCATGCTGCTAGGTCAAGCTTCACACTACAATTGGCTCTGTGTTGCGCTGCATCTTACAAACTACCTGCAGTCCCAGAGCTGCAGTGCACCAAGAAAACCCTTTGCGCTGCACTATTGAGATAGATTGGGGCTAGGCTTAATGCTGCAATGCAGCTCAGGTGCTCCTTGCATTCTGAGCTGTAGACTACCAAGAAGTAACCTTCCCCACACTGCTGAAAAGGGCTGGGCTGGGCCCAGGGATTTCTTGCAACCCCCAAATCCCAGTGCTCCAAGAAGCCTCTGTGCTGTGCTGCTGTGCTGTGCTGTGCTATGTTAGCTATGGCTTTGTGCTGTACTGCATCTCATGTCTTCTTACAGCCCCAGTGCCACAGCTTGCCTGAACCATAAAATAGTAAACATCTTAAGACCTATGCAGATTTAGCACTACTTAATGGCCCATAAAGGGCCGGATAGCTCAGGCTGGTAATAGCCTGTTATTAAGAACACCGAAGCCTGCAATTATTGCAGGTTCGAGCCCGGCCCAAGGTTGACTCAGCCTTCCATCCTTTATAAGGTAGGTAAAATGAGGACCCAGATTGTTGGGGGGGCAATAAGTTGACTTTGTAAAAATATACAAATAGAATGAGACTATTGCCTTATACACTGTAAGCCGCCCTGAGTCTTCGGAGAAGGGCGGGGTATAAATGTAAACAAACAAACAAAAAAAAAAAGACAAGGTACAGGATAGCCAAAAAGGGCAGAGATGGGGGGGGGGAAACTAGAGGAAGTCTTCCATCTTACCGAGGCTTGGGGCTGGGAGCGACCAAGCTGGGAATGGTTTGGATTGGGGTGGTCCTCGCCTAACCACTGGGTGGACTTTGGTTAAAGACAGCAAGGGGAAGCCATATGTGTTTAAAATACTGTTTCCTATAACTTTTTGTTTAACTAGCACAGGATTGAATAATTTTAATATCTAATCTTGGAACAATCTAGACTAACTTCAGGTCATCCAGGTACTGTCTAAATACCCGCCTATATTTCTTACTATTGTACATTTAATTTAACTTAATGCATTTGAACAGAAGTAGAGACTTGCATTAGTTTACCTTGATACAATGATCTGAAGAGTAGGTTTTAAGATTTTAATTAAAGTGAGAATGTTATTTAGTAAAGAATTATTTAATATACAGTATAACTGAAAACCTGTATCTTGTGCAAATCTTAGATATATTCCCAGAAAGTTGTATTGCAGAAGGTTTCTGTGATTTCTTTTGCATTAGGAAAAGTTTAATATAACCAATGTGGGATCTAGAACAGATGTATCCTATTTACATCTGCTTAGCTCAAATCCCATTAAGCAGAGGTTAAATATTTTGGATCAAGGCTATGTTCCTAATGATCTTATCCTAAAAGTAACTGTGGCACTGCATATATTCTTTCTTGAGAGGCAAACAACTATGCAAGCTTTCCTTAATCTAATCCTCTAGAGAGGTTGCACTGTAAGAGCCAGCATCACCAGCCAACAGAGAAGAAACTTATCCCACCACTGAATTGAGTTGATCCTATACCTGAATAAAGACCTAGGAATGTAAAGCTGAGTCTATGCAGGAAGTAGAACAAGATGGTAGGGTGAACTGAATCACTGTGAACTTCAATCCCTCTTTAATAAATAGGAGAGAAAGTTGTTCCCAAGATTTATTTTTAACTACAATGAAAACTGGAACATTCTTACCAATGAATGGGATGAAAACCTAAAGTCTCTGTCTTATTTTCTGAAGACACAGGCATAAAACCATGGAAATTATAGTTGTAAACCTATAAATTCCCATTAATTAGCAAAGTCTCTCCTTAAATTCATGAAAAAGAGATAATTCTAATTTCACTTATTTTATATTACCTCCCATTCACTGCTGTCTTCACCATTCATAATTTTAATAAGACTTCCAGCTACTTAAAATTTGCCCACTCAGTTCTAAAATAGAAAGACCCATTACTCATTCTGCTGTGATTAGCTAAGAAAACTTTATTTGAATAAAATCCTATCTTAATCCTTCCTAAAAGAAAGTGATTCCTATATGTTTTGATAGGATTTTATAATAGATAATCTGCACATTAAACTTCGGACATGTTGCATATGTGCAAGGAGTTGGAAGCATTTTATAGAATTTGAGCATCTAATTTGGGTAAATATGTAACCCTCTATATAACAAACATACAAACTTTGCTTAAAATGCAGCCTGGGGAAAGGAGAGTGGCATAATCATCATAGTCTTTATTCACACCAATACCTACAATTTTTTAAAGCCAAGATTAAACAGCTTTTGTAATTTAAAAGGAATTACAATGTATTCTGATCCCACAGAAATATTTGTAATAAAACTAAGAAAACATTAATCTGCAATGAAATTGTGCTCTATTGCTTCAGCTTTTATTAATGCAGAGAATTGCATTGTCAAAATGTCTATGGAGATTCTCAGTCATCCAGGTTTGAAAAAAGCACCTTTGGAAGTACATTGTCAAAAGGCAGCAATTCACATCAGATTATTCTTTTATTGGAAAACAATAGTGTATAATTGAGTTATCCTAAGAACTGAGTCCTTTTTGCTCAGAACAATATACCACATGATTGGTTATATGCTTATAGCCCAACTACATAAATTCCCTGTGAATTGATTTCCACTGATCTCATCAAAATTTACTTTCGGTAAGTAAGTCTGGAATTATAGCCACTGGCTGTGACATCAAACTTACATATTGGCTTTTTCTGTTGGCCTCTATAAGGCTTTCTTTAAAAGAGAGGCAACCAATTTTACATTGTGACCTTAGATATATTAATCCAAAAGAAAACCTCAATTGACTTGCTTTCTGGAATGTGAATATAGGATTACAATTGTATTGTCTTAATGGAGACCAAGACTTATTGTGCAACAGGTGTTTTAAATTAATCTCTACCAAATACAGGCAATAACAGAAAAATAAACCTTACCTCTAACATCAGGAGAGAATCGAGCTGAATGGCGAGACACAAAAAGTTTAAGTTCTTGATCCAAGTTGCATTCAATGAGGTTTGTGTCCCATGATCGGATACCTAGATGTTAAAACAAAATAAACATGTAGTCAGGGATAAGTACAGAAATATTAATTTACTATTGTTAGCTTTCTTTTTCCTTTTACCTCCAGGAGCTCAAGGTGGAAATCTTAGCACTCCTTCTTCCAATTTCCTCTAAAGGTAGGTTAGGCTGATAGAATGGCCCAAAGTTAGTTGGCTTTTCCCACAAGCACTGAAATGGAGTAAGGCTGGAGTCCCAGTAAATCTTTATGTTGACTCTCTCTCTCTTTATTATTTATTTATTATTTTATTATTATTTAGATTTTTATACCGCCCTTCTCCCGAAGGACTCAGGGTACAGCCAGATTAAAACAGTGCAATATACAAATTAAAACAACAGTTAAAATAACATATTATATAATTGGCCGAAAATTAAAACCGTCAAATTTGACCCAAAAATAAAATATCCCAGTTAAAATTATTAAAATTCAAAAAATTTAAAAAGTTAAAAAAGTTAAGCCAGTCCCGCTTGAATAAACAAGTGCATTTTCAATTCATGGCGAAAGGTCCGAAGGTCAGGTAATTGACGCAAACCAGGGGGAAGTTCGTTCCAGAGGTTAGGTGCTCCAACAGAGAAGGCCCTTTCCCTGGGGGCCGCCAGCCGACATTGCTTGGCGGATGGCACCCTGAGAAGACCCTCTCTGTGTGAGCATACGGGTCGGTGGGAGGCATAAGGTAACAGCAGGCGGTCCCGTAAGTACCCGGGCCCTAAGCCATGGAGCGCTTTAAAGGTGGTAACCAATACCTTGAAGCGCACCCAAAAGACCACAGGTAGCCAGTGCAGACTGCGCAGGAGCGGTGTTACCGGGAGCAACGTGTGGCTCCCTCAATCACCCACGCACTTCAGAGGTAGCCCCATGTAGAGAGCATTGCAATAATCCAGACGAGAAGTGACAAGAGTGTGAGTGACTGTGCATAAGGCATCCCGGTCTCTCTCTCTCTCTCTCTTTCTGAAAGGGACAACTTGCCACAGCCAACTTATCATGGGACAACTCTATTTCATTATTTAAAATAAATAACAATTATTTCAGATTCACATTTCATTCTGTCCCTCCTTTTGTATACTTTCTTCAATGATTCTGTTCCATTATTTCTTTCTCATTAGTGTAGCTCTTGTCCTTCAGCGAGTTGACTATAGCAAGTTGGCCATGGTGAATTGTCATAGACACACACCCCACTCTCTCTTTCTCTCTGTGTCTGTGTTGAGTGTACTTTGGTGGCAGCACCTAAGGTTTTTGTGTTGGTTTTTATGCTTTGTACTGTTTTTGTTGTGGTTTGTAAGCAACCTAGCATTATAGTGCATAAGATGGGCAACTATACGAGTCTTTTTAATAAGTAAATACAGTAAACCAATTCAATGGCTTAAATATGGGTTTGAATGTGAGTCCCCCGATCCTGGTCCAACATTTTACTCACTCTCAGATTCTCTTTACATATGGATATATGAATATATTTAGATTTTATTTTTTAAAATACACCTGTCAATCCTCTAAACACATCATGTTTCTAAAATCAGTTTTCTTAATCCCCTTACCAGGCTTAGTCCTTTATCTCCCAGAGTCTCTAATATATCTTTAGTTCTTTAGTTACTGACTTTATTTAGAACTCTATTCCCAGCAAGGCTAGCCTTTTTTACTTGTTTTATTAGGGAGCAAGTTTATAGGATGGTAATGTGGCATTTACAAAAGGATGATGTAGCTAGCCAATTTGCAACATGCTATAAAAACATTGAACTAATTGTTTTATGCTACTTGTAAAAACACTTTCTCTAAATCATTATGCTTTAAATATTTATGAATTCATGTATGTATTTGTAAACCAGGATTCCTTCTCCCTACAGAAGCACTCAACCACATTACAAAAAGTAACAAAATGAAAATAATCTCTCATTACAATCATAGAATATCCATCACCGCAACAACTACAAGTAGCACAAAGAAATAAAAATGAAACAAATCTCTCCAGAAATAAAAATGAGTGAAAGAACAACTGAGTGAAGAAAGACTTTGCTGACCTAAATTTTGGAGGAGGGGCGGTGGTGGTAAGATAAATATTGGAATTGTTTAAGCTTAGGACAAACACTTTGCTAGTAGTGACCTGTATCCCAGAAAAGGCCCTCATTAGTGTGCTGCTCAGATTTATGTATCCAGATTATACATACAGTGTACACAAACACTTTTTGTGCAGATGTGTTTACTTGGAATTTCAAAAACATGTTGTGATCCTGCCCAATTACCAAACAGCTACCCCGGGAGACATAGCCTGTTGCAAAGCACCACTGATCAGAATGCTACCTGCCACCTTTTCCACCAAATGCTCCTACCTGGTTAACTTTTTATGCTAAGTAGGCACAGTTCTGAATGAAATACCCATCTTTTTTGTTTCATAACATATAAAGACAAGAAACACATAGGGTTCTGGCAGCTAGCCTTCCATATATCAGTACTGCTATCACTTAGGGCTTTCCACCAATAACTGTATTAATCTCTGTTTGATGGAGATAGGCAGTGTAGTATTGCCTAGGTATTGTCTGACACTAATCCTTTTCATCTCTCACCATTGTCTTAAACCAGAGATAACCAAACCAACTGGGCCGTGCAAACAGTGGGCATGTGTGCAGAGTTCCATTTGCGCATGCGCAGGATAAGGTTGCGTGCGCAAAACATCTTCTCCCCACACCACCTGCCACCGCCACTGCTAGTCTGCGGAGCAAGAAAGCTTTCTGACAGCTTTCTAAAAGGATTCCATCTACTTTCACCAAAAGAAAAAGCCAGCTCTATAAAACTCTTTTGTCTGATCTGAACAAACTGTCCCATCAGGGAATACTGCTTTCTTCTCATTTAACCTCACATTTGTCTTGAATCACCTGATTTTTCTCGATCACATCTATACAATGAGTGTTAACTTTATGGCAGCCTTTGACAAACCATCAACTTCTGATCTATCTAGCCATAATGCCTAGTTTGGGAATGTGTTAATTCTTGGATTCCACCAACCCGCTTTCTCTCTTCAGGAGCTCAGAACAATATACATAGATTTTTTTCCTCCATTGTTTCCCCCACAACAACTATCTTTTGAGGTAGGCTGAATTAAAAGTGTGGTAGAATATAGATATTATTTTGCTTTCTGCAAGTGGTTAAGATACAGAGTACCCAAGGCCAGCCATGTTATTTAGGCACATAAAATAGAAAAGGCCACAGGTTCTTTCTTCATATCTGCCAGTAACCATAATATAACCAATTAAACAGCCATTTACATGAGCCACATAAACCTTGTAGCCTGTTTCATTCAGCCCAAAGGTACAGTTATTCTGCTCACACCCTTTAGCCTGTGTCAACTACACTTGTATCTAGCACACATTACTGAGCAGATTTTCTATATACTAATACATCTAGCAATACTACGGGGTCCTAGCTTACTGTCAGCAAGGCCTGACATAAGAGAAACTAAATATGGGAGGCCAGCCAAGATGATATATTGATGCTTCCTTTTAAAGTCTTGAGAATTTTGAGTTTACATTTTTACATAAATAGCAGTAAACTTAATTCAGTGTGTTACACTGAAACATTTACAGCAAGGTATTATAAATTAAAAGACTATTATTTGTTTATGTGACACAGGTTCTAAGTATTAAATGCATGCAATCATCCTAGATAATTTTTTAAATGTTTGTTTTTTAAAAAGGAAGATTACAAACAGAATAAATGCAAATGTTTGGAAGCAAATCCTAATTATGGCATCAATTTTAAAGAAGGTCACCTACTTCCTCCCTTCCCCACCTGTTTTATTGGTTCAGTCAATAAGACAATGTGAATTCTTCTACAAACCTGTATGCATGTAACATTTATAGCTCTGTACACTGTACCTGAACAGCAGGTGTCAGCTAATTAACAGGAAAGCAGCAACCACAACAGTGCAGAAATACCAGAAGGATAGGGCTGTATAATATTTTTCTGGTGGGACTATATTTGGCCAGTGGACCGGGGTGGGAGGTGGGAACCACCCTCCCAATGTGGATAAGATTGGACAGAAATTGTGTTTGACCTCATTGGATTCAAATTGACTAAATAACTTAAATTACAATGTATAAGATTGCTCTCCAAATTTTTTCCCTTATGTTACGTTTACAATCAATTTTGATGTTAACTTTGGAAAGGCTCTGAGGGCCAAAAGTAAGGATTTTGGGAGCCTCAGGAGACCCCTGCAAGAAGAGTTTCAATGAGGTCAGAAAATAACCACTGCTTTTCAGGATCTGTAATGGGCAAAAAAATAACCTTGACGTACAGGCGGAAGACCTGTAACCAAGACAATGGTTAGATAAAAGAAATTTGAGTCCAACCCAATCTGTAATCCAAGTAAATGTCTTTTTCCTGAAAATAAAGGGAGGAAGGGAAGAGGAAATGCATTCAGACTTGTAAGATTCTATTAATATAACCTAACAATAAAAGTAGTATTAGTTGATGTGATTTTAGTTCCTAGTCTGGTCTACCTTGGAAGACTGACAGCATCCTTAGCAAATCATACTCCATATTTTAGGGTTGAGATAGATATAAACAAATTTATCTGTTATAGAATTAGAAACAGTTATACAAATGGGCCTAGAAAATTAGGCAAACCTATTAGAAATTCTGGGTAAAGAGAATTTTAAATTCAAAAAGTTTAATTTCCTCTCAGTAATTTAATGTTTGAAACACTATTTTCAGCTGAAGTGCAATAGAACAGCTCCAAAAGGGTTTGGGTATTGGTAATAATAGTAACGCTCCTACATGTTCCTTCTGCCTTTTAGACAGGTTTTATATAATATGGTTTCTTATTGCAATAGAATGTATTAATAGGATAAAAGAATTGGAAGGGACCTGGAAGGTCTTCTAGACCTCTGCTTAAACCAGAAACCTTATACCATTTAGACAAATGGTTGTCCAGTCTCTTCTTAAAAGCCTCCAGTGTTGGAGCACCCATAACTTCTGGACGCAAGCATTAAATACATGAGATTCACCAAATAATATATATACATGTAACTCCTTAACTGGGTTGTAGATTTCATTATCTGAATTAAATGTAATAGTTAAGTGAAGTTTGGAAAAATTGTGACAAACAGATTTATTGACAGATTTATTGTCAGACTCTATTTCAACAATGATCCTGTAAGACTATTTCCAAATAAAGTGAGCAATGTAATGAATGGATATAAATAAATCCAAATATAAGCTTGTCTACTGGTGGAACAATGTTTAGTCTGCCCTGTTATATCTGCTCCAATCACTGGGGATCATCAACCCTTAGAAGCAATTTGGAGGCTGGAAGAGTTCAGAGGTGAGAATACAAAGTCCTGTCATATGAGCAAAAGACCAATTCCATGACACTGGATGGAGATAACACCTGTTGAGCTAGACTGTTTAAAGTGAGATTACTGTATGAATTACAGAGCATTCAAATTCCCAACCTAGCAAAGCCATAAGGATGTGCTAGAATTGAAACATCAACAGTCTTCAGTGCCTCAGTAGCATATCTGCTAAATTGCTAATCTTGTTTTTGTTGTATTTCAACAAAAATGAAAATATTTTATAAATAAATGTTCAATAAAATAATTAAATCATATTCATGCTTCCTCCAAATTATTTCATTCCAATTGCTTCCAGAACTTTTAAAAATACATCAGGCTGGCATACTTTTTAAAAAAATTGTTTTAAATCAGTCAAATTAAATTGTATTTTAGTCTACTGAGTACACAATTTTGGAAGTTTGCCTTTTTGAAAACTTTCAAAAGGAAATCCATATTATTGTGTTAAATCAATCAGATTTTGCTTTTATCCTGCTTTTAATGGAACTCTTGAAATTCAATAATGGCCCCACAAAAAAAGTCCAAAGAAGAGTGATTCCTTCTTCAGTTTTCTCCACTTCAACTATGACATCATTAGTAAATCTCTGCCAAATTTCCACAAAAGGTCTGACTTGACAGAAAACAACTTCTGCCTTGATTAGGAATCTAGGAGGTAGCTCTATATAATGTCAGAATTTATAGTCTATTGTGATATGCAATACTTTTTGTTGAAAGATCCTCCCATCCACTAATGGACAACTAATGGCTTTTTTACTGGAGAGGATAATTCTTATCTAAATTCCAAAGGTTAATCACACAGCTACAGAATGCCTCTCTAGGACGCATAAGTTTGTCTGGAAAATTAACCCAGAATTTCTTATACCCGATGTATGTATCATATCTTTAAACTTTTTTCTCTTGTTTGACTTCAAATCCTCTAGTATAAAGCCCGGCTGATCTAAATTGTGCATAGAGTTTGAAAACGATTTAGAGGACATCTCATTAATAGTTTTCCATATGATATATAGAAAATTAGTTGGACCATACTTCAGTTATTATTTTAGGATATTCAGGTTTGCTATCTGTTTTGTAGCTTATTTTTATTTCTTAATACATTTCATATTATTTCCAGGTATACAAAGAGTATGTAAGTGTTCATATTTTATGGGATCTAGTTAACAAAAATGTTTCAGAATGAGAAACATATGGATAATGTATTCAGTAATGTATTCATGTATTCACACAAATACGACAGAACTGGAATATTTTCAGTTTGTTTGTTATATGTACATTCATTCTGGTAAATGAAAGATTTAGCTGGACATTTCTGGAAGATTGCTTTGTATCAAATCTTATAATCCTTAGCTACCATGTTTGAGGGCACCAAGTTAGGAAGATGTTACTGAACATTTGGTAATCAAATTCAGTTATTTTTAGAATACTGGCTTTTGCAAGAATTAAAAAAAAAAACCATATACATCGTAAGTTCTCAAAAAGCCAGCCTTGTTTAAAAGTAAATATGGAAGCCTATTAAAGATCCACTGTTAAATCAGCCTACACAATAGAGCTCTGTGAGTCAGCATTTCACAATTATCACACAGAATTCTACACTAAAAAGTAGAAAGATTGGTCTTGTATATGAACATGAGTGATTAATAAAAAATATACTGAAAGGAATTTTTATTTCCTTCAAAAAAAAATCAGGTCTGTCAATCATTTTTGTCAGTTCAAGTCTTTATCAGCAATCTGGGCAGACTCACAATTGTTAGATTTTCCATAGGTTTTAAAGTACGGGGGGGTAGGGGGAAGAATGGCTATATGGAAATAAATATTGTAGTTGATTTTCTATCATTATTAAATAGCTGTCACCTCTAAATCTCATTCGGTAATATTAAAAAAAACATTTTTCAATTCATTCAAGATGATATTTTACTACGTCATCCATAGATGACGGGATCTCAGATTTCTCTGCAGTGATTCATATTAATTGAGCATCTTCCAGGGTGGTGTCCAAGGGCCAAAACTAAGAGTGCAGAATCATGAAATCATGAAGGCCTTGCTGTAAAAGCCTTGTTCAACTAGACATTTAATCAAAGCTGTTGTATATTTTAACAAAGAAATCTCTAGACTTTTCTGATCAAGGTTTAAACCACTGACATGGGTAAATCCCCTGAATCTTTATAAATATCATCATTTTGTGTTCAGAATCCAGTATCAAGAATGCTACAATTGAACTATGCAGTAAAAAAAAAAATCAATGTAGGAATTTTGTTTCTTTTTCTTGAAGCAAAAACTGTCATCAAATGCCTTAATATTATTAAATTATTAATCAAAATGCAGCAAATTCAGACCTAATCTAAAACTTTTAGGTGTAGCCAGAAAGAACATGACCAAAGATCATTTCCAGCAACTTTTGGTATGATTACAGAAATCAATGTATAGTGCAAATTCACTAGAATACAAAATCAAGAACAAATCCCAAAGTAATTATGAACCACACCTACATTAGCCAAGGGTTTCTGACAATGGCTGAAAAGCCTTGCTTTCCTTTTCTAAGGAAAGAATAATCAAAGCGAGAATTTGCCTAAAGTTTATGGCTATAACCAGCTTTGATAGTCAAAATAGGTATCATTTTATTCTACTTGTACTGCAAAATTGCTTTCCTCAATTTACAGTTCTGCGACTTTTGAAAGAAGCTGTAATAATCTATAGCCAAGCAATAGTAAGATATAACAAATAAAGTGTTCCTTATTCTATAATTATAATTTCTCTATGTTATTTGTCTTGAAAAAATATCTCTCCAAAATCTGCAATGTGCTCAAAAAGCTTGAGAGGGAAAAAATTCCATATCACTTATGGCCAAAAGTTAGAAACAAAAGAAGCTGCTGTATTTCTGTTCAGAAGTGGCATATTTTGCAGCCCCAGAGCTCTCTAAAGCCCTTTTTCTCCTCAATTTTCAGGGAGCAAAAGCAGACAGTATGCAAATGGATCCTAAATATAATTCTCTTTTTCTCCTTGACTGTATAAACGCCCTTTGTCAGCTATGGGCTGCCATAGGGACCGCACTGCGGACTGCACCACGCCCACCACGCCGCCGGTATCTCTGGGCAGACTCTCTAGCAGCAGCATAGAGAGGTGGGAGGGGAAAAAAAAGAAAAAAGAAAAAGGAGACACTGTTGCTGGCAAGCAAAGACTGGAACGACCTCTGATCTGAGCTGGGGGGGGGTAGAGGGATGTGTCTGAATGATGACAATAGGGAGGGGAGGAATGACTCACAGAAGAGAAAAGTAAAACTCAAGATCAACTGCACCTTCCTTGTGCCTCTTGGTGCAGCAAAAATGCCAAAGTCAACTGCAGATCTTTCTGTGGAAAGGCAAAATACTCCCAACACCCAACGTATTTTTCCGAAGCAGAGGCATCCTTATACATCTCCAGGAAATGGACTTTATGTGGTAAAAATCATACAGTATTTCCCTGGACATATTACCCCTCCCAGATCTGATCTCCTTCTGCTTCCTGTCCTACATGTCTCGAAATATGGATGAATTGAAATACGCCCAGAGAACAAGGTTTTCCTAAGAATGAGGAGGGGATCAACTCTTAACCTTGTTGTTGTTCCAAGTCAACTATGGTTTAAAAAACAACAACCACAAAGCCATCAATTACAAGAGTGCCATTTCTTCCCCTACTCATCAGGCAAGAACTGCTGCCTCCACACCCTTCAGTGCCTCCCCTGCAGCTTCTTTCTTTCTTTCTTCTGTGCACAAGGCACGCCTAGAAAGTGTGAATCTCTGAAAAATGGGACGGGGGGGGTGGGTGGGTTTTTTTAAATATTGACAGGGCTGGCCACTGCAGTTCTACAGAGAGACTCCTTACCCCTCCTAACACAAGCATCCACATAAGAGAAAAGGGGGGAAGGGGGGGGGAGAGAGAGAGAGAAGGGAGTGGTTGCATCAGATCTTCCTTTTTGGGATCTCCACTGGGCTGAACTAGAAGAGATCAGCCCAACTAGTCCCCGAGAATTGCACCATAAACAGGCAAGGAACAGAAGTTCCGATGGGGACGGTGGGGGCGGCGGATACCCAAGGTCGTAGGCAGAATCACAGCTCGGGTAACTGCATCGAACTCCCCCCCACCCACTGTCTCTCCACCACAAGAGACGGTGGCAGGCAGCAAGGACTTTTTGTGCAACCTGTAGGGCGTCTCTGAGCTCTTCCCTTTCCCCTCGGCCAAGCCAGAACTCGGGGTGTGTGGGGCGGGGGGGGGGGCGGGAAGGGAAAAAACGAAGTCCCTCTTCCCGAAAACCCTGCAGGAGAAGAAGGGAAGAGAGGAGAAACTGGGCGGGCGGGATTAGGGCACACCGCCTCCGCCTTACCTCGCTCTATATTGCTTATGGCTCTTCTCAGATGCTCCTCTGTGACTAGCTCGCCCACCACCACCAGCAGATAAAATTTGCTGTCGAGAAAACGGTGCGACAGGCTCGGCGAAGGGGGGACCGCGCTGGGAAGGCTACAAGACGGCTCCGACTCGGGTTCCAGCACCACCGTCGCCATCCTGGCAAGCCCGCCGCCGCCGCCTCCTCTTCCTCCCTCCTTTGCAGCGCCTTCTCTAGGCTCTCCTCTCAAGGCGACGGCGGAGAAAAGAGGGGAGGCGATGAAAGGGTTTAATTCCAAAGGCGCCTCCCTCTGCAGGGGGAGAGAGACAGAGAGAGAGGGAGGGAGGGAGGGAAAAAAGAAGCGCGCCGAGAGGCACCGCCGCGCTCCAGGCAGCTGGGAGAGAGTGAGGGAGGGCGGGGAGGCGGCGGGTTTTTATACCGAGACAGTGCGGGGCTGGGACCTGGCGAGAAGGCGGAGGGAGGCGGCGGCGGCGGCGGCTGAGGAGGAACAGGCGGGGATGCGGGGGGGGTGGAGGGAGACCCGGCACAGCCACGCGCTGCTGCTGCTGCCGCCGCCGCAGCTTTGCCAACAGCCACCACAGGCAGCTGATGTCATTTGCAGCAAATCATTCCCATCGCTGCCTCCGGAAGGAGGAAGGATGAGGTGAGGCAGCGATGCCCCAGAAAAAGCACCGCCAGGAATGAGGATGGGGCCTGCTCGGACTCCCCGAGCCCCATCCGAACTCTCCCTCCCCCCCGGTGGATTCTTCATCTTCAACCATCTTAATCCAGAAAATAAGGATTAGTGTGTCCCGCCGAGGAGGCGCAGTCACACTGAGGACGCGCAGGCCATACCCGGCGAAGAAAAGTTCAAGCAAAGAGTAATATCTGGCCGTGGCCATTGCCAAAGTCAAGGCAAAGGCATTATTTTCACATTTACAAACCATGAAAGATCAGCCAATGGGTTGGCCATTGGTTTTCAAAAGTATTATATATGAGATTAGATAAATTAGAGAAGTGTATTTATTTATTTAATCACATTTGTATAGCTGCCTATCCTGCTTAGTGACTTTGAGCAGTGTACATAGTAATAATCAAGAATGTGCAGAAAACATTAAAATAATAACATTATTTATAGCAAAGTGACAGAAAAATAACTGTATTAACAGAACTGTATTAACTTTCATATATCTATCTAGCACACAGTACCTCCAAACAAGTTGACAAAGCCACTTTTTAAGGGCAGTTGTAGGCTATAGCAGTGATTCCCAAACTGTGAGCCGCGGCTCCCCAGGGAGCCGCGCTATCGTCATGGGGGCGCCGCGGAATATCTGCGCCCGCTGGGTCCGGCGCTGATGCGCCATTTCTGGGGCGTCTGGTGCGCATGCGCAGTTGCAGGTCGGATTTCCGGGGGAGCCGCGGGCGCGTCTGGTGCGCATGCGCAGTTGCAGGTCGGATTTCCGGGGGAGCCGCGGGCGAAAAAGATTGGGAACCTCTGGGCTATAGGATGGAAATAAGATGGGTAGAAAATTTCCACAGCAGACAACAAAAGCAACAAACAGATTTTATACTGTAGCCAGTACCTGCCCAGTCAGTCATAAAACTGAGCTGAGCAAAGAAGAAACAGTAAAGCCACTAAAATCAAATAGCTTATGAATAACACTAGTGCAAAACAACCCTCTCTGCTATTGGATTCATGCAATTTTTAATGTAAATGTGTGCCAGTGAATACTTTTTGCAATCTGCTTACAAAGTTCAATGAGCAAGCACAGCAACATTTTAGTAATGTAATGCATTTTAGTTATCTGAAAGTTCAGTAGCATACCAAACAAAATCACATTTACACAACTGACACAAGAACAACAATATTACATTATATCCATGAACTCTTAAGAATACATAAATGGTAAGTGATAAAGAGATAAGAGAACATGGCAGGAGTTTATAGTATTGTTTAGATAAGATACTTTTAACATATTACATATTTATAACTTAAACATCATCTTTATTATGGTACATTTCCAAACATGATAAGATTGTCCCCAACTTTACTTTCAGTATCAAATCAAATGCTCCTTCCCAAACATTTTAAAATACTAACTTTGAAAAGTCATTGTTCATAGATTGCTGATTGGTTTTCTTATGTTATGGCCTCTTTCTGAAATTTGTTTTAGAGTCTTACATATTTTACTCTGGGATTTCCTACAGGTAAAATAAGTTTTTAAAAAGCATAAAAAATGTATCCTGGATGAACAACATAGATTACTGTATGCCAGTGTGTTTCTTAAACTTTTTTCTCTCAGGACAAATTCTCAATTAAAAAAATTATGGAAGAGCACCTTTTGTTTGTATGGGTTACATTTATCAATATTTGAAATTGACGCATTTGTTGCAACTACAACTTCTTACAATTGTTTGATGGGATTTTATTATTGTATTATTTTTCAATATAGGCTGGTAAATAATTTATTAAAAAATAATGATTTTGAGAATCCCTGAAAGGATCCTAGGACTATATTTTAAGAAACGCTGCTCTGTGATATGTGCTGTGTTATTCTCCAGGTAATACCAAATGCCACTGAATAACATTTCTTTAGAATTTGTATTTGATTGGCCGCGGAAGTAAGTTACTCTCTAGTAAGTTCAGATGTGGGGAGGATATTGATCAGTATGAAGAAGGCCATGTTGATGGTGACATAGCTTTCCTAAAGATGCTTTTATCAAACCCTCTTTGTTAAATGTTTGACATTAGATGAAGATATGGAAAAACTCTTTGTGGTTTCTGTTTGGTTGTTTTTAGCTAAGACCACTCAATTTCAAATGTTACGTTCTTGTTTTACCACACATATTGTTTTCCTGCTTTTTAAGTTTTAGTCTATATTTATTGAGGGGCTACCTTTATATAAACCTTTATATAAAAGATATAAAGATGTCTTTATTAATTTTCAGGACCAATGTTTTTTTACAGAACTTATACAAGGGAAAGGCAGTATCGATACTGTTATGTAAAGTAAATTGCCAAATCCATCTTGTTTTCTCCAAAATAACAAGAAAATGATAGAAATTTCCATTTCTATCAATCTGATAACTGCTTAAGATAGGAAGAAAAGTATGACCAAGATAATTTGCTTCCTAGATAGTTATGCCAAACATTTTCTAACAGCTCATTTAATCTGAAATATTATTGGGAAGTAATAGCAAATCCTAAAATGCAGGTAATAAGATTTTGTGTTAATGAAGTGAACTGAATAAAAACGCTATGTCTGCAAGCAAACAACCAAGCTCAAAGCTCAGGGAAGTATCAACTCCTGATTACTTTTAGGAACAAATCTATTAGGTTTTCCTGATTATAAACCATATTTCATGGTCCCATGTACTGATCCATAAAGGTGGACTTCCATTCATATTAATAACCAGGCCTACCGTCAAGATGTGTTTATCAAAAAAAACAAACCCAAATCCATTATTTTATTTTTATGACAAGCACTTTTTCTGATGCATATTTTAAGAAAAAGCTTCCCAAACTAACTTCCTTGAAAACACGTAATTGTTGCTATGGGTATGTAAATTTCAGTAGTATATTCTCTTTCATTTTCTGTAGGATGGATTGGGATTTTTTTGTTTTGTTTGTAGATTTGGGATCAGGTAGGACTTTTGATTCTATCATTTATGCCATTGATAAGTCAAGTGAAAATGTGATGTTTCAAAAAATTTCTGATTATTTTTTATAATATATATATCTGCATGACCTGAGAATAGTTCCCAGCATTTTCTGTGACATCCCATAACTTTTTTTTAGTGAGCTATTGTAATGAACCAACATAGTCTAGTAAACTCACCCTTCTAGAAAACAAATAACACATGACAATACTGAGAAAATGCAAGTAATGGGTATTTTATTGCACAATAAGATGAATAAAATGTTTTTTTATTCTACCAGAAATATTTTTGTTAAATTTTGTGTTGGAAAATGCGTGTCTTTTAGCAGAGGTTTTCTAGTTTCAATACTTGAAATATTGTTTCTTTATGTGTTGCCACCTTGATACATGCACTGTTTTACTAATGAGCATTTCCTTAGTGCCCAGTAATAACAAAGGCAATGAATTGATTATAATTATTTGGTAAAAATACTGACAATTATGCTTTCAAAATTCCAAATGTCCTCATTGGTCAAGCATTCCAAATCTGCACTCATCAAACTATGGTGCAAGCAGTATTTTAATACAGGAAGTTGATATATTTTCAAAGACAAAAGTAAATAAATTGAGCATCTATAATCATATACATGCCCAGTTAGCCAGTTGCTGGCTCTACAGTATTTTGAGAAAAGATATGCTGTGGTTTCATTCATGCTGTTTTTCTCTGATCATATGGTCCTTCTTTCCAAGGTGTGGGGCCATCGAGTTCTTGCTGCACCGGTATTGATATATTATTAATATATCATGCTGTAATAATTGCTCTGGGGGTTCCCAAAAAGCAGAAACAAAGAGGAAGTACTACTAATATGATGAGAGTATACCCCCTCCATACACACACAAACCCTGGATTCTAACCATTGGTGAAATCCAAATTTTTTACTACTAGTTCTGTGGGCGTGCTTTGGCGGGCGTGGTGTGGTGTGGCTTGGTGGGTATGGCTTGGTGGGCATGGCATGGGAAGGATACTGCAAAATCTCCATTCCCACCCCACTCTAGGGGAAGGATACTGCAAAATCTCCATTCCTTTCCCATTCCTGGGGGAAGGATATTGCAAAATCTCCATTCCCACCCCAGCCAGAAGTGGTACTTGCCGATTCTCTGAACTGCTCAAAATTTCCACTACCGGTTCTCCAGAACCTGTCAGAACCTGCTGGATTTCACCCCTGGTTCTAACATTTATCAATGACAGCTGGTTTGATCTAGTGGTTAAGACTCCAGGCTAGAAACCAGGAGACTATGGATTCTAGTCCCTTTTTAGGCATGAAAGGTAGTTGGGTGACTTTGGCCCAGTCATTCTTTCTCAGCCAAACTCACCTCACAGGGTGGGTTGTTGTGCAGAAAATAGGAGGAAGAAGTATTAGATATGTTTGCTACCTTATTTATAAAAATAAAGGTGCAATTTTAAAAAATCACCTGCTATAGAAGAAAATGTGCAGCCACCAGCAGCCTAGATTAGAGATGCTATTTTCAAAAATATTTAAATTATACCTCTGCCTAGTAGGTACTCAAACCTGTATTTAAACCAAATAAAGCATCAGTAATTTAAATTATCCTGGCCCCAGAATTTTAGAAGCCAATATTACCCTCTTGACTTTAGTTTGGAAGTTAATCATTCTCCACAAAAAGCTATCTGCACCAATCATAAGTAGCATACCCTGGACATACATTTACGTATTTTAAATATTCTGCTGCTACGTTCAAAAGGATTTAAAGTTAGATTCTAATTAGATAGTATTGTCTTAACAGAGTGATATATGAATCCTTGGTTTCCAGGAAAAATATTGACATAATTTGGTTGATTTTAAATTTAAACATTATGCATCCATGACTTTGCAGTGCATATTCTACCACTTTAAATACTTGTGCATGATACTGCAATTACAGTGCAAAAGAGCAGAGATTGTGTTGTGATGTCATGATGCAAGTCTTGTCATTCAGACATCAACATGATGAGGAACAGACACTGAGGTACCACATTACAAGTCATAATTTTATAGCACTACCATAATGGTATCAAGGGCAGATAAATTCAATTGGGTTTAAAATGTGAATCTGCTGCTAAAATGTTTTTCAAAGGTTGTACAAGTTACCAAATGAAATGAAAATATATGCTACTGATAACAATAAATTATATGTTTTGTCAACTCATTAAAAAAAAATAAAGGATTAGGCTGATCTCACAAAGCTAAATTATGCTTTATTTGTACTGTTATTTGGAAGGCTGTCAGTAAACACCAGGACTATTTCTGAATTCTTGTTAAATAACTACACTTACATTCTGTTAAAATTACCAAAAATCAAGGTAAAGATGACTTGTTTTCCTATTAACTAAAGATATTATAGGAGAAGGAGTGGAAAAACCTGGAGGCGGTTAAAAGAGGAATCAGCCTAGAATTCCTATGTAGCAACAAATGAACTAAATCCAACCCCCTTTATCTAATTCCAAGCAGGTTCTAATCCTTGGTTCAGAAGATTCCTGTGGGTAAGTAGTTTAGCAAAAACAACAACAACAACAACCAGTTTAATTGGACTTTCATGTGTGGACCTGACCTTTCTTGCCTGACAGTTATTTCACTCTCAACATAAATCAAATTTACATTTATTGATAAATGAATACAATTTTATAACTACAGTTATTTCTTAATTAACACCTTTATGTTTTAGAATTATGAAAGGGCATACTCTAGGGGAAATTATTTATGCATTTTCCTCTTTGTTACTGGTTTGATTTGAGCCAACTACTGTAATCCTCCTGCCTCTTAATAGTAACTGAATGAATGACATAATATTAATATATTGATATTTATTGGGTTTTTATATTATTAAATGACTTACTGTTATTTATTTATTCATTTATTTGAACTTTTGATATGCTTTAAATCAGAAAAATGTGGCCTTAAAGATATTGCTGAACTATAATTTCCATCAATTCTAAAGATTGATGGAAATTATAGTTCAGCAATATCTGTAAGGCCACATTTTTCTACAACTCTCTAGAGTTGTAGCCTGAAGCATCTGAAAGACCATGCATTACTCATTCCCATTCTAAATTAATAAAACTATTAATTTTATAAACTGTCGAGATTATATTGTTCTAGTATTGCAATATTAATGCATTATCTTTATTGTGTTCCTGAATTTAATCTCTAATTTTTAACACATTTTAAGCAAAATGTATCTCAGAATGACAATTATTTTATTCCAAGTATAATGAAATACTGATCCATAACTGAAAGAAACATAAATTTGGGTAAAAGTTATGTTTATATAGCCAATCACAAGATTTCAGCATCTTAAACTAAATCCCTTTAAATTAGCAATAGGTGGCATGGCAAAAGAAAGTGGGTTTTCTTGTGGTTTTATTTGACAAAATTTCAGTAACCTTTGAAAGCTTTATAATAAGATACAATCATATATTTAGTTCCAATGACACTGTTATCCAAGCAGCTGAGTGATAATAATAGAAGAAATTGTTATCACCAAAGACTATTTTGAGCTCAGAACTTTCAAACTTGAAAATAGATTACTAGGAAATTTGAATGACTAATGCTCCCAACATTGCTGAACAAATGTTAGTGGAATGCAATATTACAAGAAAATATATTTTAATAATCACAGAAATACATACAAATTTACCAATTTTCTCTTTTGTTTGGTGATTTCCATTATTATTATCATTACATATTTTTATAAGATTTATCAATTTTGTTGCAAACACCACCCTAATTATTTACAAATATTAGGATTTTTTGTTGTTGTTAGTTGCGAAGTCATGTCCAACCCATCATGATCCCATGGCCTTCCTGTCCTCTACCATCCCCTGGAGTCCATTTAATCTCATGCTGACTGCTTCGATGACTCCATCCAGCCACCTCATTCTCTTTCGTCCCCTTCTTCTTTTGCCCTCAATCGTTCCTAGCATTAGGATCTTCTCCAATGAGTCCTTCTTTCTCATTAGGTGGCCAAAGTATTTGATTTTCATCTTCAGGATCTGGCCTTCTAAAGAGCAGTCAGAGTTCATCTCTAGGACTGACCAGTTTGATCGCCTTGCAGTCCAAGGGACTCGCAGGAGTCTTCTCTAGCACCAGAGTTCAAAGGCCTCAATTCTTTGGCACTCAGCCTTTCTTTGGTCCAACTTTCACAGCCATACATTGCAACTGGGAAAACCATAACCTTGACTATACGTACTTTTGTTGGCAGGTTGATGTCTCTGCTTTTTAGTGCGCTGTCTAGATTTGCCATAGCTTTCCTCCCCAGGAGCAAGCGTCTTTTAATTTCTTGGCTGCAGTCCCCATCTATGGTGATCTTGGAGCCCAGGAAAATAAAATCTGTCACTACCTCCATTTCTTCCCCATCTATCTGCCAGGAATTGAGAGGGCCAGATGCCATGATCTTAGTTTTCTTAATGTTGAGTTTCAAGTCACCTTTTGCATTCTCCTTCACCCACATCAAGAGGCTCTTAAGTTTCTCTTCACTTTCTGCCATTAGAGTGGTATCATCTGCATATCTGAGGTTGTTGATATTTCTCCTGGCAATCTTAATTCCAATTTGTGATTCATCTAGAAATGCCAACAGTAATCCATGAAGTGTGCAAATTATATTACTAGATCATGACTATACATTCCTTTATAATAATGTGTTGTAGTTGACAGGCATCTCCCAAATAAGCAAATAAGCAAATCTCTTGTCATTATTAGTAACCAATCACATCAAGCAAAGTAAGTGCCCTTTGAAACTAGCCCTCCATCAGTTTTCAATGAGTTTCTACCATGAGAATGTATTGCAACACCAGGCATTGCAAACAATTGTCACTGAATACAAATACCACGAAAGAAGCTAGGACACATTTTTAATGCCACTTGTAAAAATGCATTCTGAAAGTATCTACCTGGGATCCTGTTGTTTTGCCCCCACAAAGTATGTAATTGGAAAGTTAAAATTTAAAGTATTTATAAATCTTGACAACATGAAGAGTTTTACATTGAAATTTGAGAATAATACATTTGCAGTACCTCTGCAAATGATGTACAGTATACTGGATTACAATCCCTTAATGAAGGGCAATATAAGGTGATCCAATTTTTATTAATATGTAAGGATACTAATAAAAATCAGATTTTATAAGTGATGACTCCCAAGCTAATATTGTGGAGTACTTATTTGGATATACAAGCTTTGCATTTATACATGTACTTGTATATTTGTGTGTGTGTGTGTATGGTTGTTGGAGTTGCATTTATGAAAAAGGAGCAGTTAACATTTGCACGTTGAAAGGAAATACATACTGTCTAAAAGCAAGTACAAAATGTATGGTATTGAACAGTCATTGTGTAAAATGTTTACGTATTTAATTGAAAAGATTCTGTCAGTGAGCCTTACAACAAATAGAATTAGCTCATCTGGTCATGTTTCCTACCTGGAAGGCTGATATCAATCTTTCAAGTCTGGTAATATAAATCTTATGCCATTTTAGCCAGATAAGCTAGGGAGGTTCCTTTCTTTTTTTAACCTATAACGTAGCTGCAGGCTATGCCCTCTCTTCCATTGCCATTCCCTTGACAACATTTCTTCCTCCCATCTCCCAAGGTCATCCCAAAGATGATTTTTCAAGAGGCAAATGGACTTTCTTGTTTTTCTTTCAAGATGTTTCACTTCTCATCCAAGAAGCTTCTTCATTCATCCAGGTCATGGTTGTCCCAAAGGTGCTTTTTCAAGAGGCAGCTGGACACAATGAAGCTACTTGGTTGAGAAGTGAAACATCTTCGAAGAAAAACAAGAAAGTCCAGTTGCTTCTTGAAAAAGCACCTTTGGGACAATTATGACCTGGATGACTGAGAACCTCCATAGACATCTCCCAAGATCATTTCCACACCATAATAACCATGGAGTCCAACTGTATTTTCCTTCTTACTATTTCCAGCTTTGGCTTTCCAGTGTCTTACAAACAGTACATCTCACTTGTATATTCTATCAATTGAGATTGAACTTGACCATAAAACTCATCACACTCTTTCTTTCTTTCTTTCTTTCTTTCTTTCTTTCTTTCTTTCTTTCTTTCTTCCTTCCTTCCTTCCTTTTTCCTTCCTTCTTCCTTCCTTCCTTCCTCTATTATTTGGAACAAAGACATGAGCAATTATTCTATCAAAGAGTTATCTGTGAAATCTAATTGGTGCCTTTTGGTCATTGATTATTTTATATCCAAGAAGTGTTTTTGTTATATCCTTCTCAGCCATGAAAGGCAGGCCATCCTTCTTTATGTTTAAAGTCATGAATAGCAAATAATATGAACTTCTGTCTGAAAGTGTCCAGTTTCATACATCTCAATTCACTGATGCCTAAGATGGCGCAAATTGACTATACATTAACAATTTTCACCAATTTTGAGCTTTGTCATGTTAGTGCTTCTTATATTCCAAATTTCTACTGTAATTCTATCCTGATAGCTTCATATTTTCTTTTCCTACATGGCAACCCCAGTGACTAGATGTCCCAGAGGCTTTAATCTAGTTGCATTATAAATACATTACTACCCTGAAAGAGCCTCGCCCCCCCCCAGTAGCATTTGGAGTGCCATATGAGCTGGGAGAGCCTACCATCCAGAACTATATTCTCTACCTTGCTTTCTCTATGCAACATGAAATGATGCTTTTGGTGTTGCTACTAAGGTTATCATCTGCTTCCAGCTATTGTCCAATATAGATGTCTGCTTGCTTTAGCTGGATTGCCTTGCTAAGATTATATACTTTTGGTATACACTCTGGGTGTTCTTCATTCATCTTTCCCCAGAAACTCCCTCTCTCTTCCACAATAAAGATCATGCCAGTATATGAGAGGGTATATTTCAATCAGAACATTTGAAATGGTGGCATTAAAAGAGGGCTAACCATAAGGCCCCTCTGAACTTTACTCAGGAAAGTAAAAATCTTTCTGAAGTCCCATTTTCTAAATTGCAGGAGGCAACTTTTTGCCAGTGAATGGATGGAATGATGATGCTAAATGGGTAAAGCAGTATCACTGTGATATTTACAAAAGCTACATTATGCTTTTTTTTACTTGGTTTTTTTGTTTGTTTCTTAGGAATCACACTTCCATTTTTATGGAGCTACATACTGCTTTGGAGTCACCAGATGCCTGCTTAAGTTTTCAAATGCAGCACTGCCATGATATTACAAAAAAATGTAGTTCCAATACAAGGAAATCAACCTTATCTAAATCTATTTTGCTGAAGTTTCAAATAAATATTTTTTTAGAGTTTATGACATTCCTAGAATCTTTGTCCCTTTACTATGTCTTCCATTTCCATGCGGTATATTTTTGTGCCCATATTTAAAACATGGAATGTGAAAAATGGTATAATGTCATGTAGGAATGTAGTGGTATAAGGAAATGACCTTGGGAAACAGAGGGAAGAACCACAGCCAGAGTAACAGTTGGATAAAAGGCAGCTTAGTCCACATTAGGAATGTGGGCATGGCAAATGTTTCAGAAGGTACCCTCCCTAGTTTCTTCAGCTGTAAAGACCGATGAGAAATGTATTTTCAGACCTGCAAGATTCTGTTAATGTAACCTTACAATAAAATAGAATTTGTTCATCTGGATCTGCATATGGACTATCTCAAAAGGCTGAGACAACGATGATGGGGGTAGCTGTGTTGTAAATTGGAATAATCTTTGAGATTTAGGATCTGAAACATTTGTAATCTAGATTTTTCAGTCCTATTCTTCCTACGTGGTATAAATAACTGTTCATTATGCCCTTGGCTTTGCTTTAAGAGTTTCCTTTTGAAATTTAATCTGGTCCTATGAAAATACTACTAGCAGACTGTGTTTGGTTTTCCAAATGCCAAATCCATACAAAGTGTTTTCCACTTCTTTATCTGAAAACTAATTGCATATCTGAGTATTGAAATATTGTTTCTTTTTACTAACCAATAAGCAAATTCTGTTCATGTGTACCTGCCTCATTTAGTATTTTAACTTGAATTCTTGAGATTCATCTGCATTGGTTGAAAATAAATATTTCCTATTGCAAGTAAGTAAAAGTTACTCCTTTTTAACCAGACTTTACTAATGTAGAGCCTTCCAAAATATTGATTTTCTTATTTTATAATATTTTAGCTCACATGACCTAAATATGTTGTTCTATTTAGCTGTGTTTGGTTTTCTTCTTGCAAATGTTTTTTTTAACAGACTAAGTGCCATCATCAGTGCTTTGACAAAAGGGACTGGGAGGTGCTGGCTTTTTATGGGTGAAAGCTCCCCCCCCCCGTCTTGATTTAGCAGCACACACACATGGACACCAGTTGGCAACAATCTGAAGATATGATGAACATTCTTTAATTTCCCAACACATACATAAATAAAATCAGGAACACAACTGGGAAATTGCCATTTTTGATCAAGCTTATTCCAAGCATGTACAAAAATTCCTAGAAGCCTGACATTCTGATGGATCAGTCATAAACAGATATATAGAATAAAACCTGATCTACAAACATTGCAAAAGAATCAAAGACTCAAGGAGGAAGCAAACAGCCTGGGAACATCCACCCTTATCACACATTCAGCAATCACCCTATGAATAAGAGGCAACCAACACAATAGGCAGAAACAATCTGTGATGAAATATTACAGCCAATTAAGTCAGCTAAATCAATCAGAAGCAGGTACACAAACTACCTGCTACAACCCTAATCAAGACAGATAAGACAAGTTGCCATACATAGAGAGCCAGCAAACTCCATTCCCATGTGTCAAAGCACTGGCAATGTTACCAAGGTTAGTAATGAAATATTTGCAAAAACAAAACCAAGCTCAGAGAATATCAAGATACCATCACTTGCTACATATAGTACATACATACATACCAGAGGTGGTATTCAGCAGGTTCAGACCAGTTCTGGAGAACCGGTAGCGGAAATTTTGAGCAGTTCAGAGAACTAGTAGTAAAAGGAGGAGTAAAAGGAGTAAAAGTGAGGATCCAGATTGTTGTGGGGGCAATACAAGTTGATTCTGTATATAATATACAAATGGATGAGACTATTGCCTTACACAATGTAAGCCGCCCTGAGTCTTCGGAGAAGGGCGAGATATAAATTCAAAAAAAAAAAAATTCTGACTGGCCCCACCCCCATCTATTCTCTGTCTCCCCAGTCCCAGCTGATCGGGAGGAAATGGGGATTTTGCCATAATCTTCCCCTGGAGTGGGATGGGAATGGATATTTTACAGTATCCTTCCCCTGCCATACCTACCAAGCCACACCCACCAAGCCACACCCACAGAAGTAAAAAAAATTGAAACATACCACTGATACATACATATGTACATACATTAACAAGCAATCTGTTTTTGAAACAGAGCAATGTATTTATAAAGGTGGAATGAAATTTGGTCTCAAGCTTTAAATTTTTACTTCCTCACTGCTTCCTTTTTGTATACATGACCAGGGTTATTCTCTTAGATTTTGCTATCATAACAAACTTCAGCTCTTGTCTTAAACATTCAGTGTTTTTATTCCCATAAATTAGCCAATCCAGCAATAAAGGTTAACCAACCAGCCCTAATTATAGTATTGAATGGAATTCTTTATGTGAGAGCAAGATCTCAGCTGAATTGTACCACAAAGAGCTATGTAAATATACTGCTCCAGAGGCTCCAGAACATCTGATTCAAGTGGCCAAATACATTACTCTGAGTTTGTTTGTGAAAATCACTGAAATCAGAGCCATCTAGGAAGGTTTTCAGGTTCAGATATGGTAGGATCAAAACCGAATTCCAACCTTTTGAGGATTGAAATACTTAGAAATGATTGAATTGTGAAAAAAATAACCATGAATATTGGTTGTGATTACTTGTCTGTCTGATAACATGAATAACAGGTTTTGCAAGCCATCTCTGCCTTCAGCTCTTTGTCCAGCCCCTCAATGGCATCTCTAATGCATTTATCAAAAACCATAATTAAGGGTGCTAACTAAATTAAGTTCTGTGGGACGTAGGTTAGATTACTAGAGAAACGCTGCTGCAGCTTGGTTCAAGTTCATAGCACTTCTATTCTGTCAGGTTTCTTGTGAAGAGATGAGAGAATGTTATTAATTCAGAACAACTCTTCCCATCTTCATGGCAAAGAAACAGAATGTGTCCAGTTAATGTGTGGCCTGTAACTGACAAAAACTGTAGTCTTTGTGTTTGCATTGGATTTAAATCCGGTCCGTGGCCAATAAGGCCCCCCTAATACATGATCTGATACAGGGGGGTGCCACGGATATTATAGGCGTTACGGAGACCTGGCTGGGCACTGAAGGGGGTGTGCCCCTGGTCGAGATGTGCCCACCGGGTTTCCGTGCATTCCATCAGCCGAGGGCCCAGGGTAGGGGTGGAGGGGTGGCGGTTGCTATTAAAGAGAGTCTAGAGCCGAGGGAGACCACTGTACCTCAGATTGCCGGGTGTGAATCCCTCTTTGTGAGGTGGGGTCATAGATGTCAGATGGGCTTGCTGGTCGCGTACCTGGCTCCTTGCTGCGTGACAGCTGCCCTGCCCGAGCTCCTGGAGGTGCTTGCCGGGGTGGCAGTGGAGACCCCAGACTTTTAGTCATGGGGACTTTAACTGCCATCTGCCGGCTCGTCGTCGACGGTAGCTCGGGAGTTCCTGGCCTCCATGACGGCCTTGGACCTGACTCAAGTAGTGGATGGCCCCACTCATATCGGGGAGGCACACTGGACCTGATTTTGTCTCTGGTCAGTGGTTGAGAGATCTGGACTTAAAGGAAATAGTCACTGAACCTTTGTCATGGTCAGATCACTCTCTTCTTCGCCTGGACTTTCTGACCGCTACCCAACACCGCAGGGAGACGGAACCATTACGGTGGTACCGTCCCAGGCGCCTGATGGACCCAGAGAGGTTTCGGACGGAGCTTGGGCCACTTCCTGAGGGTCTGGCTCACGGCACGGCAGAGGAACTAGCTGCAGCCTGGGAACGGGCTGCGGCTGGGGCTTTAGACCGTGTCGTGCCTTTGCGGCCTCTGACCCGGCGCAGATCCCAACCGGCTCCTTGGTTCTCCGAGGAGCTGAGGGGAAGAAACCGCCGAAGAAGACGCCTAGAGAGTTCCTGGAGGTCCAGCCGTTCAGAGGCTGATCGGACACTAGTTAGATCCTATACCAGGACCTACCTAGTGGCACTGAGGGAAGCGAGGCGTTCCTACGCCTCCTCCCTCATTGCGTCGGCAAATAACCGCCCAGCTGCCCTGTTTCGGGTGACCCGCTCCCTCCTTCACCAGGGGGAGCGGGATGACCCGCTATGGGACGTGCTGAGGAGTTTAACGGTTATCTATACGATAAAATCGCTCAGCTTAGGGACGGTCTGGACCAAAATTGTGGCGATTCAGACGGGGTATCTGAGGCGGTCTTGGTGATGTTGTGTGGGATGAGTTTGACCCTGTGACTCCGAGGACATGGACAGGTTGCTGGGTAGATTGAATGCCACCACGTGTTTACTGGACCCGTGCCCTCCTGGCTGGTGCTGGCCACTCAGGAGGTGACACGAGGCTGGCTCCAGGGGATTACGAGTGCTTCCTTGTTGGAGGAGTCTTTCCGGCCGCCTTGAAAGAGGCGGTGGTGAGGCCCTCCTCAAGAAGCCTTCCTGGACCCGCTGTTTTAGGTAATTATCGTCCGGTCTCCAACCCGCCGCGGCGAAGGTTGTAGAGAGTATGGTGGCATATCAGTTTCCCCTGCACCTGGAGGAAACTGTCTATCTGGACCCGTTCCAGTCCGGCTTCCGACCGGTTACAGCACTGAGACGGCTTTGGTCGCGTTGGTGGATGATCTCTGGAGGGCCATGGATAGGGGTTATTCCTCTGCCCTGGTCCTATTAGACCTCTCAGCGGCTTTTGATACCATCGACCATGGTATCCTGCTGCGCCGGTTGGAGGGGTTGGGAGTGGGAGGCACCGTTTATCGGTGGTTCTCCTCCTATCTCTCCGACCGGTCGCAGACGGTGTTGACGGGGGCAGAGGTCACCGCGCGCCTCACTTGTGGTGCCGCAGGGTCGATTCTCTCGCCTTCTGTTCAACATCTATATGAAGCCGCTGGGTGAGATCATCAGTGGCTTCGTGTGAGGTACCAGCTGTCGCTGATGACACCCAGCTGTACTTTTCCACACCGGGCCACCCCAATGAAGCTATCGAAGTGCTGTCCCGGTGTCTGGAAGCCGTACGGGTCTGGATGGGGAGAAACAGGCTCAAGCTCAATCCCTCCAAGACGGAGTGGCTGTGGATGCCGGCATCCCGGTACAGTCAGCTGAGTCCGCGGCTGACTGTCGGGAGCGAGTCATTGGCCCCGATGGAAAGGGTGCGTAATTTGGGCGTTCTCCTGGATGCACGGCTGTCTTTTGAAGATCATTTGACGGCCGTCTCCAGGAGAGCTTTCCACCAGGTTCGCCTGGTGCGCCAGTTGCGCCCCTTTCTAGACCGGGATGCCTTGTGCACAGTCACTCACGCCCTTGTGACGTCTCGTCTGGACTACTGCAATGCTCTCTACATGGGGCTCCCCTTGAAGGGCATCCGGAGGCTGCAGTTGGTCCAGAATGCAGCTGCGCGGGTGATAGAGGGAGCCCCTCGTGGCTCCCGAGTGACACCTATCCTGCGCAGGCTGCACTGGCTACCTGTGGCCTTCCGGGTGCGCTTCAAGGTGTTGGTGAACGTCTTTAAAGCGCTCCATGGCATAGGGCCGGGTTACTTACGGGACCGCCTGCTGCTACCGAATACCTCTCACCGACCCGTGCGCTCTCACAGAGAGGGACTCCTCAGGGTGCCGTCGGCGCGACAGTGTCGTCTGGCGACACCCAGGGGAAGGGCTTCTCTGTGGGGGCTCCCGCCCTCTGGAACGAGCTCCCCCCAGGACTTCGTCAACTTCCGGACCTCCGAACCTTTCGCCGCGAGCTCAAAACTTACTTATTTATCTGCGCTGGACTGGGTTAGTTTTTTAAGTTATGGGTTTTTAATGGTGATTTTATAGTTTAGGGTTTTATATCGGTCGTTTGACCGTTTTTAGTTTTAAATTGGCCGGTTAAATATTTCATTTTAAATGTATTTTAAATTTATTGTGTACCTATGTGTTTTAATAAGGCTGTACACCGCCCTGAGTCCTTCGGGAGAAGGGTGGTCTAGAAATCTAATTAATAAATAATAATAAAATAAAAATCCTATACTAGCATTGGGAAACTAGAAGCTGCTCCAAATGCTTCAGATGTTAAGGTCTGTTCTGCCTAATGACAGTTAGGATTGAGTCTCAAGACCACACTCCAAGATGGGCCAATGACTCCTTAGAAAGCGGTAAACCAGAAGGGCAAAAAGCCAACATCAAAACAAAACAGATTCTTCTTACTTTACAAATATGTTATACTTAAGTTATGGCAGACATAGAAATTGCTATAGAGGCACAATTTATTTTTGTGTTTTTCTGAAGTTTGGGGAAATGGAGACTCTATTATACATACCACATTCATGTGTGCCATGAACTGAAATACTAGGACTGAAAATTACTATATATTTATATTAAATGATTAACTGCAATGGCTGTAATGAACAAAACCTCTGAGGCTACCTAATAACTGAAATATCCAGTGTTTAAGCTTTCATTTAGATATTTTTACCCACAGCTCTCATTTAGATATTTTTGATTTTTTTAAAAAATCACACTTTTTAATAAAATGTCATATATGGTTCCTTACATTCTCTATGTTGCTATTATTATTATAGCTTAAAAACCATTAATATTTATTTCTTTTTCATGGAACATATCATCTTCATGAGAAAAGTGATTCCTAATATTTTATCAACATTTTCAATAATTTGTCAATGCTAAATGGTCAGATCAATTGAAATACCTAATCATACCTGCACGATGTAAGGTCAGTTTGTATAGCTCAATCATTTTCCATTGTACATCAGCTTAGCTGTATTTTCCATTATTTCATTTGATGTATAAGGAAGTATTTGCCTTATTCCATACTTGAAATAAAACTATTATTTTTTTCTTTATGATATATACTCCTTTGATACATAGTTAAACCAGATACTAAATTTGTTTTTTGTGTTATTTTTGTATTGAGATTTTATCCATATAAGCCACCCAGACTCACTGAAGATGAGTTGGATGGCCATATAAATTTTCTTAAATAAATAAAATAAATTTTCCTTGTTATGAAAGTCGCTAACAATTCATTTAGTAGATGACTTTTTATAAAGTCTAAGTTAAAATTAATTTTTACAAAAAAAAAACCTAGAGGGATTATCTCATATTAATGGAGATCAACCTCATTTTCTTAAGTATTTTGCAGTTGCCATTTTCTAGCCACTTTGGTATTTCATCTGCTTAATTATAGAAAAGGTACTGATTTAAAAAGCAATGATCAAAAGTAAAGTTATAGATTAGTGATGGACTGAGACAAGTTGATGGCCATAAGCAGAGTCAAAGGCAATTAACCTCATCCGTCCAGAAATCCCCAAGCATTACTGTATCCTATTCTGATCTAGATATTGCTTTTACAAGGGGGCGGAGAGGGATTTGAAGACTACACACGAGCTACGACTGAACAGTTTATGAAGGGGGAGAAGAGCAGAACATGACAGTCAGAGAAAGTATGTTGCATATTTTAACCAAAGTGGATTTCATTCACAGCATTATTAAAGCAATCCAGCAAGGTTAAAAAATCTGACTGACTAACAGATCTGTTTTAAAGCCTCCGTTTCACTTTGTATAGCAGTGTTTTCTTGTGTGTTTGTTTGTGCATTGCTTTTATATACACTGTTTATTTATTTTTAAAATGTTATGACCACCAAACTTGCATAGTGATCCTAGGCAGTTCACAACTGTCTTTTTTAGTATTAGTATTTAGTATTTATTGAATTTTTATACCACCCTTCTCCCGAAGGATTCAGGGCGGTTCACAGCCAAGATAAAAACAACAATAATATACAGATAAAACAATAATTAAAAAACTTATTAGATATATGGCCAAATTAAAACATTTAAAACCTTAAAAACCCCATAAAATTAGTATCAAATATTAAAAATATTAAAAATATTAAAAACTATTTAAAATTCCTATGCCAGTCCTGCGCATATTTGTTATTTCAGTCACTGGAATGTTAATTCTAAATATAAAAATGTAACTATTTTTCTGTTAACATTATTGTTTTGCCTTACCAAATGTGTTTGTCTAATTGTTCCCATTCCTTCCTCCATTTTTAAATAAATTAGCTATTCTTTTTATGCAAATACTAATACCTGCAACAGTTATATGCTGATTTCATTTAGGCAGGGCAGATTCAGAGGCAAATTTATTCGCTGCATTTTATGTAGACACTGCATTACATGTTGACTTTTCTCATAAATTTATTCCCTGTTGTGAGTAATGGAAAGAACTAGTTTTATTTTTTTTCTAGGACTAAGAGGACTTGTGTCTTCTTTATTCCATTCATGACATCTTCCTGATCTTACTACAAAGACCATAAAACTATAATCTTGGAAATCCTAAATATGTGTATGTGTGTTTGTGTTTGTTCTAGCAAACCTTAGCAAACTTCTACCTGCTGATAGCTCTAACCTCTGCACAAATGTTATGTTGTCACTACATAGGGATCAATGGGCAGAAGGCAAATTCTGACAACAGGAATAAAAATCTGTGGTCAGAATAGTAACCATTTGTGATATTCAGACAACTCAACTCAGTTTTTAAGCTGAAATTTAAAAAGGCTTAGAAGTGCTCATTATGAAACTGAAGATAGGAAATGAAAATTATTTAAATGTTGTTGGAAGAATTATGTGAATACTAAAGACCAGTTGCTTTAACATCTGTAGTCATGAAAACCTTTGAAAGGCTAGTGCTTTCCTGCTTGAAAACCATCACGGATCCGCTGTTAGACCCCTTGCAATTTGCATACCGAGCAAATAGATCAACAGATGATGCTTTTAATATGGCTCTGCACCACATCCTACAACATCTTGAGTCTCCAAAGACCTATGCAAGGGTCCTCTTTGTAGACTTTAGTTCAGCATTCAATACCATCATTCCAGACACTCTTCTAACTAAGCGAAACCAGCTACAGGTACCGGAACAGACTTGTAAGTGGATCACAAGCTTTCTAACAAACAGGAAGCAGCAGGTGAAGCTAAGCAAGATCACATCAAATACCTGTACAATTAGCACAGGGACCCCCCAAGGTTGTGTGCTCTCCCCACTTCTCTTCTCTCTGTATACCAATGACTGCATCTCCAACGATCCATCTGTTAAACTACTGAAGTTCGCAGATGACAAAACAGTGATTGGTCTCATTCGAGACAATGACAAATCCGCATATAGACGTGAGGTCGAATGACTAACCTTGTGGTGCTGGAACTGAACACACTCAAAACCGTAGAAATGGTGGTAGACTTTAGGAGAAACCCTTCCATACTTCCACCTCTCACAATACTAGACAACACAGTATCAACAGTAGAAATCTTTAAATTTCTAGGTTCATATCGCAAGATCTAAAATGGACAGCTAACATCAAAAACATCATCAAAAAAGGACAACAAAGAATGTTCTTTCTGTGCTAACTCAGTAAGCTCAAACTGCCCAAGGAGCTGCTGATTCAGTTCTACAGAGGAATTATTGAATCTGTCATTTGCACCTCTATAACTGTCTGGTTTGGTTCTGCAACCCAACAAGAAAGACACAGACTTCAGAGGATAATTAGAACTGCAGAAAAAACAATTGCTACCAACCTGCCTTCCATTGAGGACCTGTATACTGCACGAATCAAGAAGAGGGCTGTGAAAATATTTACAGATCCCTCACATCCTGGACATAAACTGTTTCAACTCCTACCCTCAAAACGACGCTATAGAGCACTGCACACCAGAACAACTAGACACAAAACAGTTTTCCCCCGAAAGCCTTCACTCTGCTAAACAAATAATTCCCTCAACACTGTCAAACTATTTACTAAATCTGCACTACTATTAATCTTCTCATCGTTCCCATCACCAATCTCTTTCCACTTATGACTGTATGACTGTAACTTTGTTGCTGGTAATCCTTATGATTTATATTGATATATTGACCATCATTTCTGTTGTAAATGTTGTACCTTGATGAACGTATCTTTTCTTTTATGTACACTGAGAGCATATGCATCAAAACAAATTCCTTGTGTGTCCAATCACACTTGGCCAATAAAAAATTCTATTCTATTCTATTCTATTCTATTCTATACAAGCTAGCTTGGTGACATGAGCTTGACTTGATGGCATACAACTCACTTTTAATACATAATACCATCATCGTAATCACCAGCACCTTCATATTTCTTTCTTCAATCAAATATCTTAATCTTCCACAGTACTAACAGAATTTAAGATTTTTGCAAAGTCTCCCATTCCTATATATCAGCAAATATTTCTTAATAAATTCATGTATTTTTAGAAGATGAATTTATAACTCATAATGGGTAAAAGGGAGGTCATGGTTAACTTTTAGTAAATGTACCCCTATATAGCATGTGATTTAGCCTTAGTTTCCTTCAATTAGGCACTTATACTTTGCATTGATCAAATTTCATTCCAGCTCATTAAATATTGTTGATGCATGCGATCAAGAAAAAGTGAACTTTCTCTACAAAGGACTAAAGGATTAGAATAATTGCTACCAAACTGACTGCTTTAAAATAATGGCATTTATGATAGAACCTTTATGTAGAGCAACACTGTATCCCTTATATAATGAATCAAAATCAGTATATAACCCAGGGGTAACTCGTGGCCCACAGGTTACATGCTTCACACGCTGGCCATACCCATGCCTGGTTTAGCGAAGGGGGGGAAAGTCACGATATGTCATGTGATGACATTGTGATGACGCGAGTTTGGCACCCCTGGTATAACCTGATATGCATTTTATAGAGCTGTGGTGGTGCAATGATTAGAATGCAGTACTGCAGGCTACTTCTGCTGACTGCCAATTACCAACAGTTTGGCAGTTCAAGTCTCACCAGCCTCAAGGTTGACTCAGCCTTCCAAGGTCAATAAAATGAGGTCCCAGATTATTGGGGGCAATATGCTGATTCTGTAAACCGCTTAGAGGGGGCTGTAAAGCACTGTGAAGCAGTATATAAGTCTAAGTGCTATTGCTATATACGGTATGTAGTGTCCATATTGCTGTTGTATTGTTTTTGTTAGAATGGGCTGTAACTCATTTTAGATAGTGTCATACTCAGTCTCCATTCAATGTATGTATGTGATTGCAAAAAGAAATATTCTTTTGTTATTGTTACACAATTTCCACTTAAGAAATTTCAGGGATTCAGCACTTACCCCATGCTTAGTGTCTTTATAAAAAGGTACTTCAAATTTATGTTTTTTCTGTCCATTGATATTAATGTATCAGCAGGTCACCATCATGGTTTATAACAGTGTCTCTTCCTGTTTTTTATCAGGTACTTATGGAAGCCTACTACGTCAAATACAGCTTTTTGCCTCCTGTTGAGACCCAGTTCCTGGCTGGGCCACATGCAGATCTAATTCTCCATTTCGGTGTTTGTTTTAATTAAAATAAGACACCAACTGAAATTAAAAAGAAAACAGGGCTCCATGAAAAATAAAAATAATATTATACATAGGGATAAAAAAGGGAAGTATCTCTTGAATTAAGTTGTAAAAAGGTGCAAGAGGATACCCAGAGAGGAAACTTTGCTTTGAGAGAAAAGAGCAGGTTGCAAAAAGGTTGGAATGGAAAATAAAGGTTTACCATCAGAAGTTGTAATAACAAAAGCGGAGTCTAGACCTGAACAAATCATAAATTAAATCTCCATATTCCTCTCAAAAAGCACTGTGATGAAAAATCCATGATCAAACGATCCATGTTTAGAAAACAGATGTATCAACTGCTCACCTTCTGTTTTCCTTTTCATATGTCCACCTGACAGATTTCAAGGAAGAGTGAAAACAATGTACAGTGATCCTTTTCTCCTTATCAGTATTTCTATACGCCAGAGCACTCATAATGCTTTGGTGAAGTATAGATTCAGAACTGGGCAATCAAAAAAAAACAAAAAACCCTCCATGTTATGGTTTAGCCACAAAAGCTTTCAAGATTGACTCAGTTCATTCTGGGACTCAGGATGCAGCAAAATCTTAATGCACTTCCTTAGCATGATAAGCATTTTATTTTCCATTTTAAGATGCAAAGATATCAGAAGACATTCAATAATCTAAAGCCATGGGATTCAACACTTAATTACTCTGTTCAAAAGGGCAATATATGAATGGAAGTTGCTAAAGCAAAGACTTTCTATTGATAGTTTCCAGACTTATCTAGAGACTATCTAGAATCAATGAAATAAGTTTTGAATATGGAGAACTTTATCATATAGTAGTTGTCCAGATTTTTTGCAACCCAGATCCGGTAGCTACAGTTTCTGCCACAAAGCCGGTCAGTGGCATTGTAATATTTGCAAAGTAAATCCAGTCTTGCTTCTGCCATTAAAGAAAAGAAATACTGAGCGATATATTTCGGTGTTAAGTTAGAATTTAAAAGACTTGCTTGATAGATGGTTGCAGGTGTTTGTTTTTCTGTCTTTCCCATTCAGAACATTAGGTCTTTCAGATCAGTATGACTTTCATCAAGAAAGATGATGGAATATGGAATCAATGATCCCAAATGGTGGGCAATGTGGAAAAAGCCTAAGCAAGCTTTGGAAAATTGGTCAAACAGGATAGTTTCTATGTATCAAATCCGTTTCTTCTTCTTAGGTTCAATAATAAACCTGTGACATTGTCAGCATTTTATACCGTTAGTCCAATAACAACAAATATAGCCTAAAGGCAAAAATAATTTAAGTGCCAGTCTTATTCAGATAGAGGAAATCAATACCCTTCAGATATAATGTGGAAGGTTAAGGAAATATTGAATCAGATGATTGTTACATTAAACAAAGTGTAAAAAGCTACAACTTATTTAAGAGAGAAATTTATTCAGCTTGCTTTGTAAAAGCTACATGCTGGATTTATTATTGTATTATATTCACCACTGTATCTATTAATATCTGTATCAGAGAATACAGTAATGTAATTAGGGAAAAAATGAATAAATTCTCAAGGAGGAAAGGTTCAGTATATCACAATATACAGTATCACTTTCAATAATTGTCTCAAGTTATTTACATTAGCAGCAGATATGTTTCATTGATACAAGAGGAATGCAAGAAACAGCTTATACTAAGTCATTTAAATAATTTAAATAATCATCTATGCTGAAACAGTCCAATGTCACTTATGGTAGATTTGTTAAGCAAAAATATTGTGACAGATTTTGGGAAGGCAGAAATAGAAATCTAAGGGAAATTAGGCATTAACAATCAAGACACAGAAGTAGAATTTATTGGGATTTTATAAATGACAACTCAGATCAGGTGACAGGAAATCTTGGGAGAAGCATTTTCTGATTATCCGAAAAGACTCCAGATAAATGAACTCACCATAAATGAAGCTGGGAAAGTTTTTTTCCAAGACTATCATTAAAGGTACCTTGCTGAAGTCTTTGTCATTCTTGCTTTCTTGATTTTGCCAAGTAGGGCTGAGTCATAGTCCAGTCTGCATAGTTTAAGATACCGGTACATAAAGTTCTACAGTAATAAGATATTATTGAGCCAAAGCAAAGTTCATAGATTCTAGACAGCCGTAGTTTGGAATTAACCCCAAAAATTGGGCAATTATGATTTTTCCAGCACTTTGATTTTTTTCAGATAAATTTGTTCATCCTGGAAATTGCTATCCTATGCACTTGCAGTGTAAGCATAATTGTCATAGATCATAACTGCAAAAATGGGTTCTCCAGGAACAGTAGCTTTTCCCCAACTAGTCCACATGTCTTTTTCAAACCACCTTATACTCATTCATCTCTTATGCCCTTTGGATCTCCACATGGGCAGACGGAGCAGTCAAGACTATATAAACAGTACTAGAACCTTAAGTTCAGAGTCAGGAGCTTTGAGGTTCATAAGATTTGGCTTCTTAGAACGAAGACCTGTTTGAGAAGGCTCTGATAGTCTTGCCTATTTTATTGGTACAACTCTTTATTGCATGATTTTCAAACAAGAGTTTTTCCTGCTGGGGGATAAACATAAAACCTCTTGCATTTAAAGTATGTGTTTTGTCATTGAGCCAAGATCTTTTGCATGAAAGACATGCATTATACAACATTTGTTGCACTCATAGTTCATATTTTTAGAAAAATACACAGAAATACGTAAAGCACTTTCACTCACACAAACTGAACATTTGAATTTGGCAGATTCTCCTCCCTACAGTAGTTCCCATAACCTTAGCTACTCTCTAAAACAACAGAGGACCAAAGAGAGAATTAGATAAGATGAACTGGCAGAAAAATATTGTGGATCACAAAATGACTACTTTTAGCTGGAACATAGCCATTATTGGATTTTTTGTGTGTCTATACTTTTGCAAGTTGTGAGATAGCAAATTTTTTGCTCTGACTCTAATCGGATAATTATTTGCCTCTTTTATCACAGCAGGCACCCAATGACACCTAGATGCTTAATCCTCATTAATATCTAACCTTCCTTTGTTCATGTCTAAACTAAGCAACTGGGGGGGGGCAGTAAAAGAGATTACAAAGCTTTAAAATTTGCCAATGAAAGCAACTCTTTGTGGATTAAATTCTGGAGACCCTCCTTGCCATTGGGGTCACCTGACAGATTAAGGAAGAATTGCTTGGTGCTGTGACAATTCCGAGACAATTATTTAATAAACTTTCTTTGAACTTCATTATGTCCTGGCATCTCCCCTTGGTGTCCTCATTCTTTGGCATCTGTCCTGCAAATCCTAAATTAAATTTGACATGTAAATTAGCAGCTAAATTGATAAAGCAAGTTTCAATAAAAAGAAGAGCGGTATGAGTAAGATCCATTGAATCAGCAGTCATATAGAACCTCAAGTAGGCACTTCACCTGTGAAATACAGCATTAGGTGTTTTCTACTTTGATAAACTACAAAATATTGCATAAAAAATCTTTACTGGTGAATTTATATGATGGATGACTAAACCCAAAGTGCCCATAAGGATTTAAATGTTCACCAATGATATAAAGACACTAGCAGCATCTGAAAGGTTAAATGTCATAACAATTCTTTCCCAGAAGAGAAAATCCACTCTAGAATTAACGATTTATTACTGTTGGTTATTGATTTAAAAAAATTGCCAAGAGGCAGGAATAATTAGCTCAAATACCATTATTCCATGACTACTGACAGCTATAATTAGATATATTTGAAATTATTAAATCTGCATATAATGAGAAAGAGAAATACACCAAATGCATAAGATTATTAGCTCATATTCAGCCAAGAACACAGTATAAAGGAATACTGTATGTTTACCAGCAGGTTTGAATAGCTATGTTTGACTATTTTAATCAAGTGGTGTGTGTTTTTTTAAAGAGAACCTTAATTTTTCTATACTTTGAGCTTTTTAAATGACATGCTTGGAGATAGGATTTTTACTGTTCTTATTATTAAATTTGTTATTCTTCTCAAAGTATATGCCAAGAAAAAATGAACTGATGGAATACAATCCCCAAATGCGTACAATGCGTTTCAATGAATAAATAGGGCTTAATTTTGTGCAATTTTGTGTATTTTTTTTTAAATGAAACAAACATGAATCATTTTTCTCTGTGATAGATTTGCAGAGAGATTCTATGCATATATACTGTTGGCTGTAATTTGCAACACTTTTAAACGTGTCAGTTTAAAACATTAGTGGAAATATTTATATAGTATGCAATGTTGATGTATTGCTTATACATGCTGGCATATTAGTTTCTTTATTTGTCATCTTTGCACTTGCTTTTATTTTGTGCAGTCCCTTTATTACTTTTTTATACCAGTAATGACTCTTTCAGTTTTGACTCATGCAATCCTTCCATTGGGTGGACAAAAATACTTTATAAAAATTAGGTATCATATCTGTAGTGATACAATTGTCAGTAATACCATCACTCTACCTTCTCAGAAAGGTATTACAAACAGAATATGGCATCAGTTAGGAAAGGTTTTATTATCCACAAACTTTTCAAAGATATTAGCTGCAAAAAAAAAAAAATCTCCTCACTTTACATGTAGTCAAAAGATCTTGGAAGTGAATATACAACAGGAAGTAAATAGTTCCAGACTGAATGTCACCATTTCATTATTGCTCTGCTTTCAGAAAATGAATAACTGCATTTCACTTTAAACTGCAGTTGCAATTAAATAAGAAATGAGATGCTCACTTTATGGTAGCAAAAACAGGCTGTGTATAACCAAGGACCACCAATGGTGCTGGGGGCCACAGTGGCTCATGTGGTAAGGTGAAGTCAGCAGGTCAGCGGCTCGAATCCCGGGAGAGAATAAACCACATAGGGACAGGAAAGGAGCCCCCCGCGATTGCCTACTGGCTTCAGGCATCCCACAGATAAGATCATATAGAACCTCAAGTAGGCACCCAAAAAATTCCTTTTACAGAGGCAGCCAGCCACTTTGGTGATCCCTGACTAACATGTGCCATCACTAAAAAAAAAACCCCACCAAAACCCAATGGTGCTCCTGGCTTTTTCAGTAAACAGGAGCACTCTGAACTAATACAAAAACTCAGATGCTGCAGGTACCCTGGGAAAGGCAAGCTTTTTAAAAAGAAAAACAGCTAATTAAAAAACGTTCAGAATGAAACTGAATTTGCATTAGAAGATTTTAAAGGTTTGATTCTAATGCGCTTATATGGTTGCTGTCACTATTTGCACTCTTTAATAATATGCCATTAGAAAGATACCAGCAACTATATGGGCATGAGTTAGAAATGCCATATATTTATTTAAATTACATGGGAATAATTTAATGGAAAAGATTAACTGGTTTTTAAAAATTAACAGAAATCCCATTCTGGATGAGCAGAGAAAGCAGCTAAATTCAGGACCCCGGTCAGCTCAGCATAGAGAAGCCAAGAGAGGCTGGCTGCATGTAAAGATAAATCCAATCAGCATATTAAGCAGCTGCCTGAATCTTTAATTTTAGGCCTTTAATTCTCTTGCAGATGTTAAGAGCCCATAATCATCTATAGATTCCTTCTAAGGGCAATCATTGTAAATTAAAGAGCCATGCCTTGTTCTTCGGACATATATCTTAGCAGGCACAGAGTTTTCTACTCCTTGCTATGGTTGAAACTACATATTTGAAGAGAAGAGGTCATCTTGTACCACAGACAGATTCAAAGAGTTATCCAGGAAGCCAGAAATAGAATTTGTACAAATCCCTCATATGGAAATGTTTGATAAAGCAAATATTTCTGGAGTTTTCTCCAGGTATAATTCCTTCCCTAATCTTTCTCATTATATCTATTTACAGGGAATAAGTCTAAGTCTATGACATCTTCATCATTTCCATTTTAGAAAGCTGCACTAGTTACTTTCAGATTAATAAGCTTTCCACCCCATTTTTCTCATTCAGTATAAAGGCGTAAGATAAAGATGAGAAATATTAATAAATGCACCAAATATTTCTGTCCAATGTGATTTTAGGCATTGGTTAATCATACGCTTTCTTGCATACTGTATACTGCAATATACAGAAGTGCTTTTTTTCATAGAGGTTTTTTTGTTCAATAACTGCATGGACAGAACATACTCAGCTGCAAATAATTAAGTCAGCACACCTAGAGACAAGGGACAAAAAGAATTCCTCAATGCAGATCATGTGAAAGGAAGATAACCAGATCTCTAGTTCTACTTTCAGTGTTAAGGATACTGAATTTGTTGTTGAGAACCTATTTTGCTAGTAGGGTCCACCATTGTATTGATATCCAGTGTAGTGTAGTGATTAAAGTGATGGACAAAGACTGAGGAAACCCTGGTTCAAGTCCAATTTCAGTTATGAAAGCTTTGATTTGGTTGTTGTAAGAAAAAAAATGAGGTGGGAATGTCATCTTGATGCCTTTAGATCTTGGAGGAATATATAGGATAATAAGAATAGGAATACCAAAGGAGGTGCTAATTTAAATTTCTCATAGCATCATTAACCGGTGCTACATTTGGGCATTGTGAAAAATTAAAAGGTGTCACTCAGGTGTCTGGCATTTAATGTAATGCTGATGCCATTACCTACTATGTAGTTCCATTCTAGGAAATCTTTCCAGCATGTATAGTACCAGCACAGTCTCTGTTGGATTCAGCCCTGGAAGGAAAAATAATGCTTGCCTATAGTCTTTCTGAACAGCTGTCGAATACAAGAGACACATTCTTCAAGACCTATTTTTCACTTCTTTTTAAATATCTTATTATCCACCTTTAGCTAAGATTGCTTGTATGAATTTTTAAAAAATGGATACATGCTAAAACATTAAAAATTGTCCTGGAAATTTTTTTTTTCTCTTTGGAATGAATCGTTTGTCATAGATTTGTTCCAGGTATCTTTAATTCCTGGTAGCCTCCTGTTCCTGATCGATTTTCTTTACATTAGAAATGTATGCCTTCTTTGCTGTGAAAGAATCCGTCAGCAGACATAAAAGATAAAAGAGACCATAAGTAGTAAAGGACACATCAGGGAGGCATCTATTCACTGGTTAATGGTGGTTAGGAAGTTAAAAAAATATTCTAAAGCAAAGTTGGTTCTGTGGATATTGACATTTCGGCTTCCTTTTCTTCTACCTTTGTTGTTTTAAGTGCTGGATATTCACTTGAGAATGACTTCAGAAAGGCACTTGATTCATATTAAATATAAACATTTTGTTCCTATTAACCTGCAATATGTTTATTTATGTAAACATGTTTAAAAATGTTAGCTGCCTACAAACAATATTCCCCCAGCCATGGGTTTAATGATTTCTATAGTATCACGGAAAATTAATCTACTTCTCTTACAGGAAACACGGGAAGATTAGTTTTTGTCTCTCGGTTTCTGAAGAAAAATAAGTTAGATGCTGTTCCACAGAAATGGGCAAATAACAGTAATGAGTTCAAGCTGAAAACCTGAATAATTGATAAATGCAGCAATACATTTAAACAAAGAGAGCTTGGTATAATTTAAATGTATTATGTTTGGCAAAAATAGTTCATAACTTTGAGAAGAAGATTTCTTTAGAAGGAGTCATAATGAATACCATGCATCTGTTCATTATAGAACAATTTACAAAGATGAGGAGGGGGAGGTTAAACAAGGGAGATGTGTGTCCCCTATTGCTTGACATTGGCCAAAGCCATTAGGCTTTCTTAGGTTTGCAGCTTTGGATTATTTTGTTTCCTATCTTTCAATGCTAGAAAGCACAAATAGAGAAAAACTGCACAATTTCTGAGTTGCAATATATACACCGCTACATCTTCCTTAATTTGCAAATTATATTGAAATAATTTTTACAATACACAATAATGCTAGCTAAACCCTGTAATTGTAATTCTAGTGTCAATGTATCACTTTCCTTTTTATTATTGGATTTATTTCTCTATTTGGCAATCAAGATGGCTTGTAACTATAAAGGATTATTTAAAAAAAACATTAAGACAATTGAAATCTAAATAAGTTAACATAAAATAAATTCACAATTGAAATCCTGCACTGATTTCCTAAATATTGGGGAATGGGTGTCAGGTGGGCAAACACTTCTCTTTAGAGAGTTCATCCCATACCTTAGTTATCCTGTTGGAAGCCCTTTCCCATGTGCCATATTGACAAACTTCTGGGTGGAGAGAAAGTATAATTTCAGAAAGGTCTCTTGTCATTATCATAAGGCCTGGGGAATAATCCAGCCAATTTAGGGAGCATTGTGGTTGGTGTTCCTGTTGTGAACCTGCTTTTTCTGCAGGGAGCATCACCTCAGCAACCAAGGTGCCGAGTTGTAGCTCCCCAACACCATCTTTAAGCTTGAGTCTACAGGACGAACCATAATCATTACAAAACAGTACCCCAAGGCCAGTCTCATCCAAAGGATATCATGGCCAGTGGTCCTGAAAGCTGCCAGATTCCAATTACATCTCTGATACATATCCAGTACTGCCATGCAACAAATGAAGAAAACCAGTAAAGAAGCAGATTCATCAATAAACTCCATACTTCTCCCCATATTCTTCATAAGGACAAGCCATAAGCAGAATGATTCACTCTAGGATATCTAAAAAAATATCTGCAGCACCCACCAGCTAGTAAACAATCTGTGTGAACAAAACATCTGGGTAAAATCCCAGACAGCTGGATGATAGCACAACACTAAATTGTGTTGTCTCCATTTAGCATAACTCTACCTGGAGCTATTTAGGAACTTAGTTGCACAAAGCCCTGGAGCAGATGTTGTTTGCACTGTTTCTTCCTCCCAATGGGAGCTGACAAAAAATATCTTAAGAACCTGGTTTTATAAACATTGTTTTAAATGCAGTTACAGTTTCATAGTATAAAATAACTTTATGACTGCATTAACATTTTAAATCTGACTTATCAAGCAGCACCTTACTACAATTAGTCCAGTGTGACAAAGGAATGAAGAATTGGCTTTTTTTGAGGAACTCATATATTCCATTTACCAAATAGTAACTTCCCATGGTTGTAGGCAACCACTTGACAACATTTTTTACAATGTCCTTTCATTATAATGAAGAATGTCACCTGCTGAACACAAGTGGGGAAAAAAAAACCCAGGCTACTGGAAAAGTGAATTACCACTACTTTGCAAAATAAAATAATTGTTTGTTTGTTTATTTATTTAACTGCTCAATAACCAAAGTGAGCTGGCTGGTTTACAATAAAACACATTAAAGATAGGATTTGAATAAAAACATCTGCAATCAAATCAAAGAATATGCAAAATAAAATTAATCTGCAAGCATACAGAATAGGCAGCAGCAAGACAGCTAATTAAACCTCCAAACAGTACAAATTAAAAGCCACTTAAAACAGGGGTCTCCAAACTTGGTCCCTTTAAGACTTGTGGACTTGAACTCCCAGAGTTCCTCAGCCAGCAAAGCTGGCTGAGGGACTCTGGGAGTTCAAGTCCACAAGTCTTAAAGGGACCAAGGTTTTTTTTAATTTAATTTAATTTAATTTTTTATTTGCATTTATATCCCGCCCTTCTCCGAAGACTCAGGGGGCTTACACTATGTTAAGCAATAGTCTTCATCCATTTGTATATTATATACAAAGTCAACTTATTGCCCCCAACAATCTGGGTCCTCATTTTACCTACCTTATAAAGGATGGAAGGCTGAGTCAAGCTTGGGCCTGGTGGGACTTGAACCTGCAGTAATTGCAAGCAACTGTGTTAATAACAGACTGTCTTAGCAGTCTGAGCAACCAGAGGCCCCTGACTTAAAAGACATCTTAAAAGCCTGGGGAAATAATAAGGTCTTCACCTGGCACCAAAATGATACTGATATGGAGTAATCAAGCCTCTCTGGGAAGAAATTCCATAAACTGGGTGCCATCACAGACAACGCTCTCCCCCTTCGAAAGGCCCCCTCACCTCCTTTGGTGAGGTGTCTGAAGGAAGGCCTCATTAGAATATTTTAAAGTCTGGGTAAAGTCTAAAGGGAGAAGGTGCTCTTCTAGATAAGGTGGCTTTCAGCCATGGAGGTCTTTAAAGGTCAAAACCAGCACATTGAATGGATCTGGAAACAGACTGGCAACCATATAGATGGTAGATATGTTCATTCAGCCAGGCCTAGTGAGCAGTCTAGCTGTTCTATTTTGTGCTAACTGAAGTTTCTGGACTGCTTTCAAACACAGCCCCACATACATTACATTATAATGACCCAAACAGGAAATTACCAGAGCATGAATAACTGTTGCAAGGCTGTCTCTGTCCAGATAAGGTTGCAGCTGGTAAATCTGCCAAAGCTGATGAAAAGCACTCCATGCCACCAAGGTCACCTAGGCTGTGATGACAGTGATGGATCTACGAGCACCCCCCCAAACTACAAACCTGCCTCCAGGACAGGCAGGGACTATTCAGCTGGACAGATGTGTCACCCACAAACACTTATCATACATTGCTATGTATGGCAGCCATTTGTTAACTAATGACTTACCTCAAGCTATGTAATCCAGTTAGAAATAAATCCATCTCAGCTCAATGAGGCTTATTCTAATCTAAGTGTATGTGCCTGATTTCCTCAACCTGGTGCCTCTAGGTATGTTGCACGTACATATGATGGGCAAAGCTCCTAAAGTAGTTGAAGGATTAATGATTACATATTTTGTATATAACTTTTCAAAAAGTTAACTGAGCGGTTTACAACATCTATTACATTAATATTTTCAATGCATTTTCCTAATAAAACTGTAGCAATTATATACGTTCTCTACGAAGCCTCAACAATAACTTTATTAAAAATAATACAGTAATGTCATATATCAAAATTATCACCAGAATACAGTCTTGTATAGTATCAGAGGATTGTATCAGTATCAGAGTTATCAGTAGAAATGTGTGATAAAGTCTTTTAAAAATATATTAAATTTTTTATAAAGTCAGTTGGATACAATAAAATACAGAAGTTTCAAACTTCACAAACTGTTGTGTGCCAAATGCTTATTGGCTATTGAAGGGTTGCTGGGTTGTTGTTTTTTGCGGGAAATTTATTTGTATGTGGCTTGCTTTATTGCACTCAAAATTATGTCAGTATTGTATAATCAGATAAGACAATAAATATTCATAAAGCAAACATTTGATAGGAGTTTATAAAAATGTGATCCAGTGATTTAAATCTTTTTTTTTTTTTGGTAAAATTATCTTTCCTAAAAGTGTGTGTATATATTAGACATTTACTAGGTATTTCAAACCTGCAGATTCTACCAGAACACCAGTGTTTTCAACTGCTTGTGCAGCAAATGTTCCTAGTTATTACAACAGTAAATCCTTAACACCCTTGAATGTCCCTCTCTTCTGTCTATTTATAAAGGCCTCTGAGACAGGTAGTCACATAAGGAGGCACAATGTTATACAGGAAAATGCAAATCTGTCTGTGACAGACCCCAGCTAACCTCTGACTAGCTTGCCACATTTAAAATCTTCTCTGCCTGCTCTATTTTCTCTTTCCCTCTAGTTACACTGTCTCAAATATCTATTTGCAAATGTGTAAGGCTGCCTGACAGAGAGGTTGCTGCTTGTGTGCTCATTCTCACCTTCCTAATTAAACCCGACAATAATTGTTCCCGCTGAAGGTGGCCTTTCTGCCTATATGTACCGTTAAAATTTTTTCCAGAAAAATTATCCATCAAAATGAAATTTAAACTTCTTTAAACTTAGCCAATTGTTCTTTGTGCCCATTCTTGATTATTTCTGGGATTCTGTGGCTAATTTGCTGGAGTAAATAGAATCCATCCATGAGATGTTCTTTATTTGGTATACTTTAATAGTTTTAATTTATTGGACCTAGAGTAATGTAACCTACCATGGTTCACAGATACAGCTCAACCAACTCTCTGATGCAAGATTTTATTTACTTCTAAAATTGTCTGTATATCGTTCCTTGTCTCCAGTTTTCTTTATCCTTTTTTCAGCAAAGAATGAAGTGGATATTTATACCGCTTTATAAAATGGAGTGCTCCTATCCACTTAGTCTGTCCAGAAACATTTACCACGCTTGCATAGCTGTGCCAGAAGAGAAATAGTTGGAAGCTGGATTGCAATTAACCATCTTTTAGGTAGACACTATGCAGTTGTTCTGCATTACTTCTGATTAGTATGGCCAGTTTTCCAAAGATATAGATAAATCTATTTTCATAAACTTCACCGTGTGATTTAAAATCTTGTTTCAGCGCTTCAACCTGCATCTAAATCCCAGATAAAAATCTATGCAATCATCCTGTGATTATCACCCGTTTTCATCTTCTTGCATTCCCAGCCTCCCCCCAATTAATCTGCATGGCAGCCTCGAAGGGAGGGGCAGAACATGCTTCATCTGCTAACTTTGGTCACAGCAGGCAGATAGAAGAGACAGAAACAGGAAAGAGGAAAAGTTGTAAGGAGAACAGATTCCAAGAATTAGTAATGGATCCCTGCAGGGATTTGAGTCTCGACAGGTGCAGATGAAGCGAGTCTGTCTCCGTCAACAGTCTATTCCCAATTTTTTTTAAAGTCACAATTTCAGCCACAATTAATAAGAATGTAAGCATAAGGACTGCAATTTTTTTTGGGGAATATTTGCAGATTGAAATAAGAGGGGAGGCTTTTAACCTTTCCCAAGTATTATATTGCACTAAAATTGCTCTCAGTGACTTTTTTTCCCTCTGGGGAGAAAGATACATGAGTATAACCTTCATAGCTGAGTCCTGTACATGGCTTTGAGCAAGTTCGCCAATCATTCCTTTCTTAAGTGTTCCTTTGTTCAATGCAGCCATTTCAGTAGAATTCATTTTATAAGTCTTGCAATACAATTTCCTGTTGGAAGAAATATCCATCTGGGTTCAGTTCCAAGTGGGGACAAAGACACTGGAAACATGGAGGCTGCTTGGAAAGATGGTTTAATGGTGGTCAGGATCACATGGCTTGAGATCCTGAACAGAAAAAGGGCTGAGATCCTGTGTGCTCCCTGGTTTTATGCTTTTTCTGAGCTTTGAACTTTCTGGGGCACAGGAAGAGTATCCTGATTGGTTGTCAGACTCCCAGAGGGTGGGAGTCTTAGCTAGCCTTGTAGGTTGTCTCTCAAGCTTGCTTGACCCTTGCCATGTGGTAAGATTCTGTTGCTAGATGGGTAGGGGCTAATCCTATCTTTGTCATGTAGACAATGGACTGGCTCAGGCCTTAATGGCCCATTGACAAAGGTGGGGGGGGGAGTTGCTTTGTCTTTAAAACATGTTTCTCCATTTCTCATCCAGGGAAATATATTCTGCCTTTTTAAATATTTTCTAAAATATTTCATTCTTCTAGGAGGGGGCTGGGTGCTAAATTCCTACATTCCTTTTTCGGCTTTTTTTATATTTCAACATTTTCAAAATTAAAATTGTGCTTTTGCTTTTCCATTTTCTTCAATAGCCTTTAAAAATTAGCCAGAAAAATAGATTACTCTGTAGAGACGTAGATGGCCTCCAACACTTTGTGCTCAGAGTTCTTGCAAGAATAATCAAAGTGTGATCTCACAGCATGCTTACCCATGATTACATTAATCATGTCTACTCAATGCAAATTCTTAATTTGCATCATACACTGAATCATAAAGAAACTGCAAAGGTTGTTGCTGACAAATTTTCAGTTCCATGTGCCATCCATGTAAATATAATCAAGAGATCTGTAACTATTCATTCATGCTTAGATATATACATAACACACTATTTTCTTTTAGGAAAAGAAATGTTATGCAAAGCACAGAAAAGGAATGAAAAAGTAAGTAAGCAAAAAAAAAAATTGTGATAAGAAAAATATGGTAAATATTATTCCTGAGTATAACCATTCCCTATGCATTTCCATCTTTGCAAACCACTTTTGTTTTTATCGCATCCATCCATTGTATGCAATCCATTTGCTTGCATAAATTACACCTTTTGTGGGATTCCATCAGTTCCATCCAACCACAATTTTCTCAGTCTTCCTCTTCCTTTTTCTCTTGACTCATTCACTTTTACTTCACATATTTGTTTTGCAATTTAATCCTCATTCATTATCTTTATATAACCTTACTTCTTCAGTGTTTCTCTCATATTGGACATTCATTCTGAATTGCATTCATTAAAAAAAAACCAATAATATATTTTAGAAAATATATATTATCTTTTAAATACCAGGACCAAAATAATAGGTAAATTTCAATAAACATTCCTGTATTGCCCAACTAAAAGTGAATGTAAAGAACATAAAAATATATGTGGTTCTGTGTATATAATTCAAAACACACTCTGGACATATTTTCAAAAATAGTCTGAACCTTTGAATAATCCTACTGAATGCAGCTGAAATGCTGTTCAGTTAATTTTCTTTTACAGTGAATAAAAATAGAAATGAACACAATTTTGGTGTAAAAGCCTACCAAATGACTTTCAGGCACTTCACACTGTTAAAGATAGGGTTAACATCATCCTTCCTTCTTTTTTATACAGTATGTTACTATGTTCTGCTTTTGTTTTATTATTTACCACCCAGTGGAAAGGGAGAAAAGTCTCAACATTTTCCCTGAAAAGCACATGAATGGTTTCCTATTCTGTTTGTGACAGCAGTCGTCTTCCTTTTATAATTGTTTAGCATGTGCTGAAAGCGTACAGCTCCAGTTTTGCCTGCTGAGCTTGTTCTGTTGTGGCCTTGATGTTGCATTAGTAGAAATTTATCTTAAGATTCTGCACATTGGGAAAAGGTGCAGATTAGCTATCCTGCTTTTTGTTATTTTACAATTCTTTTAAAAGGCAAATGAAAGAAGCTAAGAAAGTCACAGTTATTGCCCAGCATAGAGTATTGCCCTTGCTTTGAGTCTTCAGAACTGAAGGATAATATGATTTGTCTCTCATATCGGGCAAGCAATCTAGGGCCTCTTAGTCATTGACCTCTTCCAGGAGTAGAATCATAACAAAAGAGAGATCGATTGTTGGCCAAACTGTGCCTATAATGTAGCTTTTTTATTCCCTACACATTCATTTCTCCTTTTATGCCATGTTTTTTAGACTGTAAAATGAGAATTTAGATCATTTTTTTCCTGTTAAGAGATAAGAGATTTGCAGCTCTCATCCAGTTGTCTGAATATACATATACATATACATTACACACACACACACACACACACATACATACACACACACAGAGAGAGAGGGAGAGAGAGAGAGAGAGAGAGGGAGAGGGAGAGGGAGGGAGAGAGGGAGGGAGGGAGATTATCTAGTTTATTGCTGTTCCAAAACTTATCGCTTGAAGGTATTTTGCAGGGACCATTCTGATTTTTCATTTAGTGGAATATTTCTACAAGAAAAGTTTGCAACACAGAGTGACCTGTACAGTGTTCTATCACTGGCCAAACCTAACAACATTGTATTATACCCCACCAGGGCCTAGGTTTTTTTTCCATTTCTTTACCAGCACCAATTAGGGAAAATTCCAGATGCACTGAACACACCTACTGTAGATTATGTTCAACTTTGCTTGGGTAAATGCAACCCCCATTGAGGAAGAAAAATGGAATATCATTGGAATCAGAAATCTTCTGAATGCCAATTTTCTGGAATAAAGTCTAGTCCCTGTTTGTCCCTGCCCAGTCCCTAATAGCTTCCATGTACCAGGAAAGAATATTAACCATATCTGATTTGTCTGGATTGATAATGATATCTGATACCCTGCTTCTAGGTTCATTGGGTGGATCCAGATGAGAGGTTGGAGAACTGTCTTGTTGAGACTGTTTGGGATGGGTTTGACCCTGTGGCTCCCGAGGACATGGACAGGTTATTGGGGAGGTTGAATGCCACCACATGTTTACTGGACCCGTGCCCCTCCTGTTTGGTGCTGGCCACACAGGAGGTGACACGAGGCTGGCTCCAGGGGATTAAAAATGCTTCTTTGTTGGAGGGGGTTTTCCCTGCCGCCTTGAAAGAGGCGGTGGTGAGACCTCTCCTCAAGAAGCCTTCCCTGGACCCAGCTGTTTTAGGTAATTATTGTCCGGTCTCCAACCTTCGCTTTGTGGCGAAGGTTGTAGAGAGTGTGGTGGCACTTCAATTACCCCAGTACCTGGATGAAACTGTCTATCTAGACCCGTTCCAGTCCGGCTTTTGGCCTGGATACAGCACGGAGACGGCTTTGGTCGCGTTGGTTGATGATCTCTGGAGGGCCAGGGATAGGGGTTATTCCTCTGCCTTGGTCCTATTAGACCTCTCAGCAGCTTTTGATACCATCGACCATGGTATCCTGCTGCACCGGTTGGAAGGATTGGGAGTGGGAGGCACCATTTATCGATGGTTCTCCTCCTATCTCTCTGATCGGTCGCAGACGGTGTTGACGGGAGGGCAGAGGTTGACCCCGAAGCACCTCACTTGTGGGGTGCCGCAGGGGTCGATTTTCTCGCCCCTCCTGTTCAACATCTATATGAAGCCGCTGGGTGAGATCATCAGTGGTTTCGGTGTGAGTTACCAACTCTACGCTGATGACACTCAGCTGTATTTTTCCACACCAGGCCACCCCAACAAAGCTGTCGAAGTGCTGTCCCGGTGCCTGGAGGCCGTACGGGTCTGGATGGGGAGAAACAGGCTCAGGCTCAATCCCTCCAAGACAGAGTGGCTGTGGATGCCGGCACCCCGGTACAGCCAGCTGCAATTGCGGCTGACTGTTGGGGGCGAGTCATTGGCCCCAATGGAAAGGGTGCGCAACTTGGGTGTTCTCCTGGATGGATGGCTCCTGGATGGTCCTTTGAAGACCATTTGATGGCCGTCTCCAGGAGAGCTTTTTACCAGGTTTGCCTGGTTCGCCAGTTGCGCCCCTTCCTGGACCGGGATGCCTTATGCACGGTCACTCATGCTCTCGTGACATCTCGCCTGGATTACTGCAATGCTCTCTACATGGGGCTTCCCTTGAGAAGCACCCGGAGGCTCCAGTTAGTCCAGAATGCGGCTGCACAGGTGATAGAGGGAGCCTCTTGTGGCTCTCATGTGACACCACTCCTGCGCAGACTGCACTGGCTGCCTGTGGCCTTCCGGGTGCGCTTCAAGGTTTTGGTAACTATCTTCAAAGCGCTCCATGGCTTAGGGCCGGGCTACTTACGGGACCGTCTGCTGCCACCGATTGCCTCCCACCGACCTGTGCGCTCTAACAGGGAGGGTCTCCTTAGGGTGCCGTCTGCCAGGCAGTGCCGACTGGCGACACCCAGGGGAAGGGCCTTCTCTGTGGGGGCTCCCACCCTCTGGAATGAACTTCCCCCAGGACTTCATCAACTTCCTGACCTTCGAACCTTCCGCCGCGAGCTTAAAACACATCTATTTATTTGTGCAGGACTGGACTAGAATTTTAATTTTAAATTTAATTTTAATGGGGTTTTATCATTTTAATTGTAATTTTAAATTTTGGCCTATTTAAATAAGTTTTTTAATTAGTATTTTATCTTGTATTATATTTGTATTTTTATCAGGCTGTAAACCGCCCTGAGTCCTTCGGGAGATAGGGCGGTATAAAAATTTGATTAAATAAATAAATAAATAAATAAATAAATGTAGCTATAAAATAAAAAGAGAAAGAGCATTGACCTTGTGGTGCACCTACAGTGGATGACCCTGAGGTTCAACTACTCCTTAAGCTACCATTGGCTGGAACAGCGTCTTAAGGCAGCATGTCACGCAAACTCTGGTGTGGTCCTTGAGTGATAGCAATGCATTTTGGATCTCATCCAACATCCAAGAACCAATGAATTGCCTCCAAAAAAAACCCCACAGGTAAGGTAGAAAGAAAACAGCACGCCAGCTTGTTTCGTTTCATTTTTTCTTTCATTCCTTTTCTTACTTTCTGTAAGGAATTTTGCATGTAGCATTCATTACTTAGCAGCAACTGCATCCATCTTGGCTTTCATCCTTTTCCAGATACTGATAATATGAAGGGCAAGCACTGCAATGCTTAAAACACACTTGGCAAGCAAACTCTAAGGCATTATACAAGTTCAAAAAATGAGAAGGAAAAAAACATTCGTCTGGCTAATTGCTGTCTGGAAATCAAAGCAAGTGAGGCAATATATCCTCTATAGTAGGAGGCAACGTCAAAACCAAATTTAAAGCTGTTGATTGAAATTATTTCTATAAATTTTTGCTGAGTAGTAAATATTCAAGGAGTCTCTATTAAATTATACCAGAATAAAGCAAAGTTACAGTAGAGTAAAAACAAGAGCTAAAAAACAACAACCCCAAAATAAGACGTTCTTTCTGATGGAGTTTTCTGCTAAGAGGCTAATAGAAGGTGACACAATATCTGAAGCACATCAAGATGCTAATGATTTGCTTCTTCTTGTAATCTCAAAGTTTGGAAGAGATCCAATTAATGACCACAATATGGGCTACACTTAAATTGGGTAGAAAACATGCCTGTGAGTGGCAGCTCGTGTGGGTTTCCTTTAAATATATCAGTTGCCCTTATTATTATTATTATTATTATTATTATTATTATTATTAATAATAATAATAATAATAATAATAATAATAATTAAATTTTTATACCGCCCTTCTCCCGAAGGACTCAGGGTGGTGTACAGCCAAAGATAAAACACAATACATATACAATTAAAACCAACAAGTAAAACCTAGCAAATTTCATAAGGCTGATAATTAAAAGTTTAAATTTAAAATTATAAAAAATTTAAAAAACCCAATAAAAACCCCAATTTAAGATTATAACTATAAAAACCATTATGCCAGTCCCGCTTGAATAAATAAATATGTTTTTAGCTCACGAAGTTATAATCAGTCTTACAGGTTTTCATTGTCTTTTTCTATAAGTTTTGCAAAAATGCTTGAGAATGCATAATCCATACCAGATGTTTCTAACTTAGTGCCTGATGCATTGCAAAAAAATGATAGGCAATTAAAAACTAACACAACTTTTCTATATCCAAAGAAATAAAACATTTGTTTTATTTATCTCTTTCCACTTATGACTGTATGACTTATGATTGACTGTATGATCCTTATGATTTATATTGATATATTGACCACCATTTGTGTTGTAAATGTTGTACCTTGATGAAGGTATCTTTTCTTTTATGTACACTGAGACCATATGCACCAAGACAAATTCCTTGTGTGTCCAATCACACTTGGCCAATAAAAAATTCTATTCTATTCTATTCTATTCTATTATTAAAATTGCAAAAAGTATTAGCTTTTAATTTAAAAAAATTATATTATGAAACTTGTATTTTGTTATTAATTGACAGGGAAGGAAAGTAGGTCTGTTAAGCCAAATCACATAAGTAAAAACATTCAGTCAATTTATTATTATTGTAACATATTAAAGGAAATACACACTGAAACATGCATTGTTTTGCTGATTATTTTGTATCATGGACACAAAATATAAATCCTTTAGGCATTGTATTCTATTATGTTATAATGAGTCACTTAATTTATTGAGGATTTTATATTATTTATGTCACTCAAACAATCCTTTTTATTCCTTTAAACTTCTACAGCTTCTGGAGATTTGGGGCTGCCCATCAAATTATAGAGTTAGAATTGCCCACCAATTTTGAGTGGAAAACTGTAAGAAATAGATATACTAAGCTTTGGACATGCTTAGATTAGATTAAGATTAGATTAACAGAGTTGAAAGGGACCTTGTAGGTCATCTAGTCCAACCCCCCACCCAAACAGGAACAATCCCATTCATGCAGAAAATAAGCCACCAAACAACTGAAGATTCAGTTCTGTGTTGTTACAGAGATCATCACATCATTACTTTGTCTCTGCAACCACCAAAAGAAAGTGTTTTTCAAAAGTGCAAACCTTTTCTAAACTTTCAATATAAATAAAATTACTTTAGCTAACTCATTTTCAAAGCCAAATGAAAAGCTGAACGTATTACAATGTTCTATATCTGAGGCTAAAACAGATTTATATTTATCAAAAATGAAAGACTGTATTCTGTCCCTTAATTCTATGCTCCGCATCACATATTTATCTGAAAGATTATGGTGATATAAAAGAAACACCATACAGTTCTCAAATTCAGACTAGAATTGCATTCACTATAAAAGTCATACCTCTGCAGCATACCTGGTGCTGTCAACAAGAACAATGGAAATCAGTATTTTGGGATTCCAAACCAAAGGGGATACAGAGGAGAAAAAGAGTTCTTGCAATGGAGAGGAAAAGTCACTGTCTATGTGTCCATATCAGCTTATCTGGATTACTTTTGATGCTGACCACACTATCAGGTCTCTGCCAGTAGGATCAGTCCTCATGTAAGGTCAGAGTTACTGCGTTAACCAAAGAGATTGAATTATCTTGCCATGACTTGTTTCTGTTACTTTTTTTTTTTTTTTTGCCGGGTTTACCTCAGGTTAATCCCTTCTAACCCAGAATAGTTCAGTCGATCAGTGTTAATGAGATACTAAGATTTGTACTTCCGCTAGGCTTTTATTTACACCACCTATAACCCCTGCTTAGAGCAGGGGTGTCAAACCTGCATCATCATGGCATCATCATGTGAACTTTCGTGACTTTTTTCCTCTTTGCTAAACTGGGCATGCGTGTGACCAGTGTGTGACGCATCCGGGCCATGGGCTACCATTAATTCCTTCTAACCCAGAACAGTTCAGTCGATCAGTGTTAATGAGATACTAAGATTTATACTTCCGCTAGGCTTTTATTTACACCACCTATAACCCCTGCTTAGAGCAGGGGTGTCAAACCTGCATCATCATGGCATCATCATGTGAACTTTCGCGACTTTTTTCCTCTTTGCTAAACTGGGCATGGGTGTGGCCAGTGTGTGACGCATCCGGGCCATGGGCTGTGGGCCACGAGTCTGACAGCCTTGGCTTAAAGCAAAACTTGTAATTAGGAAGCAACCCAAGCACAGTTACTTCTTGGTGCTACAATCAAGTGACCAAACTACGGTGGGTGTACAAACCTAGATAATGTTTCACTAGGTTAACAGAACTGAAGAGAGCCAGATCTACCTCAATCATTTGTTCAGTTTCCTTCTGTTGGAACCCAGCATTAAAAATTAATGGTGCATTTCAATGTTTTCCAGTTCGGGAATAAAAGGAATTGCTGATCAAGAACAGCCTCCAACCATTTGGACCCATATAATTGTTGAGGGCTCACCTGCAATAAGGCTTCCTTTGTAGAGATCTGTTCCTGGAAAGATCTCATTTTGATGCTGTAAAACTTGCTGCAAAATGTTTTGATAATAGCGGTTGATTCCATGTATTTCCTCCTCCTCCCCTTCACTTCATCATAGGTGATGAAGACAATATAATACTACATCCCTTAACATTGCAGAATCTTTCATTGCAGAGTAAATGTTATGCAATTTTTGTGATGACATTTGTCATTTTCATGGAATTTTGTGTGATTTCTGGAAGATGGCCCACAGGCTTATGCAGATTTATGACAGAGTACTTCGAGAAACAAAGATTGGGGAAGTGTTTTTTTGTAACTCCTTCATGAAGCAAAGCAACCTCCTCTAAGATTGAAGTGACATGGTCTCTCACCATAGTCAGCCAAGCCTCCACCAGTTTGCAATAACTGGAGGAAATGTTAATGGATAACCTTTTCAACTTGACAAGGTGAATCAGCAAGAAGTGCCTGTCAAGGCAAATCATAGCTGCCTCACACAGGCTAAAACCCAAACTTCCAGCTAGCTGAAGCTGGAAATGAGTCTAAGAATGCATCTAGAGAAGTTGCTGGAGTACTCTGTGTTGACAAGAGATTCACAATTATTTGAACTGCTTTTCTCCATCATTCCTCTCCATTATATTTTCTTTCCTTCGCAGTATCCTTTATTCACAGAGTTGTGCTCATATCTTGATCAGAAAGGAATCAAAATAATTTCAGATGCATTTTTAAACAGATTGAGAAGAATTGGGAGACAGAATGTGTGATTGTAAATATGCCAAGCTCAGGAGAGGCAAATCTTTACACTGAAGCATCTTGTTGAATGAGATGTACATTGTAATATTTACTTACAATATTATATTATAGTTATATGTTAAATAGTATATTATCATATTTTAAAGATACTATTTTTGGTATGCAACATTTCCAAATGTACGGTTGTTTGCAAATTAGTTAATTTAGTTACTAGAAATGACAGATTAAGTCAGATTTCTTTTACTGCTTTCTGTTCAGAGTGCAATTGAATCCATTTTGATAGATTTGTTTCATTTGACTTTCACTTTTATAGCTTTAAGCCCTGTTAAATCTTTTACTTTCACTTTTAAATTGTGTTGCTAAGGACTTGCATCGTGTACTTGAACTTCTACTAATAATGCATGTGCCTTAATTTGAAAAATGGCCACTTCCCCGGGGATACAGCAGGGCAGACCCACAGCCTAATTGAATTCTTTTCTTTTTTAAAAAAATAAACTTCACTAACCTTAGATTCTTAGCCTGCTCTTGAATAGTATTGTATTCATTTATTTATTACATTTTTAAATACAATAAAGGCAAGAACAAAAAGAATAAAATGGGGAAAAAATAAAATATACAGTTATGACTTCCATCCTTCTTTCTATTAAGTAGTTGCATCTACCTTTTTTTTCCTCTTTACTCTGCAATTTCTGTCCCTTCCCTTTTAATCCTTTTTATTCTCCAAATCCATAAATCATCATTTCAGTCTTTTCTTCTTTTAACAAACAATCCGTGTAAGTTATTATTGTTGTCCCCCCTGGCCAAGCTTAGCCAATTTTATATTCCAATATTTTACTGTAACATGGAATATTTTGTATGGAAAAAGCATCTGTGTTTTTCTTATTCAGGATTTTTCATCTTCTTTTTATCCAGTTTAACATTAAATATAAGTTCGGGGGGGAGAAGAATTTATTTTAAATAGCAAGTGTTACTTCCAAAGCATAGGCTCCTTTGATAATCTGTCAAATAGCTATTTATTACAGATAATGCAGCCATTTATATTTTGAACCCATTGTACCTGAAAAAAATTCTGTCTAAAGTTGCAATTCCTTTTTTTTAAACACACAGTAAAAAATTAAATATCTGAAGAATTTTGTCTCAACATAGATACACACACATTAAAACAATATGCATTTCTAAACAAATTTATATCAAAATAAACAAAATAGCAGTTTGGAATGAATATGCTTTTGTTTTGTGATGACAACTGCACTGTAAGATTCAGAAGAATGACAATTTGAATGGATATTGTCCTGAGACAAATGATTGAAGCCTGGGTATTATTTATCTTTTGACACTTCAAGTATAGTGTGTCTGTGTTTATCTAAGTTAGGCAATAACTGGTTCCAGTGATAATTATCATAATATGCGGATCCTGCAAAGCAAGTATGCTATGTCATATGAGCCTCCCACACCCACTGAATTTTCTCATTCATGAAAAAAGAAGGCCCTTCTGAGCTTAGAGATATAAGATGTGTTGATTTCAGGATTTTCTTCCCCTGTCTGATTATCAAAGTATTTAAAATCACAAACTTTGTGACTTTCAAAGTCTCTCAGTATCATATCCCAGCAATAAATATTATCAGCAAATTCTGGAGACTTACTTCAGATCAAAATGTCCAGAAGGGAAATCATCCTTCTTGGAGGGCTTAAGGCAGGAGAACCAGGAAAGTTCCATCTCATCAGGGCTGCAGCTGATTGTCTACTCTACACCATTCAAAAATCTTTTGTCAGGCTAATTTAACAGGGCTGTCAAGCTGGCAGCCTGTAGACCGGATGCATCAAACGCAAGCCACACCCACTCCAGTTCCACAAAGGAGGAAAATGTTATGAAACGGCACGGCACGGCAATGTGCCGCTGCGAGTTTGACACCCGTGGGCTAGAACTAATGCTATGTCTGCTTCCCTTGATGCTACCTCCTTTTTCAGTGAATGTACAAGGAAGTGCACATGCCAGCCATCCAGAATATGTTTGCTTAGAAGTTCACATGCTGATTCTTGCTCCTAGATAGGCTTAGAAGATTCGATCAACCAAAAGCAGCAGAACTACAAAAGGGGAGGGGCTTTGTGCAGTTGTGACCACCATCTTGGCCCTTTTTGACCTCACACTATGGATGCCCCGAAAGATACACTTAATTATCTAGAGCAGCTCACCTGACAGTATGGTGATCAGTGAGTTTTAATATTCCTTCTCTCACACGTTTCCCTCTCAACATGTATGAAAAAGTGTAGATGTGTTTACAAATATTAGCTATTAGGTTTGTGTTTAATGATGGCTTGAACCTTGAACATGCTGTATATTCCTGAGGTATCCCACACACCATGATGGTATGCACATTTCCTCTGAGCCTACAGTGATTCAAAGCACCATATTTGCAGATGAAAAATTTATGGTTTTTAAAATGCCTGCTGTTAACGAATATTCATTTTTTATGTCTCTCAATAAGTGATCTGCATTTATCAACATTTATTGTAACTTGTAAATTCTGCCTTGAAAAAGAGACATTTAACAGCTTGTATTCTAGAAACATTCTTTGAGCTCTTTTCTTTGAAGATAAAAAATGAATCCTTGGCAATATTCTGCTATACATTTAATGGGATGTTGTCCATTATAAACCATTAGAAAGAGGCCACTAGCTGAATTATTGCAGTGAACAAGCTAGGAAATTTGACTCATGACAGCTGCCGGAAAAATGCTTAGGCAGCATCATTATTCTTAAGGACTACAAACATACTGCACTACAAAGTCATCATGTGGGCTTTATTAACAAGGTAATCGATTATTTTCTTTCACACCTAATACATTTACAAAACAAATTATTGCCTCTAACCCCGCAACTTTTAAATGCTTTAAATGAACATTTCTTGCAAGATTTTTCCCTTTCTTGCCGCTAATGCAAATTTTACAAACACATCAAGAGTGCTGTTTGAAAAAAATGTTGTAAATTCAGTATTCAGTTTATTAACTTTGCTTTATAAATGAGTATCATCTTAATGTCATCTTGCTCACTTCCTTCCCATCCACTGTATTGTCTGGGACGCTACAGATCCTCTTCCTGATCTGTTTTCTTGTTACCTGATGGGAGGAGGCTTCATGGTATTGGAATCAGAACATCTAGATTCAGTCACAGCTAATCAGAACATCTAGAATCAGAACATCTAGATTCAGTCACAGCTAATTACTGAATCTGCACTACTATTAATCGTTTCATAGTTCCCATCACCAATCTCTTTCCACTTATGACTGTATGACTATAACTTGTTGCTGGCAATCCTTATGATTTATATTGATATATTGATCATCAATTGTGTTGTAAATGTTGTACCTTGATGAACGTATCTTTTCTTTTATGTACACTGAGAGCATATGCACCAAGACAAATTCCTTGTGTGTCCAATCACACTTGGCCAATAAAATTCTATTCTATTCTATTCTTTGTTCCATATAGTTTCAACCTTTTTTTCTTGTTGTTTTTATTGATTGTGAGCCACCTAGAGTCTCCTCTAAGTGAGACGGGCAGCATGTAACTTTAATCAATAAAAAATATAATACAACCAGCTGATGTTTTTTATGATGCTACAAGAGTTATGAAGGTTACAGCAAATGAAAAAGAAATGATTAGGGAAAATTTGATCTGTGTCTTAGAGTGATTTTTTTTTAATTTTGTAACAACAGTATACACAAGCATCAACATAAAACAACAACACATCATATAAGCATATATATAAGCAAAAGTGTGCAATAACTATATTAATTTGATATAATGAAAGGAAACAATAGGACAGGAACGGTAGGCACTTTTGTGCTCTTATGCACGCCCCTTATAGCCCTCTTAGGAATGGGGTAAGGTCAATAGTAGGCAGTTTTTGGTTGAAGTTTTTGGGATTTTGAGAAGAGACCACAGAGTCAGGTAGTGTGTTCCAAGCGTTAACAATTCTGTTACAAAAGTCATATTTTCTGCAGTCAAGATTGAAGCGGTTAACATTAAGATTAAATCTGTTGTTTGCTCTTGTATTATTGCGATTGAAGCTGAAGTAGTCTTTAACAGGAAGGACATTACAATAGATGATTCTGTGTGTTAAACACAGGTCTTGTCGGAGTCGGCGGAGTTCTAAGTTTTCTAATCCCAGGATTTCAAGTCTGGTGGTATATGTCCAAACCGTCTCATTTTAAACCAGTTTAGATTCTTGTAATGCAAAAATTTACAATGCAGCAGCCTTATTTAAAAAAACAACGTATGTTTGATTAGAAAAACACAACAAAAAAGGTCAGTAGAATATCCCAAGATTTGTAAATAGAAAGATGGACATTTTTATAAGGGAAGACAAAGGCAGAGGCAAGTGTATCTATATAATGAGGAGTGAATTAGTAATGGACTTTGGCAAGAAGACAGAATGTTTTGACTCATAGTTTATGTCTCTTCTCTCCATCCTCGCTGGCTATCATTAGTGCCACTAGTATAAAGAGAAAACTGCAGCTCAGGATGGAAAAGGAGGGGCTAAAAAAACCCCTTCCTAATCTAAATGAATTTGCATTTGAAATCACAGCCAGATAAATTACATCCTAGATTACTGACAGGGTAGTGGAGGTAATCACATAACTGATAACTGCAATCATGGAGAACTCTCAATGATGACAAAATCCCAGACTTCTGTTTTCAAAAAAAAAAAAAAAAAGGAAATAACTTAGACTTGAAAAATGACAGATTTGCCAATTTGATATCTATACTAAGCAAAATGCTTAAGAAAATTATTAAACATAGTATTTGTAAGCACTTAGATAGAATACAGTAATCAACAAGCACCAGAACATGTTTCTCACAAAAGAGTTATGTCAGACTAATCATATCTTTTATATGTATGTATGTATGTATGTATGTATGTATGTATGTATGTGTGTATGTATGTATGTATATTTACTAATTTAATAGATTGGGGAAATGCTGTGGGTATAATGTATCTTAACAAAGCATTTCACAAAGCATTTCATGGTAGTGTAATTAATGAAATTATAAAATATGAGCTGGATAGAACAAGTGGAGTCATAGTTAGATGCATTAATCCATAAATGACTCTACATAGGAATGGAGTGCAGTATTAAGTAGAGTGCCTCAATGCTTTATTCTAGGCTTCATGCTGATCAGTGAAATTCACTTTCAAGACAATGACTGATGCTTCAGAATTTACAACATATGTCTTTGAAGACGTGATCCACAGTTCAAAGAAACCAAGATGGGGGCTACAATCCTATGCACAAAGCAATGCAATGCAATGCATATTTGGAAAAGAGCAAGGCTTTGACCATGTGGTTACAGCAACCATCTTGACTTTTTTGCCTCTATCCCCTAATGACCCAAGCTCCAAATAAAGGCCAAATTGGGATGAGATCTTATCACAGCAGTATGTTGGCAAGATTAGGAAAGGAGCCTAAATTCAGAACCGCTGGTATACCCATGATAGGAATATGGAAGGCAATGGTGGTTTGCTATCATAGTAAAAGGGAGATTTTAAGGGTTTTTAGAAGTAGTATTTGTTTCAAACTGTCTCTAAGATTTTATAGCAAAACAAGGGACAAATGTTGTGCATGCAGAAAAACATAAATAATGGATTAGAGCAGGGGTGTCAAACTTGTGGCCTCATGGCGGCATAACGTGACATATCAAAACTTTTTTCCCCTTTGCTAAACCAAGCGTGGGTGTGGACAGTGGATGATGCCTTCAGCCTGTGGGCCGCGAGTTTGACAACCTTGGGTTAGAGGATGCATTACTATACTTGGATACCAAGGCCAGACCATTCCAGCAGTGAATCTCACTTTTTGCTAAAATCCAAGTGATATGCTGGCATTTGTTTTCCAGAACACATGTATTCAAGAACAAACACAGATATACTATAGCTTTATTAACAACTCAGCTTACATTTTGAACTAATATATTGTTTTACGATGGCTAAGGCTTTTCTATGTTCCTTGGTACAATATGGCGTGCCTTCCTTGTGCCATGCCTTCCTTGAGCCGAAAAGCCAAACCACAGCGATTCTTCATGTGAGCCATTAAAACATTGCCTTAGCAGTCCTACATGTTACTTGCAATGCGGAGCTTTAATGGAAGACAACAGTTGAATGAGAATGCGCTACTAACCTTGTGCCTTACTAACTACAGCGCCTATTCTCCTTACACGGTATGTCTGAGTGCCATTACTGTGGACTCTGGTACATAGATGAAAAGAAGGAAAGGGAGCCTGGCGCAGACATTTTCTAGTCTCTAATGTTTATTCTCTATTGTGCTGCTGCTGAAATTAGCCTTCCTTTTTAATATGTAACAAAAGCTCTTTTATGCTTTCAATTCAAGAGCAGAAAATCTGTCTATGTAATGGGGGGGGGAAGGGGCAGGGGAATCCCACCACCCTGCCGGTTGCTTTAGCTTTTTTGTAAGTGCTTGCTGAGCTTTCGAATGAAAGGGAGCAGTCACTATAGAAACTGACACATCACATGGCATTCAGTCTGCCTCTTAGATGTGAATTACCTTTCTAATGAGACTTTCTTCCTGCTAGTTTTCCCTTTTCTATCCCCAAGCCTTTCTTGCTAAAAATCCATCTTTAGCTATCTCCCCGACTTTACATGTTATTTATCAAGCTTGTTCAAACAGAACCAAAGCTTATCTAGCCAGACAGAAAAATACCATTGCTGCCTTTTAAAATTTCCCTTTGGAGTTGTGAAATGATACGTATCTAATCACATTAATTTATTTGCGCTGCAGAGAAGCAATGATATTGAGTCCTTTGACTCTCCATAAATACGGAAGGATGAATAAAATTGTGTAAGCCTTTAATATCCAACCCACACAAAAAAGGGGGACTTTCCTAAACTGTTCTGAAAGTCATGTTATTGGAATCACCTGCTGGAATGGATTTCATTGTTTACATGCAGTCAAAACAACAAAATTTTGGAATTATAGTGCTATGACCCATACAATACTACTGTAGTTTCTATATAATATTTTGAAAACAGGCCATTGTAATGTAGGGTTTTTGATTGACATCCAAAATGTTTGATAGTGAAATCTGGAATTAGAAATTTCATATAGCAAAAAAAGCACAAGAAAATATACCCATATATTTAAAACAAGCATACAAAGAAACCCAAATAATGATGCTGTTAATAGCTGCATGTTTTTTAAAGTAAAATATCTAACATTAATATGTGATCTGGCCTAAATCTCTTGAGCTTTAATCATACAGTCCTGAATATGTAGGATATTTCAGAGGCCTGGTTCTTTCATAATATAAAAAAGAGAAAATATTGAAAGTTAGAGGTGCAGCTTACAAAGGGGCTTTTATTTCTGCTAAAGATAATGGGCATGCAAAGGAAGTGGCTTTATGCATTACACTGATAATACATAAAGAGAAAAATCTTGGGAATTGAGTCCAGGTGATGAAGAATATTATTATTTAAATGGATGACATAGCTTTCATTTATTTATTTTATTTTACCATATTTCTGACAATGGAATTGAATAGTTCCATCTGAAGAAAATGTCAATAAAGTCTGCACTCTCTCTCTTTACAACGCCTCTAAGCATTTTACACCCTAAAATAATTTTAAAACAGATCTGCCTCTGGCAGTTTGATTTTCCTGATCATCTCTTTTGTCTCAATGTGTATGTTGTTCACATTCATGCTCTGACATTCCCGGTGATTTTATGCTGCGTTTGTAAGCAAGAAAGGAATGTCAGGACATACTAGTGAATGGAATTTTCCCAGAGCAAAAGAAAATGCTGAATGCTACAAGGATAATGGTGAAAAACAATCCAATCTTTCCCTGAACTGTTTTACTCCTTACTGAAATGTGAAATACACAGCTACGTTCTGAGGCCACAGCTATGGGCTGCAATTTGGATAATCCAAGTTCTGCCAACATTTTGTTTTATGCCTCATAGAATTCAGCAACATGATATTAATGGATAGAAAATAGCTAGCAGATAGTTTTAAATAACCATTTCACCCAAGACCAACCATCTAATTGCCACAGGATTCCAGCCTCATCTGTGTAGGAGATATTACCATGGTGGAAAGTTTATTGGTGTAACTAATTTATGTAAAGCAATAACTCACCTCCGGTATATAGATCTGTCAGAACAGTTTATTTATTTAGCACATATTTCTGTAATGTGAAAGTGATTTGGAAAGATGACATTTAGGTTTGTTCTGAGACAGGGAAACCTAAAGTAATTTCAAAGAGGCAGTATTTCAGTTCCTTCTGTAAAACTGAATTAAATGTCTAAGATTAATTATACAGGGGGGAAAAAAATAAGGCACCAGGCAAGCAAAAGCAACATAAGTTTATCAGATCTTCAACCAATAGAAGAGCTGTCAACCAGCTAAAAAAACACCACAAACATCACACTTTGGTTACTTTTGACTTAATATGTTGGAATTTGTAAAGCAATGTTTAAGGCTTACTACTATGGTTGAAAGTAGTAAGAGATTGTAATTCTAGCAAAGAGTTTGTAATTTTAATCTTCAGGCATGAATTCTAAACTCTAGGTATGAAATCCAGGTGGGTGACCTTGGGCCAGTCACTCTCTCTCTCAGCTCAACACACCTCACAGGACTATTGTTGTAGGGAAAGGAGGAGGGGAAAGGAGTATTGTATATGCATGCCACCTTGAGTCATTTTTTAAAAATAATAAAAGTGGGATGTGCATCAATTATTATTATTATTATTATTATTATTATTATTATTATTATTATTATTTAATTTTTATACCACCCTTCTCCCGAAAGACTCAGGGCGGTTCACAGCCAAGTAAAACAACCAGTACATAAATACAATACAAATAAAATTAATAATTAAAAAACTAATTCAATTTGGTCCTAATTTAAAACTATAATTAAAATCATAAAGCCATTAAAATTTAAAACCCAATAGTAAAATTCTAAAACATCCTATGCCAGTCCTGCGCGGAAGAATAAATATGTCTTCAGCTCGCGGCCGAAGGTCCGAAGGTCAGGAAGTTGTCGAAGTCCTGGGGGAAGTTCGTTCCAGAGGGTAGGAGCCGCCACAGAGAAGGCCCTTCCCCTGGGGGCCGCCAGCTGACATTGTTTGGCTGATGGCACCCTGAGAAGTCCCTCCCTGTGAGAGCGCACGGGTCGGTGGGAGGTAAATAACCGCCTAAGGACCGTAAATAACCCAGTCCTAAGCCATGGAGCGCTTTAAAGGTGGTGACCAAGACCTTGAAGTGCACCCGGAAGACCACAGGCAGCCAGTGTAGCTTGCGCAAGATTGGTGTTATATGGAAGCCACGAGCAGCTCCCTCTATCACCCGCGCAGCTGCATTCTGGACCAACTGGAGCCTCCGAGTGCTCTTCAAGGAGAGCCCCATGTAGAGAGCATTGCAGTAGTCCAGGCGAGAGGTAACAAGAGCATGAGTGACTGTGCATAAGGTATAAATCAATAAAGTAATAAATAAAAATAAACCATGATTTAGTGCAGGGCTGTCAAACTTGTGACCTGCAGGCTGGATGCATCACATTCTGACCATGCCCACTCCCAGTTTAGCGAAGGGGAAAACATTTGCACTACGTCATGTGACGATGCCATGACGATGCAAGTTTGACACTCCTGATTTAGTGTATTGTGTTAATCTAGCCTATATTAGCCTTTCAACCTGGTGCTCTCCTGAAGATTTAGATTACAGATCCACAACATCCAACCAGCACCTTCTTTGATGAAGGAGAACATGAAAGAAAATTTGACTAATATAGCAGGGTGTCAAACCCAAGGCCCGGGGCCGGATCCAGCATTCATTGTGCTTAGATCTGGCCTGCAGGTACCTCTGCCAGCAAAAACAGAGACTGGGAGGGAAGGAGAGGAGGGGAGGGGAGGGGATGGCCCTCCCAGGCTTAATTTTTGACTATGATGGCCTCCCTGAGCTTCGTTTTCACTGGCAGAGGGTGGCAGGAGGTCATTGTGACTGAAAACAGAGCTCGGGAGCCCATTTTCACTGGCAGAGCACTCGGGCTACCACAGACGCCTCCAACACCAGTAATGTCAAGCTGGCCACGCCCACCCCAGCCCCCAAGGTCAAACACAACCCTGATGTGGCCCTCAATGAAATTGAGTTTGACACCCCTGCTCTATCCCATCTATGTTTCTCTCATTTAAGGTAATTCCTTACTGTTGGAAATCTTCCTTCTTTAAAGGCAAATGCATTTTTTATGTTTAAAACCATATAAAATACATTTATATTCTAATAAATATTCTAGTCAAATTAGCTTCACAAAATTGTCCAAAGAACCTAATTGTAATCTAGCAAAGCTGCTTAAGTCATGGGCTAAGTAAACATGCTTTTAAAATTTTATGTAATTTATTATAAATATTAATCCAGAATACTAACTGGAATACCTGAAGTGATATTTAAACTGAATTTCTATTCCAGCCAGTATAAATTTAGAAGGGGTTCATTAAAAAAGCTAACAAATAGTTTCATGATCACTTATGAAAAAACTCCATCAAAGGGCCTGTAAAAATACCCTGAGGTTTCATATGCCAATGAAATGAACTTTTTTAGCCATTTGTCTTTGTGTCAGCAATCATGCCAAATGCACACTTGAACTGCAGAAGTACAAAGTTCAAATAAGAGTTGCATTAAAGTTGCACTACTGGTTTTGATTATTTGAATTCAGCAGAACTTATTAAAGGACATGCTTCTAAATATAAGTAGAGTGTTGAAAAAATATTGAATAATGAATTTGCAGAACATCTCATTAAAAAAACATGTTCACAATGTGGTTGTCTTGGATACAGAATATGGGCTTTGCCCATCTATATAACAAACATTCTTTGTATCTGAAGTAAAAGCTATATGTATTTTAAAAATGCATAATGTTTAAAAAGGTTTCATTGCTATGTAAATGTCTGTGGAGATTCTCAGTTATCCAGGTCATAGTTGTCTTAAAGGTGCTTTTTCAAAAGGTAACGGGACTGTTTTTTTTCCTTGAGGAAAGAAAAGAAAATCTTTCACTTCTCATTCAAAAAGCTTCATTAGTTGTGGCAGCCAAAGGAAAGATAGGTACTGCCAGTGTAGTTGCCTTTTGAAAAAGCACCCTTTGAGATTGCTACCTAAGCTACATTTTGAAGAGAAGGATGGACAAGAATGAGAGAGGGAGTTACCATATTTTTCGGAGTATAAGACACACCGGAGTATAAGACGCATCTTAGTTTTGGGGGAGGAAAAAAAGAAAAAAGCTGATTGGCAGGTGGATTGGCCTCCCGGAATACCCTCAATCAGCTGTTCCCAGAGGTGAATTTTAGCAACAGGTTCCTTGATTGTGCACTCTGTGCCTTGCTTTTATTGGCTTTTTTTTCTGCCTCTAAAACTTCTGAAACTCTTTTTCAGAAAAAACTTTTTTTCTGTCTCTGAAAGCCTCTGAAACAGAGCTTCAGAAAAAAAGCCTCTGAAGGCTTTTTTGGGGCTTTCTTTTCTGAAACTCTGGAGGCTTTTTTTCTGAAGCTCTGTTTGGGGGCTTCTTTTCTGAAGCTTCATTTCTGATGCTTTTTTCAGCCTCTGAAACCTCTGTTTGAGAAGCTGGGAGTATAGGACGCACCCAGATTTTCACCCTCTTTTTGGGGGGGGAAAGGTGCGTCTTATACGCCAAAAAACAGGTTATATCTTAATTAAAGAGATTCATAATCTAGTAATAGACCAGCTGAGAAATAAACTCAAGAATAGCATGTAAGATCCCTCCTCTTACCTATCTCCTGCCATTTGCCCCAGTGATCAACATGTATGTAACATTCAACACCGCTTCTCATCCTTTTAGGCACAAATTCATATCCTCCAACTTCTTTCAAAGAAACTAGAAACAATTTCAGGACAACACCTTGGTCAGCACATCAGATGCCCAGTGATAAATCCTTGTTAATTCTATTCACTACTGAGCAGGCAGTTTTGGGATCTTCTGCCCCTCCACCCCCAATCTCTGGCTCCTTTCCTCTTGCCCATAAATGAATTCCTGCTTGCAGGGGGATCCTAAGTCCCCCTTCTGAAACTGAGACAGCTTGTGGTTTTGGCCTCAGATCCTGATTTTTGTTTATTTTTTTATTAGTAGCAGGCCTTGCTATCTTATCAAAGTAAGACACACTCTATTTTCTAATCCTTTGAGTGGACAGATTTTATCTTTCTTTGCTTACATGACCTCTACAAAAGTGTTATTAATTTCTATATATTTTATTCTTTCATCTCTCTCTGTCATTTTGCCATTCAAAAATAATCCAATTGTCTTTCTATTATTTACCAATTTCTCTTTTGTCTTATATTGTGTGAATGAGTTTTCTTCATTATATGGACCAATCTGAGGTAGCATATTTGTGGTTTAACTACTGCATATAATACATATACTGTATTGTATATATAAACACACACATTTTTGAGACATATTTTTCTTTAAAGAAAAAATGTTCCACAAGTAGTACAGGAAACATCATTCTCTAAAGAGGTTAACATTCCAAATAGGTAGGGGATTATAAAAAGATCAAATACATAGACAGCTGGCGGTGGTAAAAGTTTTCTATGTGGAAATAAATGAATGAAATAAATGAAAAGAGAGAAGGGTTGTTCCCAGGACACAATATGCTTGTTGGTCCAGCTGTGATCCCTGTGCCTCTTCCTTCTTCCTCTTATCCCAAGTGTGTATGTTGGTGGCACAGAATCCGTAGTGTGGCCTGCTAGAAGCAGCATCAATCACATAGTGTTTAATTTCCCCCATAAGGTGGCTTTTGGGGGGGGGGGTTAGGTACTTAAGAATCAGTATTTAATATCAGGAATAAGAGTCCTCTTGGGAATTGCGTCTTCCGAACTGGGAAACAGCCTGCCTTGTGGGTAGTGGTGGCGGTGGCAGTGAGGAATGACTACAGTGGTTAGCTGGTTGCCCATGTGATCATGGCTTGAAATTACAATCTTTAGCCCTGTTTTCTGTTTGGTTTCTGTCATCTTCTTTGCTGGTCACTCAATTATATATAAAATATAATGATATATTAATATAATATTAATGATAATATCATACATTATAATGTAGTACATTATAATACAATATATGATATAAAATGAAATTAGGGGTAGAGTAGAGTAGGACAGAGAGGCTGCGCACAGTGAGCCAGATGTTTAGATTGGATTTAGCATTTTTGTGAGGCATGTGAAAGAAACAATATGAAATAGGAGTGAGCTGCTGACTTGTGCAAAAGTTCCGTTATCACTGAGGTATCCATTTTTTGTTCCTTCATTGTGTTTGTTTTTTGACCCACAAGCGTGATCTTCTGGGAGGGCAGTAATCCTATAGTGAAACAAACAAACAACAAAATCTAAGTAAGTACCAGTGGGACAAAAGAAGAGTAAGCTAGGAAGCTTGAGAGCTGCTGCACTTTGCAGAAAGTGAATTTTGGTTGCTTTTCCTGCCAGTAAAAAAATGGGATGTAGGAGAGGATATATATTAAATCTGTAAGGAAAGCAGCACAGTCTGGTCTCCTGGTTGATGCAAAATAAATTAGGTGGAGGAAGCAGTACGTAGTTTTTGCTGACTCAAGTATGAGAGAAATGCACATTAGTGTAAACATATGATTATATCCTTGGAGGACTGCAGGCAGTTTTGAAGCCATGAATTAGCAATGGCTTCTTGTGACTTAGGAGATATGTGGCTAAAATGCAGACAAGGAATTTTTCAAATAAAAGAACAGAAGAGAACATGATGTTGTTAAGATACGAGACCTGGCAAAATGAAATTGACAGAAATATTAATTCCTGATTGAGCCTCAATTACAGATACTTCCACAATGTAGATATAGGTAGGTTGTCTGCTTTGCATCAAATATATTTAATGAGAATGAGGGGTGAGGGGGTGAAATCTTAATAGCTTCTTCTATTGAAGTCTGTATTTTCTTCAGCTGAATTCCAGTTTTCTTATCCATAGGGAAATACATTTTCCCTAATCCCAGTAGCAAGATGCAATAAAACAAGTAAACGAATGAATATTCCACCTTTCGTGAAATTCAGAATCTTTGCAACTCTCTTTACTTTAATTGGTCTAATGGTAGTTCTGGCACAACAGTGTATCACTTTATGCAGAATAAAGTACAAAGGATATAGAAAGAGCATCTCACTGGCAATATATAATGGATTCAGCTGTCAAGATAATGTAACATTAATAAAACTCAACAACTAATAACTGTGGCTCGGATCCAGGGATGTTTTGAACTGGCAGAAAGGATTTCCATTTGTGCAACATAATCCCACTGAATTTTCCCACTTTCCATATTCTGGTGCACTGCCTGTCCTCTGATTTCATTATATCTATTCTAGGGAATTTTGAAGGGAAGCACAATTATTGTAATTGGAGGGGAGGTGACAATAAAAGTCCCTTTACATTGTTATTTCCATAATTTGAACATTTGTTGCGCTATAGTTGAGTATTATGATTCAGTAATAAGGTTCACACAATATCATGCAAAACTGGATCAGTTAAAGGTTTAACCAGGTACATTGATTCTACATGATGAGTTTGGCTAATTTTAACCTTATTTCCCGCTCTCCCCTCCCTCCCTTTCCCTATCTCTCTCTCATGGGATATTCAAGTATCATTGGCCTGACTAGGTGGGTCAAGTGGCTAAACCACTGAGCTTGTCGATCAGAAAGGTCGGCAGTTCGGCTGTTTGAATCCCTAGTACAGGTCTCCTGCATGAGCATGGGGTTGGACTAGATGACCTCCAATGTCCAACTCTGTTACTGTTACAGTAAGCAGGTAAAGAATGTTGTGGAAATTGAGCCAAAGAAAGAAAGAGGTAATGTTGTAAGCCTATTAAATGGCAGGTTGGACAATGGAATCTTGTACAATATCACATATCAAGATGTGAGGATAGAAGAAACCAAGTGTTATGAAAGTGTGCAGATGAAAAGGAAGGAAGGTTTTGTATTTTTAAAAGGCTAACATATTACAGGAGGGAGTACGTTTATTTTCTCTTACCCTGGAGAGGAGGATTAGAAACCATATTGAAGTTCCCTTGAATAGGAAAGTAGATACAGATAAGATATTAGGAGGAATTTCTTAACACTGTTAGTGGAATAGTTTGCTTCATTAAGTGAACATTCTTCATCATGAAGTCTTTGTCCAAAGGGTTTTAGCAGCTTCTGCACAAAACAGGGGGTTGGAGTAAGTCAACTCTAGAAAATTGAAAGTGGAGTGATTGTGTTTCTACTCCCTATGTTCTGCTTATCACAAATTCTGAGAAGGAAGTATATGGCGACTGTAATGTATTACTGTAAGTTTTGGCGGGAGTTTTAGGCGGGAAATATCTCGGTTCTGATTGGATGCAGCCTCAGGCTGAAGTGTATATAAGGAGAGGTTTTTCTCCAGAGTTTTGCTGGGTCACACTATATTAAAGAGCTGTTGTCACTAACCTGGTCTCCTGCCTCGTCAATACCCAAACTTAACATTGGCGACGAGGGTGGGATGTTGAGGCAGAGCACCAGAACAGAGCTGAACTCACTACGAGAATCAAACCCAGCAAGGTGACGGCCATTGCAGCGATGACCGGCTACACGCCACCCACTCCGTTTGACCCTGCCCAGGAGACATGGGGAATATATGACCCGTTTGAAAGTTTCCTGGAGGCAAGCGAGCTACAGGGAGTCTCCGACAACCGCAAACGGGCTTACTTCATAAGCCACTGTGGGTCAGCAGTCATCGCCGTCGCAGAAGCCCTAGCGGAGCCAACACCGCTACACTCCGTATCGTGGCAGACCCTTCAGACCCTCCTGAAGAATCACTACGCACCAGCCCCGTCCAAATACGTTCGGCAGTGCGAGTTTGGGGGCGCAGCCAACAACAAGGCGAGTCTATCAGCGACTACATGGCAGCCCTGAGACAAGCCTCCAAGCATTGCGAGTACCGCGATCTGGACGAAGAGCTGCTGGAACAACTTATACGGGGGGTCAGAGACATCCGTTTGAGGAGACGGTTGCTAGCCAAGAGCAACCTGACATTGGCAAACGCTCTGGACGAAGCCAGAGCCCATGAGATGTCCAACCATGCAGCAGACACCTTACAAAAGCGACTCACGCCGATGGCGGGCGCAAAGCCGAGCACAGTCCACCACGAAGAAACCTATCGTGAGTCAACCAGCGAAGAGGAGGAAGAAGTCCACTACACCGAAAATCGACAAGGAAGACCCGGAGGAATGCGGAAGTTGCGGGCGACATCAGCGCCAAAGATGTAAGTTCAGGGGCGCCATTTGCGGCGGTGTGAAAGGAAGGGCACCTGGCTCAAGTCTGCCGAGCACCCCAACCTTCCCGAAAATTCAAATCGGCCAATCAGAGCGGCTCTGAGTCAGAGATGCAAACCCCACATTCCGAAATTTCAAACCAGCCAATCAGGCGCGAGATCGGCGAGGCGACCAGCGATTGGCCAGGAAAGAAAGAGCGAAGTCAAACCGAATGACTGTTACCATAGACCACGCAGCTACCCGCATCGAAGAAAAGATCTTCACAAACCCGACAATTGAAGGCGTACCGTGCCGACTGGAAGTAGACACAGGATCAGCTATCACAATCATGTCCTGGGACACTTTTGTGAAAGCCTTGCCGCACATCGCAAAGCGCAAGCTACAGAAACAACGGCTCCGGTGCAGGATTACCAGGGCAACCGCATCCCTGTTCGAGGACAACGACCGTCGAGGTCAAGTACGGGACATACGAAAAGACCCTGCCCATCACGTTAGTCGAGGGAACCTTGCCAAGCTTGCTGGGGCTAGACTGGTTCAGGCGTTGGGAATGGGGTGACTGGCGTCCACGGAGCGGATGCAACCTGCAAAACGCCCTAATGGAGGAATTCGCAGGCGTATTCGAGGACCGTTTAGGCAAGTACAAGGGACCCCTATCTCCTTCAATTTAGACCCCAAATAGCTCCCATTAGGTTAAAGGCAAGGAGGGTTCCTTTGCACTCAAACCTAAAATCGACAAAGAGTTAGATAAATTAGTCAGCCAGGGATACTAGTGCCAGTTGACCATGCCAAATGGGAGGCGCCAATCGTCACCCTATAAAACCAGACGGGTCCATAAGAATTTGCGCTGATTACAAGGCTACCTTGAACAAAGCATTGCAAAAGCGCCTACCCAGTTCCAGTAGTGCAACACTTATTGCACTCACTAGGCACGGACAAGTTTTCGCCAAATTAGACTTGGCACAAGCGTACCAACAGCTACCCGTAGATGCTAGCACAGCTGAGGCCCAGACCATTGTAACGCACCGGGTGCCTTTAAGTGCACCCGTTACAGTTCGGGTGAGTGTGGCCCGGGCTATTCCAAAATTTGATGGAGCGGCTCCTACAAGGGTTACCGAGTCGTACCCTATTTCGATGATGTGTTGGTATCAGGGAAGATTTAAGAGAACTGGGGAAGCGATTAAGGAAAGTTTTGGCCATTTTAGGTCGGCAGGATTAAAAGTCAAAGCAAGCAAGTGTCAGATAGGGGTCGAATCTGTTGAATTTTGGGCTATAGAATAGACAAAAAGGATTCACCCACTGAGAGCAAAGTCAAGGCGATAAAGAGAGCCCCAGCACCCAAAAACAAGACAGAACTCCAGGCTTTCCTGGGTCTGGTAAACTTTACGCCGTGTTTTTAAAAGACAAGGCAACCGTTGCTGAACCGCTGCATAAATTGCTTGGAAAAACACTGTTTGGTCGTGGGGAAGTCAGAGAATAGGGCATTTGAGGCAGTAAAAGTTTGCTATCAAGCGATAGCCTGTTAATACAATACAACAACAGACTGCCGTTAGTATTGGTTTGTGATCGTCCCCTATGGAGTAGGAGCTGTACTTAGCCACAGACTCCCAAACGGCACTGAAGCCCCTATAGCGTTCTATTCACGAACGATGTCCCGGCTGAGAGGAATTACAGCCAGCTAGATAGGAGGCTCTGCAATAGTGTCAGGGTGAAAAATTTCACGAATACGTTTTGGGCGAGATTTGAAATTGTTACTGATCACAGACCGCTATTGGGGTTACTGGCTGGCGACCGCCCAACGCCAGTAGCACTCTCACCTAGACTGACCAGATGGACTATTTTTTGACCGCATACTCTACAAGCTGCAGCATCGGCCTGGAAAGGAGCTGGGGCATGCGGACGCATTGAGCAGATGCCCATTGCCAGGGAAATCGAGGACCCCACCCGGGCACACCCGTTCTACTAATTGACTCTTTGGACTCTGGGCCAGTCACATCGCAGGAAGTGGCTCGGCCTCCTACCGGGACGTTGTTTTAAGAACTGTAATCAGTTGGGTTCAAGGGATGGCCCGCTGCGCGGGCGAACGTTTCAAGGAATTTGTAAAGAAAAAAGGGGAATTGTCTGTGCAAGGGGGGTGCCTGCTCTGGGGGGATAGGGTGGTAGTTCCAGAGAAGCTGAGAAAAAAAGTTCTGGAACTCCTGCATGAGGGTCACCCAGGAATTGTGAGGATGAAGGGTTTGGCTAGGAGCTATGTCTGGTGGCCCCTAATGGACAGGGAAATCAGTGACAGGGTTGGCCGATGCCAAGTATGTCAGGAATCCAGACCACTACCACCTACGGCCCCAGTTTTGGAGTGGGAGAAACCCCAAGGCCCTTGGTCCCGCATACACATTGATTTTGCCGGCCCCTTCCACGGCCAAACATTTCTAATTGTGGTGGATGCATTCTCCAAATGGCTGGAGATCATCCTAATGAAATCCACAACCGCGGGAGCTGTCATCTCAGCACTAAAACACCTTTTCGCCACGCACGGGCTACCGGACACCCTCGTGTCCGATAACGGCCCACAGTTCACTGCAGCATTATTTGAAGGGTACCTGGCTGAAGAGGGCATCCGACATGCCCTCTCAGCGCCGTTCCACCCTGCGTCGAACGGCCTTGCTGAACGTTTTGTCCGGAGTGCGAAAGAAGCGCTATCACGAAGCGGCCCCGGCGAATGGCAGGCACAAATCGACGATTCCTAACCGTCAACACAGGACCCCTGTGTGGCCACCGCCGCAGCCCAGCCGAGCTATTAAGGGGGCGGAGGCTACGGTGCCCGCTAGACCGGCTACACCCGAACTACGTCCAGGACGGGTTCAAAACAAAACCAGATAGAATCCGAGAGTTAAACATAGGAGACTCGGTGTGGGCACATAATTACAGCGACGGCCCTAACTGGAAGAGGGGGATAGTCATAGACAAAACGGGCCCCAAATCTTATCTAGTGGAACTAGACGATGGCAGAATCTGGAGGCGCCACATAGATCAATTAAGAAACAGATTGAGCGATAAGGCAGAATTAGGCGAGAACAGCCCTGACTATGATTTAATTAACCCCACAGCTGACTGGAGCCGAGAACAAACAGAAAGCAAAGAACCAAACAGAGACTTATCTGAGCCAGGCGAGGTCCAGCGACACCCTCCGGTCCCTCTAGAGGACAGCAGGTCCGAGCCGGCGAATAATCCAGGGCCGGATGGCCGGGAGGAGGAGCTCAGAGGAACGAAAAGTCCCTCCGGCAAGCTCGACTCAACTCCAGAAAGTGAACTGCGCAGGTCCGGGAGAGTCAGGAGACGCCCCACGTACCTGCAGGACTACGTAGAGAAGTAATATGCAAATATTGGCAAAGTGCCTTCTGGGAGGGAAGGAGTGTAATGTATTACTGTAAGTTTTGGCGGGAGTTTTAGGCGGGAAATATCTCGGTTCTGATTGGATGCAGCCTCAGGCTGAAGTGTATATAAGGAGAGGTTTTTCTCCAGAGTTTTGCTGGGTCACACTATATTAAAGAGCTGTTGTCACTAACCTGGTCTCCTGCCTCGTCAATACCCAAACTTAACAGCGACGTTTCGACGAAGTCTCATTCGTCATCTTCAGGCTTCAGCTTCGTGCTTCTTGCCTTAATCCCTCTCCTGAACTCCAGTTGTCCTGTCAGAGCTTTTAAAGGGAATGCTGCCTCAAAGGCTGCAGAGTCCCTTCTTAGTAACCCAGACAAAGGAGAGGGGTGAAATTCTGTTAGTGTTCCCTTGTCTCTTCTATGGGAGAGAAGCTATTAAGTTTGGGCAATGAAGAGGCAGGAGACAATACAAGTGACAACAGCTCTGTAGTTTATTGTGATCCCAGCAAAAGCCAACAGGCAAAAACCCCTCTTTAAATAGGATTTTGGCTGAGGTATCAGCCAATCAGCAACGTGCATTTTCCCGCCCAAATTTCCCTCCTGAAATTCAAATACATTACAGAAGCCATATGCAAAGTGGCTTGGTTTGTTCATTAATTTATTTGATTTTTCATGGAACAGGGCAAAGAGAAGTGTTTTATTTTTGGCAGTTCAAGCAATGATTTTCACTCTCTGTTCTCAGCATTTCTGACGCAGCAGAAGAATATTGCAAGTCACGTTGTTTTTGAAAGACCAGGGAGAAGAAATTATGGTGAGAGGAAAACACCCTCTTTTTCAAGCAATTTCTTTTGTTTCAAGAGTAGGCAGCACAGTTAAATTTTAAAGTCTTAAAAATATTCACACAATGTCATTTTCTACCCTTAAAAATCACAGCAACCAATGGAGAAAACATTGTAACTACAATGTTTTAGATCAAACTATGAAATTGTAACCCATTGATATAAAGGGACTTAATATACTGCGCTCAAAGACTTTTTTAAACCAAGCAAACCTTGGTAGACTGTTTTTTTTTCCTTACTAAAAGATGATTTAGAACAGGGGTCTCCAACCTTGGCAACTTTAAGACTTGTGGACTTCAACTCCCAGAATTCCTCAGCCAGCTTTGCTACAAGTCCACAAGTCTTAAAGTTGCCAAGGTTGGAGAGCCCTGATTTAGAACACATGAATGTTAACCAAAAAGGTTGCAGAAAACAGGATTATGGGATAAACAGGAAGGAATGAAGAGAACAGCCATCAATCTGAGACAGAAAGTGAGTTAGGGATCGCGACAAGCCTAAATCAAATTCTGTCTGTCTATTCCTGATCCAACCACTCTTATCAACTGTTCAGGAACCTCCGGGAAAACTGATGATATGCATCAAGCATTTTTACTCTTTATCAGCACTTGTATATTTACAATGCTAGAATAAGGCTGAGTAATTTGGAGATTTTAAAAAACAAAGATCCGTCACCTATTTTATAGAGAAAACTTAATAAAAATAAACTTCTAATGGGTCTCACAGAACATCAAGGTATATACTGCAAAGCAGAGGTAGAGAATCTAGTATCCTCTGGTTGTATTTGACTCAGTTTCTCCAGGTTCTGATTATCATGGCCAATAGTCAGATATTATGTAAACCAGTGCTGTCAAACCTGCGTCCCGCCGGCTGGATGCTTCATGCACTGGCCACGCCCACACTCGATTTAGCAAAGGGTGGGGAAGTCATGATATGTCACATGATGATGCTGTGATGATGTCAATTTGACACTCCTGATGTAAACCATTGTTTAAAACACCTGGATGATACCAGGTTGCCTACTCCTGGTATAAAATTTCCATTCATGTTTATGTATGATTTCTTCTATTGAATAATAATTCTAATGTACTTCTCCATTCTCTCCCCGTGAAAGTCTATAAAGTCTTTGAATAAATAGCAGAGTTTTATAAAAATTATAAGATTTCCAATATGTGCAGCACTCTCTTAATAAAAATAATGTGTAATTCTAAATATATTTCTACTATATTAAGTGTGAGGAGCTTTGATTTGTAAATTAAGAGAATTATAAAATCATTTTTTCCAGAGCAATACTAGAGCAAAGAGCAGAATAGAGCAGAAAAAAATCTAGAACCTTATCTAGTTCCCCTTTACAATATTAGGGAGCAGATATTCTTACTTTTCTTGTCTTATTTGTTCCTATTTCTCTCATATTCACCGGAACCAAAGGGGAATTACAAATGTATGTTAGCAATATTTAGAATCCCTTAATTGATCTATGACATCATCTTGTCCATCCTATTTCTGTTTCCACTGTATTTAATAAACCAACTTTTCAGAATAGTTATGTTGGAGCTAAGAGAGGCATCACACCTCTATTACCTTAGGCTGTCACTCTTTTTCCTCAAAAAGAAAGAACTGATCAAATCTATGGCACTGGACTGTACTCTAAGTAACAACAGAATTGTAACCTTATTTTATGGGTTTCTAGCAAAGTTTACAAAATATGAATTATTTGAATCATCACCAAAGATCTGCTGTATTTGCTTGATGGTCACATCCAAGGTCAATAAATAATGTACGAATGTACTTTTGGAAGCCCTTATTTTACTACTTGTTTTTTTTGTGAGGGAGTCTACTTTAAGCAGACTTATATAGCTCACTTTAGTTCAATAAATGACTAAAATAAAATAATCTTGCTCATGAACTCTCTCTTTGGAATAACTAGAAACCTCTTCATCTCATTGCTAACCCAATATTGTTTAAATGAGAATTCACTGATCAGGTAATAAAATGCAAAATATTGTAAAGCCTCTATTTTCCTTTGTTATCACCCACAGAATGGGGAAAAAAACATACAGTTCTTTTCTATTTCTCTTCCATTAAGAGATTCCAAAGACCATTTCAATTATACAGCTCCTATTTTTGAAACAACTCCTATTTTATATGTTGCCCAATTTTTTTAAAAAAGCAATAAGTCCATAACAATTTCATCAGGTTTTTTTATATACATGACTCATAGTTGCATAGTATTCATTTCTCAAATGCAGCATCTATGTCAGGAAAAAGATAGATAGATAGATAGATAGATAGATAGATAGATAGATAGATAGATAGATAGATAGATAGATAGATAGATAGGTCGATGGCTGGATGGAGAGAGAGAGAGAAAGATACAGATATATATATATAGATATATACATTTATGTTCCACCTTTTTTTTCACAGCAGGGCTGAATTATGATCTGTGGTGAGATTTAATTAATTAATATACTAGCAAAAATAATTCAGGAATTCAAACAAGTTGTTTAGTTTAGTTTAGTTCAACTGATGGTCCATGGACCACTGGTGGTCCATGAGAAAATTTTGGTGGTCCACAGAAAAATTATTTGCATTTTTTATATTGCACTAAATCAGGGGTCCTCCAACTATGGCCCCTGGGCTGGATAACTGCAATGAATGCTTGTGTTGCTGCATAGAGTCTCCCCCTTTGGGGTCTTTTTCTGTGGGTCAGAGAGGGGAAGAAATTCCAACTTGGGTCTGCTTCAGCCTCCTGGTGTGGGGCTTTGGACAAAGGCTGGAGGGAAGCGCCACTGGTAGCAAGGAGCCAGAGGGCCTTGTTCCAGTGGGACTGCATCATGGCCTGGAACTGTCTGACCATCTCAGCCCGCTGAGCCTCCAGGCACCAGTACCTAGCCTTGCATTCCCGCAGATCTTTTCTCTGCTTGGAAAGCCTACGCTCCTGGTCATCAGTGAGGTGCTTCTGCTGGGCCTCCTTCTCGGTCAGATCCAATTTGAACTAAGCCAGCTATTTTGCCAACTCTTTCTCGTGGTGGCGGCTTAGCTCCAACAACTGCTTCCTATTGGGGCCCTAAGGAGCCTGGGCGGGCAGGTGAGGAGTGGCTGGGATGGTGGGGGGGTGAGTAGAGTCCAGCGAGGCACCCCTTGATGTCACCCCTTGACATGAGTAACATCAAGTTGGCCATGCCCACCCAGTCACATGACCACCTAGCCATGACCACCCAGCCAGTCATTAGGCAGATCATATTAATGGTCCACGGGATTTAAAATTATGAATTTAGTGGTCCCTGAGGTCTGAAAGGTTGGGGACCCCTGGTTTAGTTGATGCTGGTTGATGAATACAAGTGCTGCCAAACTGCAAAATCTGCCCTGAGATGTCAGAGTACTAAAATATAATTTATTGCAGAGTAAGGAAAGAATAAAGTAGAAAAGATTACAAACACTATAAAAATGGACTTGTCCATGAAAAATGTTGGATTTCTCCTCACAATTCATTTCTCAAACATAATTTAACCTTCAATTAACTAATACAATGATCCACAATATTCCATATATCCAGTATGTGTGGAACCGTCATACTTAACTTACATCTAAGAGGCATGTGTGAGAAGCCACAGATGAAGAATTCCTTCTAACAGTTCTTTATCATGATTATTTAGGTTTTGATCTTCTAATTCTCTATTTTTTTCCCTCTATACTGTCTAAATATCATTTGTAGAATCTAGAGAAGTGAAGCATTCAATAAGATCTTCCATTTATTTCTCTTGAGTTTTTCCATTACTTCTTATATCTTTGCCAGAGAATAAATCTATTAATGAGGGAAAGTCAAAATATTTCCAAACTATATTTTAATTGTTATGAACAAATAACAATTGTTTAATTGTCTGGCGAAAATAACTGAGCAAAAATCTGAAAGCTGCCTCACCAACTTAAAATAATCTGCCCTGTACAAATATACAGTAATGCATGAGTTCCTGTAATTAAAACCTGTGAATTAGGTGAAGCCACAAGCTTGCTGAGTTTTGTTCTATATTTATAAAAATATAAGCCAAGTGTGACTTAAGGCTTTCTACAAAGTGGCATAAAGCCATCTCTTCTATTAACGATAGGTATATGCTGTGAAAAGAGTATTGGGAATAATCCAACATAAAGAATGCATCTTTATGTTGATCTTAGGCCACATCTGCATTGCAGGTGAACTTCTCTTTGATCACATAGGGTGGTTTAAACTATATATATTTTTCATAGTAGAATTAAGATGATTTCTTCTTCCTTTTTAGAACGGGTCTGAGAAACTGAGTGATCACAATAGAGCCATGCATCGCTCAGAAAAAAAGTTATACAAGGAAAACAAATTTAGAAATAATTCTACTCAATTTCCACATTAAATTTATTTTAAAATAGGGATGGATACTATGATGAAGGATCTACCTGTCTGATCATTCTGGGATACAAAAGCTCATGGTCAATGAAAATTCGATTCTCCTTAGTGGTTCTTTATTTTTAAAAGGATAAAGAGAAATTTTATATAGAACATGTGGCTATTCTATTCTTTTCATGTTCAAACAAAGTCTATTCATAGGAATTTAAGTATGTCTATATTCAGAAAAAATCATTTGCACTCTCAATATGCAAATGCCTTTTAGTATTTTGGAGAATAAGGACTACAGCAGTAGCAAAACACCATTCATCCATATCATTGATAGGTTCTTATTGCAGCTGTAAGCCAATCAAACTTTGTGGATCTAATTTTGGGTTGCTGAGAGTTGGAATGGGTGTGAAGACTGTCCACTGTTATTTCTAGATTTGAGTAGTTTGCTTTGATAGTATTTGCTTTGATAGTATTTATTTATTTATTTATTATTTGTGGCTCATTGTTGAGACATAGGGGCTGAAATAAAGAAAAATAGTTTAGGTAAGGCTCTAAAAGAAGTTGCTTCTGTTAAACCAGGGGTCTCCAACCTTGGTCCCTTTAAGACTTGTGGACTTCAACTCCCAGAGTTCCTCAGCCAGCTTTGCTGGCTGAGGGACTCTGGGAGTTGAAGTCCACAAGTCTTAAAGGAACCAAGGTTGGAGACCCCTGTGTTAAACTATTCATATATGAAATCTCTTATAGCAATTACAGCATAAGTTCTACAAGCAGGATAAATATGAAATGTTGGAAAAGGAAAGGTAGACTGAGATTCTAATTAACCATGAATCACAATTTATTGGCTGATTTTGCGCTAGTCATTCTCTCCCTATCTCAGACGTTTATGGTTGTGGGGAAAAACACCAGGAAGGAATATTTGTAGATTACCTTGAGCTCCTGAATGAAAGCTGGCATATAAATCTCATAAACAGAGAAATTAAAATAGCCAGCACATTAGGAAATAGGTTAATATGCACTAAAAGGAGATACAGCGGCAGAAGAAGCAGTAAACAAATTAGCAGTAATACCATAACATAAGAGAATGTACTTTTCGTAGTATGTGAACTGATTCAAAGATTTCCATTTGATTAAATATAAATTGTTGCATTTATTTGGAAAGCAAAATTGATCTGGTTTAAGGAAGTGCATCCATTCAGTTAAATTGTCTAAATCAAGCCCATTCAATTTTAACTGAGGCAGATGCACTGGTTTGAGTTAGATTGGAAATTTCAGATTCAGGCAGTAGATTCAATTTCATCTTTTGAGCAAATTTCCTTCAACTCAAATATCTATGCTGAATATTCAAATAGCCCTTTCTTTCTTTCTTTCTTTCTTTCTTTCTTTCTTTCTTTCTTTCTTTCTTTCTTTCTTTCTTTCCCTTCCTTCCTTCCTTCCTTCCTTCCTTCCTTCCTTCCTTTATACCCAGCTTTCTTTTATCTCTCTCAAGCTTACTTTCAAGTCCGACATTTGAGGAAGACTTTTTCAATATCATTGAAAAAGGTATCTTTTCTTTTGTGTACAGTGAGAGCATATGCACCAAGACAAATTCCTTGTATGTACAATCAAACTTGGCCAATAATTTTTTTTGTCACAACAGTATATACAATCATCAACATAATAATTCATCATGAGAGAAAAAGTATATATAAGTAAAAGTATAAGTAAAAGTATGCATATAATACTATAATGAAGAGAACAATAGGACAGAAATGGTAGGCACTTTTGTGCTCTTATGCACGCCCCTTCTATTCTATTCTATTCTATTCTATTCTATTCTATTCTATTCTATTCTATTCTATTTAATACAGAAGCCAGGTTACAACTGCTTCCAACATCCATTGGGTTGTATTGCCTCAGCACAATATTTTCTGCTTTTCTATGTTTGAATTTTGAGGTTCAGTGAAATCTGGTACAAGATGCATCACTGATACTGACATTGTTCCATTAACCTTATTGCTTATATCCCACTTAATAGGTCATTTTATTCCTATCTTCATTACTTTTTAGACTTCCTGTACTCCTATACTCCTTCCTACATTTACTCTTTTGTGTACTTCCAGAATATAATAGAAAGATCTTATTCAAATGAGCATATGTATATTAGAAGGCATTATGAATATTGGTCAAGTTACAAGGAATATGGAATTACTCATATAGAAAAATTATAAAGAAAAATCACACAAGGTTTCAGATTTTTATAGAAATAAATGATCTGCAATAATGATCTATGATAAACATAAATATTTTTAAAGGTTTTTTTTACAGAAAAAGTTTACAAGATCCTATAACTATTATAGATACGAAATCAAATAAAGCAGGGCATGTTTAAGAATATACTGTAGGAAACTGCAACATATTTTTTTTAGGAATTGCAGGAATTGTTGATTGGGAAGAGTTACAAAGAATGACATTGATTGGCAATACATGTAAGACAACAACCATCTCTGTCAGTCTCTCGCCTATTTCATAATGCTAGTCATTTGTCAACTAGTCATTGAGGAAAAATAGGAGCAATTACTCAGAGTGCTGAGCCATATGGTATGGAATATGGCAGCTTTGTGTTTCTAACAATAAGAGCAAAGGACAATCATATTTTTTCTGAATCTCATAAGGGCTTAAATTAAGGTAAATTATCAAACTGTGTTTTTTTAATTAAATTAAAGAAACTAGAGGGCTATTTTAATACAATGCAAAGTAGATGCCACAATTCAGAACCTGTGAAATTTGGTGGCCAGTCATAGATAATAAAAGATATTAGTTATTATCTAAGATTATAAAATTCCAGAGAACTACAGGAGGTTCCTATTTCTTATGTTCACTGCTCAGAGTCACAATGACAGCTATATAAATCACTATAAGAAATAAAAAAATGAATTTTTGCAGCTCTAACTTTTCCCAAAAACAAAAAGAAAAACTGCTTCTTTTTCATTGTGGTTCAATTGATAAAGATAAGTATTAAAACTTGAGTTTAGTTTTTTTCCATTATTAGATCAGTTATACCACATTAATCAGCTATTATTTTTCTATTGCTAACATAGAACTAACAAAGGTTTATTAAACATGTCAGTTAATGAGAAACATTTCAAATTAATGATTTTTTTGAATTGATTATGTACTCTCAAGTCTGTTTTTGTCAACTACATAGATAGATCCAGCCGATCTCTTCCCAGTCTTCAGATCTTTCCATTGTATTCTCATTACCACTGTAATTGAGACCATTGATATTGCTATTGGTTCTTCTCTACTTATCTTTCCTTCCATCTCCCATCTTTCCAAACACTCTCTCAAGATCACTATCATTACATAATATGTCCACAATATGGTAATTTGAGCTGGTTAGTCATTCTCAACTAAAAGATCTGAATTGATTTCAAATTACTATTAAGCTATAATTTCTGTTTACGTACCACAATGGGTCTGTTCAGAGAAACAAACTATGCCAAAACCAAGCAAATTGTGCTATGGTTTCATGTAGCATGTTAATCTACCAATGAAAAAGATTTGGGTTTTCCCAATTACTAAGATATATATTTTGATCTTAGAATCTTGTCATTAACGTGGTTAGAATCCAAAATGAGGTATGTTGGCACTTTCCTTCAACAATTCGGTATACTTTTGTTCCATGCTTGGGATGTAGAGATTGTTTAGACCAGTGATTTATAGCATCAACTATCCATTGCTGTGGCAAAAAATCACTGATGCTGGCTGGTTTGATATTGCTAGGGTGATGGGTAGATAAATTGTTAGGTTGGAAGACCTTGTAATAGGCAGTAATACTTGTCGGATCTAACAAGAGTGGGGGATAGAAGGATGATGAAAGTATCTTAAGTAGTCTATAACTATTCATCCTGTATTCCTCAGCAATTGGCTCAAAGGCACTAACTGTGGTTTGAGGCCAGATACAATTCTCATAGTTTTTCAGATCATTTGTTCCTGTTGAGATGGAAAGCTGCAAAATACTCTTTGATTATCTGCAGCACAGGCACTGTAGAATGGAAATCACCCCAGCAATTTTGTTGGCTGGGATCACATATTCTGCTAAAGTACTATTTGTTGAATAAGCCATCATGTTTGTGTTTACATACTGTGTAGTATTACATTATAAATGATAATTTATAATACTTAATGGCCGTGTTCACACATAATACAAAACCAATACCAAGCAAACCACACTGAGTCTCAGCAAACAACTTGAGAAGGCCAATATTTATATGGTTTAGCCATATGGTAAATGAATTTCATGTCATTAATTCATATGGACAGCAGTATGTTCAGGGGAATGTTAAAGCATGAGTCCTATTTCCTTGTATAAGATGCTACCAGTGCTACAAGGGACTGTTACAGGAAATGGATCAATAACCACCCAAGCAAGCGCTTAATTCTTTGAAGAACAAGTGGGACCCATCTGGTAGAAGTAGGCCATTAAAAAAAACCAGCAAGGTCAGGTGCAGATGAACCTCTGCAGGGAGATGGGGTTGGCAACAGAGAAGGGATGGTTCTGTGATTCCACTGGATGACTCTGCTTAATTGATGGGACATGGAGCTTGTACACCTTATGTGATCTTATAGCAGGCCAAAGATAATTGGAGGATGGCAATCTGTAAATAAGAGGGGATGTTATGCAATCCTTCAACCCAGCAAATAAAATATATTGAGCTGCCCTTGATCAGCATTCTTCTGTCCTATGAGCCTCCTTCTGATTTCAAATATCATTAAGTATTTTATATATTGGGCTCAGGATGTTACTTGGGACTACAATGAGAGTGGAAAAATGTCCCTTAATGACAGTCTCACATAAAATATGAAATCCTACTTTTTTTTCATCTCACATTCACATAGTTTGTGAATATGTGCATTAGTAAACCCAAGCCAGGTCTTATTTTACAACCACTTAAATATGAGTGAGTTTGGAACATGACCTATGAATATAACCCCTTCCTTCTATCACACATTCATGGACTATGCGGCAGGAAAGAGAAAAATAGAATTTGATATTTCAGAAGGGAATTGACCTCAACAGTAACATTAAACTAGCTATTCTCTGGTTAAGGCTTTACTTTAATTTCCCAGAAGATTTTATTTAGTGGCTTATGGTATTTTGCTCCAGTATTGTGGAAAACGGGGAGGAGAATATCATCGTTATCTTGATAAAAATAACTTCTAATAATAAATCCAGTTTTAGAGAAAAATAGGCAGATCTGTTTCACATTATCTGAACATTTTTCATATTAATTTTATTCACACTACTATACAGAGAATATATTGTAACTATTATGTATTGTTGAATTGTCATAAATTCAGGTTGAAATGGCTTTTGATTAATATGCATATTTAAAAGCATTAAATATGCATATTTGGGAAGCTCTGGAACGAGCTTCCCCCAGGACTTCGTCAACTTCCTGACCTTCGGACCTTCCACCGCGAGCTTAAGACACATCTATTCATTTGCGCAGGACTGGACTAGGGTTTTAAATTTTTAAATGACTAAATTTTAGATTTTGGTTTTAAATTGGATTTTATTATTTATATGTTTATTTTAATATTTGGTCTTTATAATAAGTTTTTTAGATGAATGTTTTACTTTGTATATTTATGTGTTTTTACATGGCTGTACACCGCCCTGAGTCCTTAGGGAGATAGGGCGGTATAAAAATACGAATAAATAAATAAATAAATAAATAAATTATATATGTTACTCCCTTTTTTCAGGGTTTCCTAGATTTTAAAAGTGGTCATTCTTAAGGAAGGCAGAAAGAATGGCAAGTGATTTGGGTGATCAGTCATCCATGCCATAATGTATTGAATTAAAATCAGACATCCATGGTTTAACTGAAATATGAATGGGACTCTGACAAATTACTTAACTAGAATTCACATCAAGAATTTTGATCAAGAATTTTGATGATTAAGAATAAGGCTTTTACCTTCCTGTTCCAGACCACCAGCAAGGCTCTAAATTATACGTTTTGTAAAGTCTGGAGTTTGCTCTGTCTGATGCAAATCTTATGCATAACTTAGATTTGTCTTTAATAGTTGCAAACAAAATTCTAGATCCAAAATTCACTGGTCACTTTCTCGCCCACCTGACCAAAAACTACAAAAACATAAAATATTGATTAGTAAATTAACCCAAATGGAACAGTTTACAATGCAATGTACCGTGCAAATCCAGAAGATAGTTTAGGGCAGCGATGGCTAACCTTTTCATGACCATGTGCCCAAAGCGCGCATGCCCTTGCACGTGCTCCACCCTCATGCATGCACACATACACCTGCATGCAACTTGCACATGCACATGCACCTCCGCATGCACCCCGCCCCCTGCGCATACATGGCAGAGACCCAAAGACCAGCTGGCTGGTGGGACGTGCATGCACATGTGCAGCAGGGCAGAACTGGGTGACATGCAGCACCATCAGAGAGGGCGCTGCATGTCACCTCTGGCACGCGTGGGTTTAGGGAGTAATGGTTGTCCTTTATCATCTTTACTATTCAACCTAGCTATAGAAATGCTGGCAATAGCACTTAATCAGATTAGCAGGATAAAAATGGGAGCTAAAATATATCTTTTAAATCTAGGATACGGTCTTGACACTCTCAAATGCTCGTTATTCACCTAGCTATATTAAGGAGTTAGAGAAATTTGCAAAGGTTTTATGGCTATAAATTAATTTGCATAAATCACATTTAACCATTTTCCCAAAATCCCAAAACTCAGTTTAAGTGTATTGAGCAAATGTAGGCAGAATGTGATAAGGGTTAACTTATTTTAAAAGTCTTGCCTGCTATTTTCACAGCTCGGAGGTGTTGTATCTCCCTGCTGATATGAGATCTATTATTATGGCATGTCATTCCATCAATTTTATAATCATGTGCACTTCACATGACCTACTTTTGGTATGTCTTGCCAAACCGTATCCAGATGTATTTTGCAGAATAATATTTCACTGTCAGCTAAAGGACAGTGAAATATTTCTTTCTCTCCTAATTTATCAATAAGATCCCTTTTCCCTCTTCTTTAAAAAGAATACGCCAACAATATTACTACAGAAAGAAAATATTCTCAGTAAATAAATATTCACTACATTCAGCACATTTATATATCTTTAAAACTTTACAATTGTTCTTCATTCATACTATTTCATGCTGAAATAAACATATGTGGAATTCTGAATATGAGATGTTTTGTGGAATAGAACAAAAGTATAATATCTCTGGTCTAGATGACAAAGCGTAGGTCTCCAGGACATTGCTCATGGAAAACACAGTGGAAGTGTTACATTTTAATAGCCCTGTGTAAATCAGGTCTAACTTGATTCACATTGGAGACTTGAGATCAGGAGAGATTATGATACCAAGTTTGCAGTTGAAAATGCAAACTAATTCAGTTGAAAATCTTCAGGATTTATATGACAAAGATTTATCCATAGGATATAATAGGAAACATCAAAACTGAAGCATCCTTCAAAGCTCTAACTTTTAATAAAGAGCTTGCTGAACGTATTTTATATATCAGCAAGTTATTTACATTTAATAATAATAATAATAATAATAGTAGTAATAATAATAATAATAATAATAATAATAATAATAATAATAATAATAATAATAATAATAATAATAATAATAATAATAATAATAATAATAATGTTTTAATTTGTATACCGCCCTTCTCCCGAAGGACTCAGGGTGGTGAACAGGCAAATAAAATACAAACAAACAAACATACTCAATAATTAAAACGACCCTTAAAAAACTAATTCAAATACGCCAGAAAATTTAAAATGACATTACACCCCATAAAATTACAAAATTTAAAACCCATCAACAATTCAATTAAAATTTAAAATTAAAATCAGGCCAGTCCAGCCATATGAAATAAATAGGTTTTAAGTTCGCAGCGAAAGGTCCTAAGGTCAGGTAGTAGTTGAAGCCTGAGGGGAAGTTCGTTCCACAGGGTAGGAGCCTCCAAAGAGAAGGCCCTCCCCCTGGGGGCCACCAGTCGACACTGTTTGGCTGACGGCACCCTGAGAAGTTCCTCTCTGTGGGAACGCACCGGACGCTGGGAGATAGAGGCCAGCAGTAGACGGTCCTGTAGGTAGCCCGGTCCTAAGCCATGGAGCGCTTTAAAGGTGGTAACCAATATCTTGAAGCGCACCCGGAAAACAACAGGCAGCCAGTGCAGTCTGCGCAGGATAGGTATTACGTGGGAGCTCCTAACCGCTCCCTCAATAACCTGCGCAGCCGCATTCTGGACTAGCTGAAGTCTCCGGGTGTTCTTCAAGGGGAGCCCCATGTAGAGAGCATTGCAGTAGTCCAGGCGAGAGGTAACGAGAGCATGAGTGACCGTGCATAGGGCATCCCGATCCAGGAAGGGATGCAACTGGCAGATCAGGTGAACCTGATAAAAAGCTCTCCTGGAGACGGTCGCCAAATGATCTTCAAAGGACAACCGACCATCCAGGAGCACGCCCAAGTTGCGTACCTTCTCCATCGGGGCCAATGACTCACCCCCGACAGACAGCCGCATCTGCAGCTGACTGTACCGAGGTGCTGGCATCCACAGCCACTCCGTCTTGGAGGGATTAAGTTTGAGCCTGTTCCTCCCCATCCAGACCCGTACGGCTTCCAGACACCGGGACAGCACTTCGACAGCTTCGCTGGGGTGGCCCGAGGTGGAAAAGTACAGATGAGTGTCATCAGCGTACAGTTGGTATCTCACCCCAAAGCCACTGATGATCTCACCCAGCGGCTTCATATAGATGTTGAACAGGAGGGGTGAGAGAATCGACCCCTGCGGCACCCCACACATGAGGCACCTCGGAGTCAATCTCTGCCCCCCGTCAACACCGTCTGCGTCCGGTCAGAGAGGTAGGAAGAGAACCACCGATAAACGGTGCCTCCCACCCCCCAACCCCTCCAACCGGTGCAGCAGGATACCATGCATACCATTTAAGAAGTTGGGAATATTTTTGCTAAGAGAAATTTATGTTAGAACTAAACAAAAGAATTCTAGATCTTTGTAAATATATGAAAAATGTGAGTCATTCTGTCTTTGCATTTTGTTGTCTGTTATATGAAAACACTGGGCATTTCTCTGTTGATTTTTAACATTTATTTGTGAATAGTCAGCTATATTATCCTTCAGGGTCAGTTTTATTAGGTCTAGAGTATATAATTGCTAACAATTATATTGGTAGCTAAACTGTTCATAGCAGGAGTAGACACCTTCCTTGGGCATTGAAGCACCCTCTATTGGATAATGTTAAATGTGCTGACAAAATGGCTGCCTTAAAAAATGTGGCCAGATACAAAAGCACAGTTTCTCAGAAAACAAGCTGCTAAAATTACACTTTGCCAGTTCCTTTTATCATTCCATTTCGTCTGTGCTTTTTTCTGGGCTGATTTGTGTATTTTTATTGCATTGGGATAGTCATCCATTATTTTTATTTATTTATTTATTTTTACCATTATTATTTTTATAAATAACTCAAAGTAGAAAACATACCTAATACTTCTTCCAACTCCTATTTTCCCACAGCAACAACCCTGTGAGGTGGGTTGGGCTAAGGGAGAGTGACTGGCTTTCATGCCAAAGGTGGGACTATAACTCACCATCTGGCAGTTTCTAGCCTGGTGTCTTAACCTCTAGACCAGAATGGCTAAGATTACCTATAAGTTTTAAGAAGTCCAGGAATACTTTCATTATAAATTATGTTAGAGGACAGCACTTGAATTTACAATATGACAGTTGGGATAATTGTCAGCCCTGGAGGCCATCTTTTCTTTTGAATCTTCAGGGCTGCCACACTTAGTCTGTGGGAAACTGTAGGTTGTGTGGAGTTCGTAGAAGTATTTACCCATAACAACATTCTTTTCTCTGAGAGTCAAGGCTGTTCAGCCTGCACCTGGAGTGGTGTGCCTGGGAGGCATCTCCAGTTGGGATGGTAGATTGATTGGACCATGTAATGATCATGTGGGTGCAGGGGAAGGGACCTCGACTTTCTTTGGGTGGGAAAAACCCGGGAGCTTTCAGATTCGGGTCTTCCCAGATGCACCAATATGACAACTTTAATAAAATGGAACTCTGAGGAATTGCTGGTCTTGGAGTCTTCATTGGTTGGGGGTGTTACTTGGAACCCTTTCAAAGTGGTAAAATAAAAATAGACTTATCACTGCTTATTTATTTCAGACTTATCTTTCAAGCAAAAGAAATTTGGCATAAGAAGAAAATCAAGGAATGTTATTTACTGTAAAAGCTTCTTTTTTTACTACTCTGTGGCTGGAATCCTAAACCAACATTTATGTTCCAGAAACTTATTTCTGAGTCAATATATAAATATTTCACCATAATGTGGGATATATGTTTCACAATATGATGAACTATCATCTGAATTATAACTGTGATAGATAATCTGTATTATAGCTATGATCAAAAAAAGAGAATGATCACTTTAATATGGGAGATGACATGATATATAATGGTATTGCTCACTGATAAAAATGCCTCTGTAAAAAAGAAAAGAAAAGAATAAAAGTATAATGTAATTCTTTGTTCCTAAATGCTAAAATCATATGGGAGTTAGGAAGCATAAAATTATTTTTATTTATTTATTTTACCATTATTTTTATTTATTTATTTATTTATTTATTTATTTTACCATTATTTTTATTTATTTATTTATTTTTACCATTATTTTTATAAATAACTCAAAGTGGAAAACATACCTAATACTCCTTCCAACTCCTATTTTCCCACAACAACAACCCTGTGAGGTGGGTTGGGCTAAGGAAGAGTTACTGGCTTTCATGCCAAAGGTGGGACTATAACTCACCATCTGGCAGTTTCTAGCCTGGTGTCTTAACCTCTAGATCAGAATGGCTAAGATTACCTATAAGTTTTAAGAAGTCCAGGAATACTTTCATTATAAATTATGTTAGAGGACAGCACTTGAATTTACAATATGACAGTTGGGATAATTGTCAGCCCTGGAGGCCATCTTTTCTTTTGAATCTTCAGGGCTGCCACACTTAGTCTGTGGGAAACTGTAGGTTGTGTGGAGTTCGTAGAAGTATTTACCCATAACAACATTCTTTTCTCTGAGAGTCAAGGCTGTTCAGCCTGCACCTGGAGTGGTGTGCCTGGGAGGCATCTCCAGTTGGGATGGTAGATTGATTGGACCATGTGATGGTCATGTGGGTGCAGGGGAAGGGACATCCACTTTCCTTTGGATGGGAAAAACCCAGGAGCTTTCAGATTCGGGTCTTCCCAGATGCACCAATATGACAACTTTAATAAAATGGAACTTTGAGGAATTGCTGGTCTTGGAGTCTTCATTGGTTGGGGGTGTTACTTGGAACCCTTTCAAAGTGGTAAAATAAAAATAGACTTATCACTGCTTATTTATTTCAGACTTATCTTTCAAACAAAAGAAATTTGGCATAAGAAGAAAATCAAGGAATGTCATTTATTGTAAAAGCTTCTTTTTTTTACTACTCTGTGGCTGGAATCCTAAACCAACATTTATGTTCCAGAAACTTATTTCTGAGTCAATATATAAATATTGCACCATAATGTGGGATATATGTTTCACAATATGGTGAACTATCATCTGAATTATAACTGTGATAGATAATCTGTATTATAGATCAAAAATACAGATAATATACAGATAAATCTGTATCTGTATCAAAAAAAGAGAATGATCACTTTAATATGGGAGATGACATGATATATAATGGTATTGCTCACTGATAAAAATGCCTCTGTAAAAAAGAAAAGAAAAGAATAAAAGTATAATGTAATTCTTTGTTCCTAAATGCTAAAATCATATGGGAGTTAGGAAGCATAAAAATTATTCGTAGATAGTATTTCCTATGTGGACTTGTTCAATTAATCATAGATTATTTAAAAAATTATTTTATTTAGATGCATGATCACTGAACAAGTAAGTACTTCTAAATCAGGGCTGTCAAACTCACGGCCCGCAGCCCGGATGCGTTATGCACTGGCCCCCCCATGCTCGGTTTAGTGAAAGGGGGGCGAAGTCACAATAAATCACGTGACACCGCTATGACAATGCAAGTTTGACACCCCTGTTCTAAATAAATGAGCATACAGTCCTGTTGTTGACTTGTTATGAACTTAACTTAGGTATGCCTTTGTTACACTGATTCTGATAAGGCTTTATTCTTGATTTAGAACTGCAGTCTAAATCCAGTCCATAACAGTCAAGTCACCCAAAAATATTAATGATATATAATAGTAAAAATGGTATTTAACATGCTTTTTTCAATACTGCTGAATATGCATCTCCAATGTCTTCCTCAAATGTTTCCATACATTTAAAAATAGGGTATAATAATAACAGGGCATAATAATATCAAAAAATAGTGACATTTCTGGTCCTTCCTGCCTGCATATGAAACTGTTCACTTTCCCCAGTAACCCAGTATTTTGTGGCTCAGTTGTCAGTGCTATGAGCTGAAGAGGCATGATTCAACAATTTTCTCTTTGCTTCTCAGGCACACAGCCCAGGAAAGTGGAGGTATTTTTGGCTAAGAGCACTTTGCTCCACTTCCAAAAAAAAAAGCCTCAGACATTATGTATTGCAGCTATGAGTAATCATCAATTTACATATCAGTGGAAGGAGAAGGGGGAGGGAGGGAGGGAGAGAGAGAGATTGCTATGTACTCTGCTGGCATTTCTACCCCATCAGCATTAAGCTCATCATAATATATGGATGTTTCAACCCTGAGTTTATACCAATCAGAAAGAGGATGGGTGGGGACTACACAGAGAGGCCTCAGAGACAGTCCAACACATAGTGGCATGATGAAAAATGCAAGCAGCAACAGAATACACTGCAAAAGTAGCTGGCACTGTGTACAGGAATATTTGCACAATGTATGGGTTAGACTCTTCCAAGTCCAGGTGGAGATTCCACAGAAAGTCATGGAGACTAACACAACTAAAATCCTGTAGGATTTCCAGATCCAGACAGGCCAGTCAACTCACCAATCAACCAGACATTGTGGTAGTAGACAAGGATCAGAAGACCAGCAGTGGATTGGCTTGAGATTGGCCCCTCTTTCAGCTTTCCAGAAGAACATTAAGACTAAGTTAAATCAACAAGCATGGGGAAGCAATAGTGGTATGCAACCTTGAGGATGGTTGGTGGCTTGAGAATGCTGCCTCCATCCTTTTACATTTTTCCTTTGCTATTATTGTCTTTTCACTTGTAAACCACTTAGAGTCACTCAGATAGTGATATGGGCAATGTATTAATTTGATAGCAATAGCCCTTAGACTTATATACCATTTCACAGTGCTTTACAGCCCTCTCTAAGTGGTTTACAGAGTCAGCATATAGCCCCCAACAATCTGGGTCCTCATTTTACCGACCTCAGAAGGATGGAAGGCTGAGTCGACCTTGAGCCTGGTGAGATTCGAACTGGCAAATTGCAGGCAGCCAGTAAGCAGTCAGCAGACATAGCCTGCAGTACTGTACTCTAACCATTGCGCCACCACAACTCTTATGTATTAATTTGATCAATATAAATAAATGAATACATAAATAAATTCTAAGAGTCCATTCAAATTTCCAAAATGCTCATCCTTGCATAGCCCAAACAATGTTATCCGTATATAAAAGGGAAGTAGGAACAAATTCATGAGACTGCTATTGTCATTTTATTTTACGAATTTGTAGATCGTAAATTGGAACTGCGGGTGATATACATATACATCCGCATAAAATAAAATAAAAAGTAACAAAATAAAAAAAATAGATATAAAATGAAACAATATAACACATAACAACTAGCCACAGAAATACGTAATTCCCATTGGATTTAGCAAGCCCTCACTCATTCAACAGAAGGGACTCATCTAACATCTTGGTCCAACACCTGGCAGAAGAGCTTTGTCTTCTCTGCTCCATAAAAGGCTACTTATCACAAAGTAGTAACAGCTTTTAAGGAAAAATAATCAAAATGGGAAAGGAAACAATGACAGTTCAGTAAGAATTGATTATGCTGAATCAGCACCAAATTCTAAATGATATTTGAAGGATGAACCTAAATATGCAGAAATGAAGAGGAGAGGAAAAATATAGTCCTGGAAAGGGTCATGTCCAACTGGCATTCTGAGTAAAAACATTTTACATTGAAAAAAGTTGTTGTAGAAACTCACTCTTATACTTTAATATGACAATCTGATACATATCAGAAAAAGGAGGGCTGTGAAAATATTTACAGATCCCTCACATCCTGGACATAAACTGTTTCAACTCCTACCCTCAAAACGACACTATAGAGCACTTCACACCAGAACAACTAGACACAAGAACAGTTTTTTCCTGAACGCCATCACTCTGCTAAACAAATAATTTCCTCAACACTGTTAAACTATTTACTAAATCTGCACTACTATTAATCTTCTCATCGTTCCCATCGCTCATCTCCTTCCACTTATGACTGTAACTTTGTTGCTTGTATCCTTACAATTTATACTGATATTGTTTCCTGATTGCTTATTTGTAGCCTATGACTATCATTGTGTCATATCATTAAGTGTTAAATTTGTACCTACCCTATGACTATCTTTAAGTGTTGTAAGTGTTGTACCTTGATGAAGGAACCTTTTTTTTATGTACACTGAGAGCATATGCACCAAGACAAATTCCTTGTGTTTCCAATCACACTTGGCCAATAAAAAATTCTATTCTATTCTTTTCTAGTCTATATATATACCCAGAAGAAGGTTCAACTAAGTGGAATTGTTTATGTCAAGATGATAATTTTGTGTCAATGATAAAATCTCCTTCTTATTGGACCTCACTGGGAGGGAAGGAAATGTTTGGGAGACAAACTTCACATTTGGGCAGAACCATCAGTATGAAGGCTTGATGGTTGCAAAATAAGTGAGGCCACATCAAAGATGGAAGCCAGGAAGATTTTTCAGCGTATTTGAAGGCTTTTTAACAAACTATGCCTAAAAAAGCAAGGATAAAATTAAAATTGTTGCAAGACGCTAGAATATGAGCAGGGTTTGGATTGCCTAATTATTATTTTTTATTATTTTATTATTTATTTGATTTTTATACCGCCCTTCTCCCGAAGGACTCAGGGCGGTGTACAGGCAAAAATAAAACAGATAATACAATATACAATTTAAAAAGCAGATTAAAAAACTTATTTTAAAATTAGCCTGATAGGTTAAAATATACTAGACTAAAAAACCCCATTTAAAATTAATTAATAAAAATTTAAAATTTAAAATTAATAAAATTCAATTCAAGCCAGCCCCGCGCGAATGAAAAGATGTGTCTTCAGTTCGTGACGGAAAGTCCGAAGGTCAGGTATTTGGCGTAAACCCGGGGGAAGCTCGTTCCAGAGTGTGGGGGCCCCCACAGAGAAGGCCCTTCCCCTGGGGACCGCCAGCCGACATTGTTTGGCGGACGGCACCCTGAGAAGTCCCTCTCTGTGAGAGCGTACGGGTCGGTGGGAGGCATGTGGTAACAGCAAGCGGTCCCGTAAGTACCCAGGCCCTAAGCCATGGAGCGCTTTAAAGGTCATAACCAACACTTTAAAGTGCACTCGAAAGGCCACAGGTAGCCAGTGCAGTCTGCGCAGGAGAGGTGTTACGTGGGAGCTACGCGTAGCTCCCTCTATCATCCGCGCAGCTGCATTCTGGACTAGCTGAAGCCTCCGAGTGCACTTCAAGGGGAGCCCTATGTAGAGAGCATTACAATAATCCAAGCGAGAGGTAACGAGCGCATGAATGACTGTGCACAAGGCATCTCGATCAAGAAAGGGGCGCAACTGCTAATTGGGAATTATACTATCAAGCAACAAACTTGATGTGGATCAAGGAATGGATAACATTAAGAAATACTAGAATATTGTCTTTAGAAGGACATGATTTGTTATTGGGATGGCATGCATTTTTATGATATAAGGAAGCAAAAACACAGGAGTATTTCAGAAGACATTTTATAAGAGAGGCCTTGTTATTAAATTGGGAGAAGATTAAGAGACAACATTATTTAAAAATTCCAGTCTGATTATCAATTATCGAAACATTCTCATATTCAATAACATTTAGAAAGGAACAAACTATGCCCTACTTTAGGCTTTTTACACAATTTTCATTGGTTCCCTCCACAAAATTACAAGAAACTATGCTGCCTGTTGCTAAAATTCTGCTGCTTTGATACAGATAGCAGAAGGTTTTAGTTGGAGGTTTATGTGCTACTTGTAGCCATGTTTTAATACTGGTAAATGATTCTTAGCAAAATGAGAAGAGTAGTTTTCATTCACCTTTAAATGTCACTCATTTAAATGTTTTAATTAATATTCAGGCAGAGAAGCTTAAAAGTTCTTGGAATCGTGTGGAGTCTTATGTAAATTCTGAGGATTTGCAGTGATCTAGTCATCCCTTTTCTAGCCATATCTAAGCCCCATTCACTAAGAGCTGCGATTTTAAAGAACACATGAAAATTGCACATTTAAAGACTGCAGGAAAGGGATTAGGAGAAAATATGAAACCTGAAAGTTAAATAAGATATGAATACATAAAACTATGGCTGAGTAACTTGCAACTTGTTAAAGTTCCAACTTTGGTACCTCAGAAAATTCAATGTCAATGCATTGCATTGCAGTTTATTTAGTTACAACAGGCTGCAAAGAAAATTACAGAGCTAATGACAAGAGATTATTAAGAAGCAAACTAAGCCCTTCTCCCACTGTAAAAATAAAATTAAAATCATGCAAAATATGACTCAACAATTCCCTGCAGATACTGTAGAATTCACAGATGACAAAAATGAAGTTTTTATGTGAGAAATTATTAGAAAGGGGTTTTATTAGCTTTGAGAATGTTAAAAGTTCTTTGGTTCCACTGGACAGCAAAGATGAATTACTGAGTGAGCTGTATAATTTAAGTAGAGTTTCAACTGCATCTTCCTGAACATATTCTAACACTCTAATCATTACACTGAGCTTCTTTTCTAGGATCCATAGATAACTACAACATTTAACCTAGCTTAAAGTTCTTCTCTAAACTTCTTAGTTTAGAGAAGCAGAGCTTTGTTGGATAGTATGACATTTACTCAAGTATTAATGTGTGAAAAAGAAGGGAGAATAAAGAAAGGTGAGAATGAGAGCAAAGTATTCATGCCTTGAACTACAAACTTTTAGTTCCTCTAATGCAGGGGTTTCCAACCTTGGCAACTTTAAGACTTGTAGATGTCAATTCCCAGAGTTCCTCAGCCAGCAAAGACGTCCACGAGTCTTAAAGTTGCCAAGATTGGAGACCCCTGCTCTAATGGTTTGTTACATTTTACAAACCATCTCTTCAGTTCAGTTCTGAAATCCATGTTTTATTTGAAACAGCGTGATCTCTTCCAACTTGAAAACACTAGATATCATAACAATTTTGATATACACTTAATGATAAAACTTCAACAGCTTTAAACATGTGTGCATTATTATCTTAAACCTTGAAACAATCACAACAGGGGTGGGTTCTACTTACCTTTATTACCAGCTCGCATCATGCGTGCAATTGTTTTGCTTGCGCGCACGCGCGCACTCTTCTGCGCATGCGCAGATCACTTCTGATGACATCTGGGTCAGTGGGCGGACCCTTACACTGGTTTTACACCTGGTTCTTGCAAACCGGTCTGAACTGGGGGCAACTCACCACTGAACCACATATGTAATTTTCAAAGGAACATCTTTAGAGTTTATAATTGTGAACTAGAAAACAAGAATCTGCTGTCCATGGTTCTGTTAGCAACTAGCATATGGAGCTAAGGGAAGATAAGGAGTGGAGGAATCGAATAGAAAACAAGAAAAGTGATCATGCTTGTAAAGGTACAAAGATAAACTTTTAAAAGTTTAATTATATTTTTTCTACGGGATGCAAAAAAAATTGCCAGATTTATTACTCCCTACTTTGGAGAGTTTGTACTGACAAAAATCCTCATATACAATATGGTAGTAAAATTTTGCAGAACACAGAAAGTTGATGGGAACAGAATGTTGACTGCTTATCTCCTACCATCTGTAAATGAATTAGTCTGACACAGATTCTCATTATATCTGCAAGTTGCTGAATATATAAAATAGAAGGCAAGATCACCGTGCCTTTAATTGGGAATTTGAGCACATTTTATTTATGTGGTCAAGTTTCTTTTCATTTTCAGATATGCACAGAACATCCACTTCAGTGCTTTTAAAATCATGTCGCAGACACTCCTGATCACTCCAGTTTTATGAACAGTAACAATAAAATTATGCATGCATCTAACATAAAGCAGGCTGGGTAACCTTTTTGTAGCCTGGTTCTCTGGTCTAAGGGTTTTTTTCCCCAGCTGCAGGAGCTGATGGGGAGCTGACTGGTGATATATTAATACCATAAGGGGATGGGCTAGAAACGTTTGATCTGTTTTGAATAGTGCCTCAAGATTGGGGCTTAAGGTGGCAATGGGTTTATTTTGTCTCAGAGATGGTTTATGCTTTAGTTCTATCAGCATTCTTTTTTTTCCCCCCACCAATGATGCTGCTAAAATTGTCTGAGCAACTAAATTCATTGTTATTCAGTATAAATTGGGGCTGGGGCTGGGGAAAACCCATAGGCCACAGATTGCATACTTCTACTGTAATAACCATAGAGAAAAATATGGAAAATCAGTCTTTTCAAAACTGAATTCTTTACCCCAGTGGTGAAATTCAAATTTTTTTACTACTGGTTCTGTGGGTGTGGTTTGGTGGGCGTGGTGTGGCTTGGTGGACGTTGCAGGGAAAGGATACTGCAAAATCTCCATTGCCACCCCACTCTGAGGTCAGTCAGAGGTGATATTTGCCGGTTCTCCGAACTATTTAAAATTTCCGCTACCGGTTCTTGGGAACCTGTCAGAACCTGCTGGATTTCACCCCTGCTTTACCTTCCTATTGTAACTTAATAGGCAGAAACAAAGCTAATTTCTCTGCTTATATTCAGAGATTAGGTTACCTTGCTGTCTTTCATTGAATGAATGTAAGAATACCTACATCTATCTAAAATCAGGAAATATTCCTGCTAGATCTTAAATGAGACTTAAAATCTACATTTAGGACAAACATATAGAATGAAGAGAGAGATTACAACCAAAAATGTGAAGCGACCGAAGGAAGTAAAAGGTTTCCTACAGAGTGACTCTATTTACAGCTAGAAACCAAAGTATATTTCATACATCAGCCTAGAGAGCTGATTTCTGCAACAGTAAAAAAATGTGAATACAAGGTTTTGATTAGAGTTTATATTTGGCACAGAGAAAACTAAGGACAAAAAGGATAGTCATTTTGCAGAACCCCATAATAGGACTGGCCCACATCTTTTTCACTGCCATTGGCAAAACAGTAAATACCCAAGCAGATTTCAACCCACTCAAAGTGTATTATTTTGGATTATTTTGCCATTGTCTTATATTGTACTATATCTAATTATTTTGTCAAAAATTATTTTGACAGGTGAAATATTACTTTTCAAGTTGCTTTCCTGTGGAATAAAAATTAAGTTACAGTAAATTGAATAGCTAATAATTGGCTAACCTTCCAACACTGCATTTGGCTCAGATTATACCTGTTTGATGTGGGACTCAGTGGCTCAGTGGCTAAGACACTGAGCTTGTCGATCAAAAGGTTGGCAGTTCAGTGATTCGAATCCCTAGGGCCATGTAACGGGGTAAGCTCCTGTTATTTGTCCCAGCTTCTGCCAACCTAGCAGTTCGAAAGCACATAAAAAATGCAAGTAGAGAAATAGGGACCACCTTTGGTGGGAAGGTAACAGAATTCCATGCGCCTTTGGCATTTAATCATGCCAGCCACATGACCATGGAGACATCTTGGAACAGTGCTGTCTCTTCGGTTTGGAAACTGAGATGAGCACTGCCCCCTAGAGTCAGGAACAACTAGCTCATATGTACGGGGGGAACTTTTACCTTTACCTTTTTATAGCTGTTCTGTTGCTACACCTATATTTGATAATACCCCGTACCTTTCAAAGACAATCTGTATATATCCTTGTGAAGTATCAAAGCTTATAAAGAAATGTTCACATTTGTAATTTCTTTCTTGCTCATGATCTCCCTTGTCCAAGAAGACTTTTGCTTAATTTAGTTTAGTTTAGTTTAGCTACTCTCTGTTAGGGGAAATTGAATAATGTAGTTTCTGCTTCCTTTGCTGACTGGAAACACCATAACCACTTGATGACTTTTTTGCCTTTCCAACTCTATCCACAATCCTCTCTCTTTTCTTTCCTAACCTCTGTATTGTCTTTAATTCTATTCTCTTTGCATTTAGATATTCATAGAATTCAAAAAGAACATTCTTTAATTTATTCATTTTTTCCAAGTACTTTCAGTTCCTTGTCTTTTTCCCCTTCTGTTCTTTTTTGACTATGCGTCTTTTCTTTTTTTTAATCGCATCTTTTGAAAATGAAGCTAGTTGTTTCTTCTAAATCAGAGGTCTCCAGCCTTGGCAACTTTAAATTTTATGGACTTCAGGTTTTTTTTTGTTTGTTGTTTTTGCATTTATATCCCGCCCTTCTCCGAAGATTCAGGGCGGCTTACACTATGTCAAGCAATAGTCTTCATCCATTTGTATATTATATACAAAGTCAACTTATTGCCCCCAACAATCTGGGTCCTCATTTTACCTACCTTATAAAGGATGGAAGGCTGAGTCAACCTTGGGCCTGGTGGGACTTGAACCTGCAGTAATTGCAAGCAAGCTGCTGTTAATAACAGACTGCATTAATCTGTTGAGCCACCAGAGTTCCCAGAATTTGCTGGCTTTGCAGTCTGAGGAATTCTGGGAGTTGAAATCCACAAGTCTTAAAGTTGCCAAGGCTGGAAACCCCTGTTCTAAATTATTTACCCTTAAAATGGCCTTGATGTAGAAATGTTATGAAGATAGATGAGGATTTTTTTTTCTGCTTATCTTCCTTTTAGCAGGGCTGTTTTAATTGTAGTACCTGTATAGCATAAACAGGTGTTCCCATCAATCCAGTGATTGGGGTCCTGCTTCTAATTTATCTGCTGATACAAAACTTTCCATGCTCTGAGTTTTTAAAAGATAGAGCAGACCTGGGCATTTTGCAGCCTCCAATTCAGTCCTTTGGCTGTCCCTGTCCAGCCCGTATGAGGTCAATTGGAAACTAGAAATTAAATGTAAATAAGTCTTTGATATCAAATACTTTTAAGGACCTGAAAAGTTATCATTCCTTACAAACCTGAAAACAAGTCAATTTCCAGAAGCTAAAAGAATCAACTAGGACAGGGGTGTCAAACTCATGGCATCAAGACAGCGTCATGTGATATATCATGACTTTTTTCCTCTTTGCTAAACTGGGCATGGGTGTGGCCAGCATGTGACCCATCCGACCCATGGGCTGCGAGTTTGACAGCCCTAAACTAGAAGATATTTAAGAAGATATGTTTCACGGTGTGTATAAACTCTTCTTTGTCATTAACCTTTCCATTGAAACATATCCTAATATCTCCAACTAGAATGTCTAAAAATTCTGGCTAAATGTGTATCACATTTCCATTGTCATGTACATCCCAATTCAGTAACACAGGAAAATCCTGCTGTCCACTCTAACTTTACCTAACCTACATGATTCAAATCTGAAGTATTTGATTTCATATTTTGTACACATATGCTAAATGATAACATTCAGAGCTGGTCTTTTTTTCATTGAAAAGATAAACAATTATCAAGGCATTACTTTTATATACATACACACATACTGTACATTTTTAAATAGCCATTCAATTTTTAAACAACATAAATCTTGGCCAGAGAAAATAATATTGATATATCTTTCCTATGTTTACATAAAATAAGCTCAGAATTAGAGAGAGTTTACATCTGGTTTGTAAACCAGAATTTTAAATGAATATGGCAGCCTTTCCATAAGCTGCTGTTGAAATTTGTCTCAGGACTGCAATGCCTCAGAGGAATTATTTTTTTTCAAGAAGAAAGTTAATAATGTAGTAATTTCCTGCATAGGACATCCCTTGACACATTCACTTAGAATGAAATGAATAAGAAGCCGCTAGAATCTATAGATTAAGGCAGCGTTATAGCATAGGGGGCATTTGGATGAGAAAATCATGAGATAGTAGTTTAATTAGCAACAAGGTTCTAATAGCTATTTTTCCCAGTAGCTTAAACTGGTCTTTGTTCTAATTTGATTATGTAAAAAAAATTGAGGTTCAAGAGTAAAAAAAAAATCCTTCAATATCTTATAAATAATTGGATTTAAGAAGATTTTTCTTCTTGAAAGAAATGATAGAATAATTGGATAGAATTTAATTGTTATAAAATAAAGATATAATTAAGAGTTGTAAGCTTCTTATCAAAGGCCGTTCAATAATAAAAGGAAACAGCCTTTCAGTTCCCCTGGGAACATAGTGGTTTGGGGCTTGGTCTCTGTCTGTAGGCCTTGCTTCTGTTATTAAAGATATCTTGCTTATGTTAATTATTTTATAATTTGTGTATCAATAATTTATATTAAATATGTTAAGACATTGTTTATATTAATTTATCGTTTAAAATGTTTAGGCATCCCCAGTTTGCAATACTAAAAATACATTTAAAAGCAGCCAATTCTGAATTATTTGAGGAAATAACTCAATAAAAGTGAGGGGAAATTTTTCCCGTCTATGAGAAGCAAAAGTTCATGCTAAGAATTAGTTGATTGAAATGAAACAATGGATTTATACAAGCAGATTGACATGGGAGGGTTCTTTCTTCAACTGGTTAAAAAGGTTGCAGAGTTGGACAAATGTGCTAAATTTGAGGAAGATGCTGAAGCTTTTTTTGTTTTGTTTTGTAAAAGTGGGTTATTCTGCTTCTGATGTAATCTTCCCTGTCCATTAGGTTTTTGTTGTTCACAGCATTTTGCAGAAAAATATGCATAAAAAGGTACATCTATGATAGTGAACAGATGGAAACCCCTGCAGTTTTCTTGGCAGTGTTACAACAGTGGGTTCTCACTTCTCCTGATATTTTCAATTTCCAAAGCTAGCCAATAGGCCCAAAATGGTCATGTTGTTCCCCTCAGTAAATAAACATGCAAGTAAATCAATATGTTGGTATAATCACAGGTTTCCACCATTAGCTGCAGCTTGGATCTATCAACCGAATAATGGCCCCATCTTTTGACAGCAGTTTGAATATGTAATTACAAATCGATTAAGTAGGAAATCAGCGGCTGCTTGCACTCTGTTACAGTATATTGCTTTCAGTACCATGCAATATTCATTTTTTTCGCTCTGTCAATTAACTGTATGAGATTCCTGTTCAGATTATTCTGAACAGATTATTCTATATGTTTCTATGATAATTTTTTTATTTTTTTAAAAAAATTTAAGGGGGCGGATATTAAAAAGATCCTTTTGCTCTTGAATAATGAGCAAAAGGATCTTTCTTCTGTTTCAGAAAGAGTTGGTACATAAATTTGGATTGATCCTATTCTACATGGACCAGAACTATTAAGCAAAAAATTTTTGGAAAAAAACTCTATTATCTTTCTGCATTTTAAAATACAATATCCTTTTTTTAGAGTTCCTAACCGCAAATATTCATCTTAAGGTCTGAAAAGGGTCTGTATCTTAACTACTGTTTTAGATATTTTGCATATGCTTAAAGCAGAGCTTTTCAAACGTGGCAACTTTAAGATGTGTGGACTTCAAATTCCAGAATTCCCCAGCCATCCTGCAGACTGGCAGGAAACCCTACACCATTTCAGACAAATGGCTATCCAACATTTTCTTAAAAATTTCCAGTGTTGGAGCATTCACAACTTCTGCAGCCAAGTTGTTCCACTTATTGATTGTTCTAACTGCAGGAAATTTCTCCTTAGTTCTAAGTTGCTTCTTTCTTTGATTAGTTTCCACCCATTGCTTCTTGTCCTGCCTTCAGGTGCTTTGGAGAATAGCTTGACTCCCTCTTCTTTGTGGCAGCCCCTGAGATAATGGAACACTGCTATCATGTCTCCCCTAGTCCTTCTTTTCATTAAACTAGACATACCCAGTTCCTGCAACCGTTCTTCATATGTTTTAGTCTCCCTTTCTTCCTTGTTTATTACCAAATACCATGTTGCACTAAGCAGTCTGTTTCTAACAAAAAAATACATGGAAAATTGGTATGGCTAAAATGAGCCAAATCTGAAATAAGAGTGTACAGTAAAGCAAGTATTGGTGTACAGTAAAGCTAATTAAGTCATATAGTAATATGATTTTCTTGAATGAGTCTAATCCGTTTAAAGCTTTTGCTTCTTGGCTGTAATTGTGATCTTGTGTAAACAGTAAGCATGCTCTATTTGCAGTTTCCAGGTTTAACTGTTGCTGAACCTCTAGCTATCCCACTTTTTCTTGACAGGACTCAGGAAAACAAACTAAGAATAAACCAAAGAATTATTTTGTTTGGTCACATCGCTGACTCTGATTTATTTCAGTATGTTCATTAACTAACTATGGCTTAATTATACGGGTTAAAATAGAAGCAGAAGGAAAATGAAGTTCAAGGCCCTGCTGTGCTCTCTGGCACCTTCCTAAGTGACAACTTGGCAGAAGAAGCAAAAAACAAACAAACAAACAAGTGCTCAATATGGGGAGATGAGCCTCTAGGATACTTTTTGTCTGGGGGTGAGAGAACACCCTTATTGGCAAATAAGAAATGTGGTTTCTTCCCCAAATCCCCAAAACTTTAACCTTAGACTACTGTAGACCTCACCCAATTCCCAAGAGGTCTGTAAGGGGCATCCATAAGCGCAACAGCATGCCTACCGTCTCTTTCCTAATGTTTTCTTTTATTCGTATCCTTTTCATGTATTTATAATTATGTTTACACTTGTATCTGTCCTAAAATACATGCTTGACAAAAATAAAAATAAATAAATGAATAAAATGAATGAATGAATTAACCAGAATGAGTCAGCAGCACAGAATACAGAATAGATCAGGACTTCACCATATTTTTCCATCCACAATTAACCACGAATCACAGTTAAGATTCATGGTCATCAATCTAGAAAGATATTTCATTTGAACAGATGAAAATAATAGTATGATAAAGCTATTGTAGAAGGCCAGAATAATTAAGGGGTCAGAAAATCCAAATGCTTTTTTCTATTTAACTATGTAACTGGAGGCCTATTCTTTTGCTAAACAGACCCAGGCTGATGTTTCTTTTTAGGCAGGGAGTACCGTAATATTTTTTCTAATATGCAATGTAGTTGGCATATTTACCTGTTAATATGATTTATAAACAAACTACCGTGATTTGTTTTTTTAAAAAGGTAGAATTTATGATTTTGGCCAATGGACAAACCAGCCAAGTGTGGCTTATTCAGCAAACTAGTTAACAAAATTGAATATTAACATGCCCACAGGGTATGCACTCATGACTTGCACCCAGGACATGAGACAACTGATTTCAATCTTTTCCTAGGGTCCATTATTATCTCTGCCTTCCAATATCTTTATTTCAAATTAAACGTATCCAGTTCCCTTGCCTTCCTTTCTCTAAGGAAATTTAGCCATCATAAAGAGGCCCATTATATTATGCTGACCTTCAGAAATGTTCTGTATGTCATTAACACAAGAAATCAGATCACATCCCTCAGAAATAAGCAGGGAAGGGAGATAATGTCACAAGATGCATAACAAATGAAATAAAGGCCTAAGCATTTCGGCCTTAATGAGGCCCGTCCTTTGGGAAAGAGGTAAAAATACAAAATTGCTTACAGAGCTCACTAAAAGAGTGACTTGACAACTTTGCTTATGGCAGGGCAATAATAATGCAGGCACTCCCTAGAGAAAGCTCAGCAAGCAGCTTTGTATTTTTATCTTGTGACTCTGAGGAAAGCCTTTATTGTGACTGAAACAGGTAAAGCTTATCATTCCACTATATTCATTTTTCTAGATGCTTTCAAAATCTTTTGGCAGTACCTGGTATTGGCAGTGAACGTCGTCTGTAGGGCATTTCTGCAGATTACAGAGCAATTTCTTATGAATTTTTTTTCCAAATCAAGCAGACTTCTTTTTATCACACAAGATTGCTTCCAAAGGGCCTGCAGTGACACTCACTGCCAGAGCAATTTCAGCCACAGTCAGTCATGCTATCTCTAAAATAAACATTATAATATCTGCCCCCCCCTCAAGGGCTTCTCCTGTCACAGCTTATTTAGAAACAAACTTAGCAGTTCATTTATTGATACCAGACTAGACAGTGACATGGTGTCAGCCATGTTTTTAAGAAGGTCTTTTTACAAGATTAGCACTTCCTAATCAAATGGAAGCGGGGGGGGGGAGGATCAAAATATACAGCCCAGATCGTATCTAGAAGTTCTTTCTTCAGACTTCTTGACTTATACTTCATCACATAGCCAATACGCATTTGACTTGGTGTCACTGATGTCTAAGGGGTTGCTCCAAATTGCCTGTATCTCTTCAAAAACAAGGCCTTTTGTATTAAATGAAATATCAAAATTGCAGCTTTCAAGCAGCCTTGGACAACTTGCCTGCAGAAGTTGTAAATGCTCCAACACTGGAAATTTTTAAAAAAATGTTGGATAACCATTTGTCTGAAATGGTGTAGGGTTTTCTGCCTGGGCAGGGGGTTGGACTAGAAGACCTCCAAGGTCCCTTCCAACTCTGTTGTTGTTGTTGTTGTTGTTGTTATGAGTCCATCGGGAACAAGATACTCCTATGTAAAGCAGGGCAGATGGGACAGGAAGCCCACTAAACAGAGTGAGGAACAAAAAGGTTCTACAAAAGGGAACATGATTTTTATTACCCTAACAATAATCTTAATAACGTCATGGTTAAAGTACCAGATTTAGACCAGAAGAAAGGTTTGGATCACCTTCCACAAAGCAACTTCCTGGATGACTTGAGGCATCACAGATCAATTATTTCTAACCCACAGGATAAACTGCATAACGGAGCATTCTAGAGGAGGGGGGAAATCAAAATCTAGTAACCCTGTGAGTTAATATAAATATAGATTCACCTAACAATCTTAGCCACGATTTCTTTAATCATGGATTTAATCATTAGGTACAATTGGCTGGGCTTATACCTATGCTCTTTGTGCCTGTTATTCCATATACAAATATAGCAGTGGTGGTATTCAGCCGGTTCTATCCAGTTCAGGCAAACTGGTAGTGGCAGCTGCAGGAGGCTCTGCCCAGACATCATCACATCCTGATTTTGATGCTCTGCGCATCAACTTATTGTTATTAGTTACCCTCATGTAATTCAATCTGCAGAAGGTCCTGCACATGCGCAGAGGTATTGCATGTGAATGAAGCAAGCGCCTGTGCGCGCTCACATTTGCAAACCAGTAGAGAAGGTACTGAAATGTAGCCTTCGTGACACTTATGTCCATCATTCTCCTTGCCAGTCACCCTGAACACAAGCACACACCCATGTGCATGCTAGACTGTAGTTCCTATGTGAACCTCAAACACAGACACACTGAACTTGTACCTATCTTGCTAAATGCTTCAGTGCCTACTTGGGTTCTTTAGTCAGACTATGAAAACTCTCCTCCAACCTTGTTTTCCACAAACACTAACTGGGAAGTTTAAATCAAAAGAAATCTACATGACTGGATGATACAGATTGGAATTGCAGTAGCAAACACGCCGACATAATTAGCAGAGCACAAAGATTTGACATTATATCACCCAGAATGTCTCTCATGTCACCTGAGAAATTTAATAGGTACTCTGGTCTGTTTAGTACCTTCTTAGCACAATAATAATATCCAGAGCTGAGGAAGCTTCTTGAGTGAAAAACAAAACATCTTCAAAGAAAAACCAGAAAGTCGAGTTGCCTCTTGAAAAAGTACCTTTGAGATTCTTAGCACAAACTTGGGATCAAACTGTCTTCTCTTAAATGCTATTAAGATGACAAAATGTTAAGATAACAAACTACAAACCCTGACATCTCCTATTACCAAATTGACAATCTTATATCTTTTGGCTTAAAGCTCCACATTACAAAGCTGAGGATACTATACTTTGTGGGTGTTAGCCAAGGATGTAGGCTTCACTCAGGTCCGGCTTTAGCTGAACATTTGCATGCCCACTGCTGATTGGTGGATTCAAAAGGAGCCCGCTGCTGATTGGTGGATTCATATGGAGGGAAAAGTAAAGCATTGTCAGTGGCTGAATCGGTGGGACAGCCCCCTTTAAAAGGGAGCGCTGCCAGCTAAGCCTTTGTAGAAGTCACTTACTTAAATAAAGAGCTGAAGTTACTGTCTGTTGTCCTGTCTCTTCACTGCCTCCCACAATCAAACAATGGGAAAATTCCATTGAAGACCTTATCAAAGTCAAAATTGCAAATAGATGAATATACTAGCTATGCCAGGGGGAGGGGGGCATTAGAATAGAATAGAATAGAATAGAATAGAATAGAATTTTTTATTGGCCAAGTGTGATTGGACACACAAGGAATTTGTCTTGGTGCATATGCTCTCAGTGTACATAAAAGAAAAGATACGTTCATCAAGGTACAACATTTACAACACAATTGATGATCAATATATCAATATAAATCATAAGGATTGCCAGCAACAAGTTATAGTCATACAGTCATAAGTGGAAAGAGATTGGTGATGGGAACTATGAAACGATTAATAGTAGTGCAGATTCAGTAAATAGTCTGACAGTGTTGAGGGAATTATTTGTTTAGCAGAGTGATGGCCTTCGGGAAAAAACTGTTCTTGTGTCTAGTTGTTCTGGTGTGCAGTGCTCTATAGCGTCGTTTTGAGGGTAGGAGTTGAAACAGTTTATGTCCAGGATGCGAGGGATCTGCAAATATTTTCACGGCCCTCTTCTTGATTCGTGCAGTATACAGGTCCTCAATGGAAGGCAAGTTGGTAGCAATTATTTTTTCTGCAGTTCTAATTATCCTCTGAAGTCTGTGTTTTTCTTGTTGGGTTGCAGAACCGAACCAGACAGTTATAGAGGTGCAAATGACAGACTCAATAATTCCTCTGTAGAATTGGATCAGCAGCTCCTAATGACAAAAGAGGTCTCCAAGTTTTGATTACTTGCCCAGGCTTGGAATGATTCAGTGCAACTAACCAGTTTCAGAAAGAAATGCCACATAATGTCCCAGACATTATGTTGGCCAGAGTGGATCATCCCTCCACACTACATAGTGGCAGATTCAACTAGAAATGCATATAGATGTGCAATTGGCAATTGGCAATTGGAATTGCAATGGATTGATGTGGCAGAGACATAAAACCTAATTTGACTCATCTGAAAAACTCTGGAACCTCTTTCAAATGTTAGAAGGTTTTCAATTCTTACTGGGACAATCTTTCTGTAACTCTTTTAGGTTTGTTTTTTTTAAGAAAACAATATTGTTTTACCAAACATTGCATTTCAGGTTTCTCCATAATCACATATGTTCTTGCCATTGCATTTCTGCCAGTCAATAGCTTCACCTCATTAGTAAGCTTCTAAAAAGCCCCTAACAAATTCACTGTCTTGCCCTTGGGGTAAAAGCTTTGGAGAAATCAGTTCCAGAAAATGCAGATTTCCAGATGGAATGGGGAAAAAATCTGCAAATAAACAAGAAGGGCTGATTAGCAAACATTTAAAAATTCCAGCTCTGCTGAATCAGAGAGGACACAGCAGTATTCATTCTAGATAGCTATGAACATACAAACATCCAGTGCTTTACAAGGCTTTAATAAATGATAATAAATCAATTATCAAATAAATCATCCAGACAGAACTAAAAATAAGTGGATATTATTATTGCTTCTGGCAATATCAACTTTAATATAACCTATAATACAGGGGTGAAATTTACTTACCTTTGTTACCGGTTCACAAATATGAGCATGCGTGCCTCCTCCACGCATGCGCAGAGCCTTCTGCACATGCGCAGAAGGTAAAAAATGGGACGTGATGATGTCCGGGCAGGTGGGCAGAGCCTCCCGCCACCAGCGCTACCGGTTCACTAGAGCCAGATAGAACCAGTGCAATTTCACCACTGCTATAATATGATATCATCTTACTACCAATAAACAATATTACGAGCCTATTCTGTATTTTATATATTCACCAAACTTTGCCTAATTATTGGGTCTATTTAATGCTTTTCTTGTTTCAGATCCTGTGTCACCTTTCAGTTCTAGTTTCTCAGGGGTGCCCACAGGGTATGCACAAAAAATGTCAAGGTAACAGCCATAACGATGTGATCAAAATATCACCTACTTTTATGTGTGATGTTTTTAACCACAACCTACATACCCCACTACATTTTCTACTTCACTGTTAAATGGATCTCTGCCCCATTCCATCACACACTTTCACAGTTATAAAGTTCATCAGTTATAAAGGCTTGAAAAAACAGCTTAGAAAGCTGTAGGCTGTTACAGAACAAGTGTAACTGGGTCACTGAAATGCAAAAATAACTCAAATAAGGTTATCTGTGTCTCACTGATAGGACCACTTTTGCCACTTCCCACTGCCTGGGGACCTCCAGGGAGGGCATCCAAACACGCAAGGCAAATAAAAAAATGATCAGAGCTTTAATTGCTTCAGTTGCAACCCCCATCCTGGCTTATTTTTTTAACCCTCACCCCCTGTTCCTGTTGTTGCTCTTCTCTTTTCCAAAGAGTGCAGAAAACTATCTCCAACCAAATACCTGCTTCTGTTTATGAAAAAAGCATTTTTTTATAAACATATGAGAAAAAGAAAACCAATAGGAGAAGGAGGCAGGGAGAGTAATCCAAGACTATTATGACTCAACAGTTTCCCAAAAGATTAATAATGGAAAACAACTGAAAAATGTCTTCAAGCAACTCCTAAAGGGCCCTCCATGTAAAAAATACAAATCTTGAAGTTACTGTAGCATCAACTACAATGCCAAGAGTCACCATCCATTGGCATTTTCAGAGTCCTGTTCTTTCCTTTCCTTTTCTAATTGGAAAACCTGACAGATGAAGACAAATTTTCAAGCAAAAAGTGCAACCTCTCTTAATGGTCTGATATGCAGATATCTTACACATCCAGACAGATAATTTTACCCTCAGCTAAGGGGCATTATTTCTCATCCAACTCTTCTACACTGAAAATGTGTGACTGAAGCATTTTAACGCTGTAGTTAAATTATATTTTGAGCATAATGCAAAGAGGATTGATTTTCAAGGGCCTGGAAGACAAAAGTACAATACTGTTTCTGAGATCTTCCAGCCTTAGGTTTTTGTGGAAACCCCTCTATCTAAACAGAATGTGAAGTACACAGCAATCATAATAGATACATCACTAGAATACCCTCAATGAATCCAAGGAGCTGTGTTATTGCAAACAATATATTGAGAGAGCAGTTAAAATGAAACAGAGTCAAGGATGCGATATAAAATAAGAAAAGAGCAACTAAATATATGTTGTGACCAAGGCCCAAGTAGTGATTACTAAACACAATTCAGTCCTCAACAAACTTATTTTATTAAAACAGCTGAGAATTAATTCATTCTCAGCTTTATCCAAAACAAAATTCTTAATAACCAGTCTGTTGGCCTTATCACCAACCTTTGATGTCTTTGGCAACCTGCCAAAGGCTTTTCTTGGCAAACCCCCCACAAAGTTCAAGAGACGCTGACAAGAAACACGGAAATCAACATTGCTTTCCTACAAAAAACCCAACGGCTCATTGCTGCTCTTTTAAGCTTTATGGGAGTGGTCAATCATCTTCTGGCCTTACTCCCAAATTGTCCTTTTTTTTTCAGCTGCTCTTGCCTTCTGGCAGCTCTTCGCATGCGTGCACTAGGAACAGGCTCCTCCTGTTCCTCTGCATCTCTGCTGTCCGCCTCTAGAGGCTCTGGAATCCGCACATCACTCCCAGATGGCCCTGGCTCCATCTCTGCCTCCGATGCAGAGTCCTCATCTGGGCCTTCTCCTAACTCCAGGACTGGCCCATTGTTTTACCCAGCCTCCCCAGCCTCCTCACTGTCTGACTCCACTGCCAGGTCTGCAGACTGCTGGCAGATCACATATGCCAACAATCTTCTTCACTTGGGAAGTTAAGTGCTGTTATAAGTCTTATCAGATAACTACACCGAGAAGATGAAATAATTATATTTTATTGTAAAGCTTCATTAACAGAATCTTGCAAATCTGAAGACGCAAACTTTCTGCCTCTACTTTTAATCGCTTGGTCCATTGGGGATGTCTTTCCTCTGTTTCTTTCTCTGACCCCTAAGGAACTTTGAGCTTTTGCCTTCTTGTCTGATTCATAGGCAGCATCTCCTCCTCTCTTTCCTTAATGCCATTTACATATTCCATTATATCTGTCTACTATGTGGTTGTTGTGGCCCGATGGTGGCCAGTGGAGCTGGCAGCAGAGTCAGACAGTGAGGAGGTTGGGGAGGAACATGGCCCAGTCTGGGGGCTGGGGAAAGCTCGGACGAGGGCTCTGCATTGGAGGCAGAGAAGGAGATAGACCTCTCTGAGGCAGGGAATGAGACAGAGGAACAGCTGGAGCCCATTCCCAGTGTGTGCATGCGCAGAGCTGCCAGAAGACAAGAACAACAGAAAGCAGAGTCGACTTGGGAGTAAATCCACACCTTGGAGGTGACTGGCTCCTCCCATAGGAAACAAAAGAGGAGTGAACAGGGAGGGGTAAACAATTTGTTTGTTTGGTAGTTTCAAGAGTGGAAAGTTCTGTTTGTGACGCTAAGAGACTCTGTGCCAAGTTTTGCCTTACTCTGTGTTTGGAAACAAGTTATGTGGCAGCTTGCCAAGCGAGATAAGGTGTATTGATAAATATTCCTTTGAAAAACTGTTTGGACAAACCTTGCTGACTGTGAATGAAAGTAATTCACAGTAGTGTAACTAAAAGAGGTTTTGCTGGGACCAATTCTGCTTCCTGCTTTTTAAGGAAACCTAAGTCAGAACAGTGGTTCTTACATCTAGCAAAGAGCAAACAACCTGAAATCAGATTGATTTGTTATAACACAGGTTTTAAATGCTATTATTTCCCCAAAGCATGAGGCTCTCAAGACATAAACAAGATCACAGAGGCCAAGGAAAAAGGTCCTTTTTCCTTCGGCCTAGTATGGCTTCCAAAGCTGACACAAAGTTTTAATATTGTTTTGTTACAAATATGGTTTGCATTCTACATAACTGTTATTGGATTTCTTCTAAACTGTGTCCTTGAATCACTGCCTGGAATTAACCATGAGAAAGCTAAGCCTAGGGGAAAAAAATTAAGTATCTTGGCAATGCAGGCATGACCAGAGAGTTCCATACTCATTTTTCTATGCCTCCTTGTAGTCTTGGATCTTCTAAATCTGTAAATCTGTTTTTACTTGAGATATTTGAATCAATTATTTTAAAACCACATGTGTATTTACTATAGTTACTCGGTTTTATCTTTCATAAATGGAAAAGAGCTTTGCCACGAGACTTTCTTTCAAGTATCATCTAATAATAGGGCTGATTTTATCTTTCAGGGGTGGACTTGGGGCTCAAATCAAATGGCAGCCATAACCACAATAGAAGCTCTGCATCTTTCTTACATGCACCACACATTTAAAAAGGGAGTCAGAATTTAATTGTGCAGTAGCAACTACTGTGGACTTTTTTCTATTCCCTGCCCCCAGTCTCCCTTAGTTGTCTTACTTTATTATCAATTGTTCACTGATCTGTCAGGTCGCTGGAAACTTACATCCCAAAGGATAGGTAAATATTTATTTTTAATGAAGAAGTAATGCCAAGAAAGGAACCCAAAGGGGAGAAAATCCCTGGTGAGGGTCTTAATTTTGAAAGATTAAGTCTGTGGCCAGATTCATATATCATGTGATTTTGTTTATTTTCGGCTTGGCATCTTGTGTAAATCTAATTGTTGTGATTTCCAAATATCTTTATGTCTCAAAATTATATAAAAGCCGGTTACTATAATTGTTTGAAAACACCTTGATTAAAGCACAATACATTTTCTTGTTCCCCACCCATTATTTTATTAAGTCTTATAAATTCTTCACAATTTGTATAATAATATGACCTGTTATACCCTGAAAAAGCCACTCACAGCCAGACAGCATAAATTTTACAGTACTTCCCTACCACCTCCTCTGGGGAAGTGTATTAATGTGGCCAATTCATCTTTCATCAGAGGTTGTTATAGAAGAGAGAGCATGAAATACCTGACGTCAAACATCCTCAAAATATTCTCTTCAGAATATATTTAGAACAATACATTTGGTTAGCTAGCAGGAGAACAAGAGTTAGGAATAGGATAGAACATTAGCATCCAAGCAAAACATAATGACTTATGAATTCTGAGTAGAAGGCCCTCAAGTTATTGTCCAATGATAACAGAGTTGTAAAGTTTATCGTAGAATTTAGGCTGAGACTATTACCTATAGAACGTTGAGATGGTGTTAAACCTTCATCCCTTCTGCTTCATTCCTGAAATTTATTAATACCTCTCTTCCTCCAGGAGGAATTAAATAAGGAATAAAGCATCCAAGATGCCACAGTTACTATCAGCTATTTACTACATAACTAACTGGCTACAATCATAGCACAGAACTATTTAGTTTAAGAGTTCTTATGAGACATAACTATATTGAAATTAAATTAAAAACTGTTATAATTTTTCCAAAACAAGTTTCTTCTTTCAGTTATTTTTTTTTTCTAACCAATGAAAAAGTACAGTCAAAATACTTCATTTTTTCCTTTTGTCGCTTGATAGAGTAACGAACACAAACCCAGTTCAGTATTAGCATCCAGCTTCTTTTATAAATGCACAAACTCTTTTGACCGGGTCTATTTTGTACCAGGGTTTAGGCAGCAGAGAGAATGACTCAGCTGCAGTCACTCTAAATATCAATGCAGAGTCCAAGATGACTCAACAAAACTGTGTTACAGACAAGGGCTCATCAAGGCTGCATTTTCATAAAACGACATTTATGCTACCATCAAAACAAATCAGAGTTTAAGGTCATTAGAAGTTCATTTATGATATTCTGTATTATCAGTCCTGAAAGATATCGAAACAAATGCCTGAATTCCATACTGGAGCAAAGCAGTTTTTCCTATTTGTGTACCTGGGAGTAAATCCATCTCCCTGAATAGAAATTCTTAAAGCAATAGTGCCCTGTTTTTTTCAGGCTTTGCATTGGAGCCTGCAAAAGACAAATTCCTTTTGTGTATCCAATCACACTTGGCCAATAAAAAATTCTATTCTATTCTATTCTATTTTATATAAATAAAATTAAATTAAATAGCTAGAATGAATAGCTTCTATTTCAATACATGACCATAGTAGCTTTGGAGCCTCTCCCTAGTCTACAGCATTGGAAGCGGGAAGTGGTGGCCAGGCTATCCATCCAGGGAGGGGTTTTATCTGGACAATGAGCATTTTTCTTGGCCTTGGGCCATGATGTGTAATGAGTCTAGCTGAATTCCAGCTCCCATTCATTTATTGCCTGTGAGTCAGCCATGACAATGTGATAAGCAGCCATAACTTATTTTGTCTCTTAGAATTCTTTTACTCTTTTGAAAAAGTCTTTTCCTGAAAAATGGAGAGTTAGCTGCCTTAGATCCTCCCTTTTATGCACTTCCTCCCTAATACCATTCTGACCAACATATGGCAATACAGCAGTGATCAGTCATGAGGGATGAATGTCTTTCCAACCCTGTTCATAAAGTGCTGGCAGAGCATTTTCTCCTGCAATTTGTTTTTAGCCCGTTCTCCTTTCAATGCAATGAATTTTCTTGAAAACTCTTTCAAAGGAGAAGTAGAAGACACAGAGAGGATATTTCTTAGTTACCAGGCGGTCAGAGGGTAGGCTTTATATCCCACCTTATGTTTTGATTATATATTCTTTGAATTAAAAATAATTAAATGAGAAAGCAAAATGCCATCTCTAATATTATTTTTTATTTCCAAGACATATAATTAGCCCATGGGCAGTTTTAGAAAATAAAAGCAGTGAGTGGTTCCATCTCAATACTTTATTTCTCAGCAGTTCCACTGTTGGACAGGGGAGTAGACAGATGAATGGACAGTAATTTTTCACACACACACACACACAGAGAGAGAGAGAGAGAGAGAGAGAAAGAGAGAGAGAGAGAGAGAGAGAGTTCAAATGAAAGTAACGTTTATTGTTAGAATCTGTTGCTGGGTTAGCAGTTGAGTTGCCCCATGCTGACATAAATCTGTGACAGTTCAGGATTTCAGGGCCACCATGACAACCGACCCAAGACCTCAAGCACCCAACACATTCCACGGATTGCATATTAGATTTGGGTTTTGTCTTGGACTACTTGTAACTGGGCATTACCATTGGTCCTTTTCAATAGTTAAATCACTCTCTGACTGCTTTTCGATATCACCTGAGAGAGGGCAGAGCTGTTAGATTAGTTCAGGCAACTAATGGACCCTAGGTGGTTCAAGAAGGAGTTTGGGGTTTTCCCTGAGGATCTACTAAACTGTCCAGTTAAAACTTTAGTTGCAACCTGACGTAAGCATGTGATGAGGGATAAGATTGTACCTTTGTGGCTTCTTATTGTGTGTCAATCCTGGTACATGAGGCAGAGGTGGCCTCCTTGATAGTGATGGTGGATCTACTTACCTAGAAAGAGGTAGTGATGGGATCAGTCCTCAAGAAGTCATAGGTGGTCCCAACAGTCATGGACAATTTTTATTCAGTCTCTAATTTTTCCTTTCAAGGAAAGGCTACAGGACTGTGGTTCAAGAGGATCCTGAATGAAATGGATTATCTGGATCTTTTTTATTTGGGTTTTACACTAAAATGAGACAAATTGATGGGATTTGCCATTGACCTCTGGCAAAGCAAGGACAGGTTATCCTCACCTGTCCTGGTTATTGTTGTGGTCCGCTGGCGGCCTGCGGAGCTGGCAGCAGAGTCAGATAATGAGGAGGCTGGGGAGGAACATGGGCCAGTCCTGGAGTCTGGGCAAGGTTTGGACTAGGGCTCTGCATCAGAGGCAGAGATGGTGCCAGGGCCATCTGGGAGTTATGTGCAGACTCCGTAGCCTCCAGAGTCAGACATCAGTGAGGTAGAGGAACAGGAGGAGCCTGTTCCCAGTGCGCACATGTGCAGAGCTGCCAGAAGGCAAGAACAGTTAAAACAAAAGGGACGATTTGGAAGTAGGGATTAGAGATGTTTGGCCCTTCCCATAAGACATAAAGGAGGAGCAAAGGCACATGAGCCTTTGCAAGAAGCAAGTTTGTTCGTGCTGGTCAGTTTAAATTCTGAAGCTCCGTTTTGACTCTGTGTTCTGTATGGCCTTGCAAAGCTAATTGCCAATTAGGTCTTTGGCAGCGTGTCAAGGGAGATAAAGATGGGTACTTATCAGCCTTATCCTGAAGGACTGTGGCAGACTTCTGTTGGACTCTTTATAACTATTTGGGACTCATCTGTGAATGAACAGAATGAGAATGAACAGAATTCACAGCCGTTGAAATAAAAAGAGGGTTTTGGGGACTAGTTGTGTGCTTTTTACTGTATCAGGAAGCCTAGGTCAGAACAGTTATCCTCAGAGACTGAGGATAGCTTTTGATAATATTTGTCATGATAGTCTTCTTCTGTACTGCCTACAGAGACTGAGAATGAGAACCATTGTGCTGTGGTGGCTCCCTTCCTTTCTGTATGAGAGGTTCCAGTTGGCATTGGTAACAAGATAGAGATCAAGCCATAACCCCTAACCTATGGGGTGCCTCAGGTTTCTCATCCCTTTTATTTAATATCTACATGAGGCTGTTAAGGTCATCTATCAGTTTGGGGTCAGGTTTGTAACTATTGGCCCTGAGTTATCCACAAAATGTCAAAGTCCTGTCCCAGTATCAGGAGGTTAGGAGGATCTGAATAGAGTGGACGAGACTCAAGTTCAACCCTAGCAAGACTGAGTCAACTGTGCCTATTCTGGGAATCCTAGAGAATAGGGTTCTACTTCCCCCATTCAGGACCAATGCATAGGAGGGAGGGGGGATTTCTGCACATTTTGTTGAAAAAGCAGGTGGCAGTTTGGCCAGGAAGGCCTTTGAGCAGATATATTTTGTATGTTAGTTATACCTGTGCCTGGACTACAAGGCCTTCAAATCAATCATTCATGCCATGCTACCTTGCATATGGGCTTTCTAATATGCTGCACATTGGGCTACCCTTGAAAACCAGTCAGAGGTTACAGGTTTTCTGTGCCAGTACTGCTGGCAACCAGCAATATAGGAATCTGGATGCCTGTCACAGTTCAGGCAAAACTTTGAGAAGTAAAGAGTCCTTTTTACTTATATGTAAAGACAGCAACTGCAGTGTAGTCAAAGGCTTGGCACTGGTTGAGACCAGCAATCCAATAAACAAGCAATGAACCCAAGAGAAAAGACAACCAGTGGGTGAGGTGGAACCCAGAATTCTAAGCATGGCATAGCAAGATCAACATTACGGAACTGAGGCTTGAACGTTTTATTTTGGTATTTTCTGTTTGGAAAGGAGGTTAATAAATAAGCTGAGCCTCCACCCAAATTCAAAGCTGAGGTTCCTTAGCGTCTACTGTCCTGCCGGCCTCTTTTTGACCTGCATAGCTCAGCCCTCTGCTGCTGCATTTTTAAAGCATTCCTCTGCTTGGAATTGGGAGTCTGAGAGGTTGTCATTTAAGATTTGTTTAAATTCTAGGTGCCCTTTGTAATTGTGCCACTTGGATGTGGAAGTCTCCTTTATTAAAGTAAAATATCTTTGACTAGTTACAGAAATCTCTTTTCCTATGATTCTCTTAACCATTTCTTACAATCATTTGGAATTTGGCAGAAAACAAACCCTCCACACAGCTTAAAATCTGTCTTGGGCTCTTTGCCTGCATTCTGCAATTCTATTTGTGACTGAAAGGATGCTTAGAAACAGTTAATTAGAGTTTGTACATACACCATCAATTATAGTATGTCATTCCAATGAAAGGGGGTAAAGAGTTCTGAAATAGGTTCCCTTTCACAGCCATTTGTATTCACCAAACTATCAGGTAGTTTATTGGTGACTCAAATTTACTCACAGCTCATTAAATTTTAGGGTAATGGAATCAGACACAGTTGTTCTCTTTTGTAAAGTTATTGTCAAAGAACTAAGAAAAGTGTTGTTTTATTCCTTGAGTGACAGAGTACACCAAAAACATCTTCACTTCTTGGCTGCTTCCATTTAGAAAATAATTCCAACACTTCTATTGTCACCAGGAGATGCCACACTAGTTTTCTTCCCAATGTTTATATGTCTTGATGGTGTTTGCAGAAGGAAGCAAAAAGATCAAGAGGATGACTTTGGCTGTGCAGTTAGCAGCCACTCCCTTATTATTATTTACTTTATTCATTAAACATGAAACTCAGTCAACTGAACATTCAAAAATGCATCACAAATACCATTGACTGGTGCTAATGGTTGATACGGGTTGCTGCCAGCGTCCCAGGTACCATCTTAAGATGTGTGATGTTCCAAGTAGTGCAGTTCTTTGCAATTCCACTGGTAATAACACCAGGAATAACAAATTGCAGGAAGCTGCAATTTGTTGATGTATTTTATAAAATTCTTGGACATGATACCAAATGCCCCGATGGCTATGGGTATCACTGTTACATGTTTCATCCATAGCTGTGTAGTTTCAATGGCCAGGTTGCGATATTTCATGATTTTTTCCAATTCTTTTTCTTTGACTCTGGCATCTCCTGGTACTGCGATGTCAATAAATTGTACGTTTCGGTTTTCAATAACTGTGATATCTGGCATGTTGTGTTTCAAACGACGATCCGTCTATTGTTGTGCCTCGCCCGCCCTCCTGTCCTCAGCCGGGCCCCTCCCTCCTCCTGCCGGGCCTGCTATCAGATTCAGAGTCTGATAATGAAGAGGAACGGCCTGGCATGCCTCCAGCCCCCAGCCCTGGCACCATGCCCAGACAGAATGTCACGAATGAACAAACAAACCTCACTCCTACAGCGTGTGAGCACGAAGCCAGCCACGTGTTAGAATTGCCGGCAGCAGATCCGGAGGAAGGGAATTTACAGTGGACGGATCCCCGCTTCCGGAGAATTGAGAGGCGACATCAGCAGAAGGAAGAGAGGGGCAGGCCTGGATAAGTGCTGAGTCATGGAGCCACACCCCATGGCCTATATAAAGGATCTGCTTTTTGGCATTCCTTGAGTCAAGCAAAGTCTCATCTGGTTTGCTGAAGTCACACCTTGGATTCCTGCCTGCCTGAGAAATCTGAAAGGAATTTGGCAAAGCTGCAGAGGCTTTGTGGTCACGCTTGATACAGACTTCCCAGACCCGGTCGTCGGAGGGGGAGGGGGACACGACATCTATATTCGAAAGTCCCACAAGATCTTCACCTTTTCATTTTCTATAACTTTTTCTATAACTTGTTCCCATGACTTCTTGGTTACAGGTAAGTCGTATTTTTACATAATGACCAGTGGATTAATTTAGCAACTCAGTCTATTCCTTCTAGCTTTGTAATCAGTTTGTACGATTTTGCTGCATTACATATTAAATGTGAAACAGTTTTGACTTTGTTGTTGCAAAGTCGGCAGTTTGGATTGTTGGTGGATTTTTGTATCTTTGCTTTCAGGGCATTAGTTTGTAGTGCTTGTTCTTGAGCAGTGAATATTAAACCGTCCGTTTCTTTCTTGATGGTTCCCATCTTAAGCCATGCCCATGTAAAGTTGTCATCACATTTTCCTTCAATGTTTTTCAAGTGCTGTCCATGCAAAGCTTTGGTTTTCCTTCTATTTAATCTGTCATCCAGCTATTTTTCCTTATATTCTGCCTTTATTTCTGTTGTTTTTATAATGTTCTCCGTTTTCACAGCCTGCAGCAATTTTTCTGTACTTTGGTTCGCATAATCATTCAAACTTCATTTTTCTTCTTCTACAGTTTGATGGATTTGCAATAGTCCTCTGCCCCTTATTTTTCATGGCAGGTACAACCTGTTGATGTCACTTTGTGGATGTAAAGCATGGTACATATTCAAAAGTTTGCGCGTTTTCTGGTTCAAGTTTTCCAGTTCAGCCAAAGTCCAGTTGATGATTCCAGCTGAGTAATGTTTATTAATGGCTTTAATTATGTTTCCAGCATTCAGCTTTGATTTTAACATTTTGCGGATCCTCCTGATGTATTCCTTTTGCGTTGACTCTTTGACTTTTCCATTCAAGATGTTACCTGCTTCCAATATGCCTAGGGATTTGTAACCATCATCCTTTGCTAATGCTTTTACCATGTTTCCATTTCCCAATTCTATTCCTTCTATTTTTTCCATTTTTCCTTGCTGCAGGGACAATATAGCACATTTTTCAAGTCCAAAGTTCATTTTGATATCACTGCTGAACAGTTGAACTGGGTTGAGTATTGATTTAAGTTCAGTGGGGCTTTTTGCATACATTTTTAAATCATCCATTTATAGAAGATGGTTTATCTTGCCATGTTAGCTTGAGATTTGGTATCCCAGTTTTGTGTTTCTTAGGATTGTTGTCAGTGGAATTAATGCGATGTTGAACACTAGTGGTGAAAGTGAGTCCCCCTGGAAGATTCCTCATCTGATATTGACTTCACCAATGTTCTCCCCATTTGCTGTTAGAACTGTTTTCCATTTTTGCATATTTGCTTTAAAAAATCTACAAATATTTTTACTGATTCCAAAGTTTTACAGACAGGTGTTAATCCAGCTGTGGGGTAATGAGTCAAATGCTTTCTTGTAATCAATCCATGCCATATTTAAATTTGTTTTTCTTCATTTTGCATTTTTTAGTACCATTTTGTCAATGAGCAGCTGATCTTTTGTTCCTCTTGATTTTTTATAATTTCCTTTCTGTTCTACTGGATACAAACTGTTTTCCATCAGATGATTAAATACTGAATTTGCCAGTATTCTTGTAAAAAGTTGAAAGTTGAAAGTTGAAAGTTGTTGACAGACAAGTAATTGGGTGATAGTTCCTTGGCTCTGTGCCCTTTTTTGGATCTTTCATTATCAAGTATGTTCGACCAGCTGTTAACCATTCTTCATGTGTTGCATTTTGAAGCATTTGATCAAATTGAGTGGCCATGCAATGATGGAGGCTGGTCAAGTGTTTTAGCCAGTATCCATGCAGTTCATCCAGGCCAGGTGCACTCCAGATCTTGACCTTCTTTGCTTGTTTTGCAACCATGTCAGTTGTTATTATAATATTTTCCATTTGGTTTCGTGTAGTTTGTTGTTGAATATCTTTGATCCATGAGGCAGTTTTGTTGTGTTCCACTGGGTTTTCCCACAGTTCTTTCCAAAAGTTCAAAGTTTTTTCTTTACATGGGTGAACATTAGTTTGGACTCAATTTTCATCAAGGGACCAGTAGAAGAGGTGTTGGTTTCTTCTGAACTGGACATTTTCAAGATATTGTTTAATCCATCCTTCCTATCTTTCAAATTTTTTTGCTGTTGCTATTACACATTGTTTTAGTTCTTCCATGATTTCTGTTATTTCAGCAATCTGAAGTTATTGTAGTATTTTTTATTTTATTTTCAAGTCGAATTTTCCACTTTGGTGTTCCAATGGGTTTCTTTTTTGGCATTTTATAACCCAGTTCTGCAGTTATAATGGTGGCTATGCTATACATTAGTTGGTAGGTTTCATATGGTGTGCTGGATGGGATAGACGTTAAAATGCTGTTCATGGCAGTTAGGAGATCTTTCACTCGTTTGCTATGCACTTTGCGAATGATAGGTAGTCTTTTTTTTCTAGTATTTTCTTTGATGTGGTTTTCAATCTTTTCTTTCAGCATTTTTGCTAGATCACTTAGCTCTACACTTTCGAGTTGTTGCACAGGAGAATTTTCATCCTGTATGTTGGTTTCTTCCAGTGTTTGTTCAGGTGTTGGAACAGTTTCAACAGTTTACTATTATTGTTGTTGTTGTTGTTGTTGCTGTTATTGTTGTTATTTCTCTCTCCTGAAGTCACCCTTATTCCTACACATTTATTTATTTCTGATAATCTGGACAGTATCTTACAAAAAGATTACATTCTCTTCCTCTCCACCCTCACTACAAAATCCACAATTTTTAATTGCAGGGATGGGTAGCCATTTTTGGAATTGACATTGTGCAAATAATATTCCAGATTTAGTTCTCAATCCAGGTAGTTCTAGAGATGGTCTAATATGTCACTTTCACTCGCTAAAACAAAGGGGTGCTCTTTTTTAAGAAAAATATTTTATTTAGTTTATAATTTATTATTAAATTAATGATCTGCTCTTCTGCCCATACAGATACACAGGGCTGTTCAAAATAAAGTGCAGTACAAAATAATAAAAATGACAATTAATGAACTAACAAATAAACATTTGTGTTTAAACAAACACAAATTAATTAATTAAAATACCTGCCATTTTATGAAATATAAGAATTTTGGTAAATACTAAACCAGTATTGGCAGAAGCTGGGACTAGTAACGGGAGCTCACCCCATTATACGGCAGCACTAGGGATTCGAACCGCCGAACTGCCGACCTTTCAATCAACAAGCTCAGCTGTCTTAGCCCTTGAGCCACCGTGTCCCTTCCCTTTGGTGGGAAGGTAACAGCATTCCATGCGCCTTTGGCGTTGAGTCATGCCGGCCACATGACCATGGAGACGTCTTCGGACAGCGCTGGCTCTTCGGCTTTGAAACGGAGATGAGCACCACCCCCTAGAGTCGGCAACGACTAGCACGTATGTGCAAGGGGAACCTTTACCTTTACCTTAAACCAGTATTGGCAAACCTCTGGTGTTCTCACATGCCGACCCGCGTGCCGGAAGTGGCTCGCAAAACCATCCCGTGCTGAATGTGCAGCCTTGCCAGCTCCTGTCGCATTCCTGCACTCAAATGCGTGCCGGTCACCGGCTGTCGTGCACGCAGTGCTGGCGACCCTGGAAGTGCAGCAGTCCATTGTGCATGTGCACAACACCAACCCAGAAGGCCAAAAGCTCGCCGGCTCGCACATGTGCGATGGACCACCATACTTCTGGGGTCCACTGGCACTGCGTGCACGACAGCCAGCTGACTGGCACATGTTTGAGTGCAGGAATGCAATGAGGAGCCAGCGAGGCCGCGCATTCGGCAGGGGATGATTTTGCATGCCGCTTCCGGCATGCATGCCATAGGTTCACCAACACTACTAAACAATGAGCTAAAATATAATTTGTCTATGGTTCTTGAGAAGAAGGGCTGGACTAAGCTACTCTTTTCTGTCTACAAAGAAAACCCTTGTGGGGTGAGGAGCAGGGGAGAAATTCAATTCAGCTCCACAAACAGGATTGATTACTCAGAAGTAAAAATTTCAGGATTTTTTTTTTAATTAAGCATTCAATCAAAGTCTTTCAATTTTGCTGTTTCGGTTTCATGAAACCTCAATTTTTCTTTCCCATTTGTGAATGAAATGGATCTCTGATCTAATTTCTCAGGTAATTTAAGATTTAGTTTTCAGATTGTGTAATTTCCAACTCTCCATTAATGGCATGTTCTCTTGATTTTATATCTATATGAAATCTATAGGTTGCTGTAAAATGCTATATTTCAGTATCTCATATTGTGTTCTGAAGTTTTCACGTATTTAAAAAAAATGAAAGGTTTTTTAAAAATATGATTGACTCCCCAAAAAATTAGTTGGTTTATACAAAATGAGATGAATAGTTCCTCTATCTCAGTATAGATTTCTATAGTGGTGATCAAATTACTTCTATATTTTAAAAATTCATTTTCATGAATCTGATTTTAAAAAAGAATGTTTTATCTTTTTTTTCCAAAGAAGAAACACTAAATGAAACTCTAATAATAGAGTATTGGAGTCTTGCACCTTAATAACTATGAACTAAGGGGAAAACATACGAATATCCTGTTTTCTTTTATCCCATCATCTCTTCAGTGATCTGAAGTCTCTTTGACTAACTATGCATTAGTTAAATCCCTTGAGGAGCTATAATGAGAGAACTCCTATGGGGGCTCTTTCACAGCAGGAAGCTTGGACAATGGGAGAGCTGCAGCAGTGTGCTAGAGTGATATAACAAGAAATGGGGTGGGGAGACTCAAGAACAAATCAACCTCTGTGCCCTAACAATAATAAACTAACCTTTAAAACACCAGTATAACGATACTGAAATACATTCAAAACACTCTGAAAACAAAGTTGAAAAACAGAAGCCTCTTTTGGTGATGAAGAAGAAAAATTAGGAAAATGGAAGTTGTGGTTTAACACAGTTTCTACATTAATTGACAATGGAGTTGTTTGATTTTCTGCCAAGCTGAAGAATTTTTCCATACATACAGCAGTTCTACAATGAGCTTGCTTTGAATATAAATGGATATCTATCAGCCTTGCTTCATTCTAGCATTGCCAAAACACATACTGATTTTGATAGAGAATCAGGTATACCCCATCCACAGGCAAAAATAACACCTATTTTACCTTGATTTTTCTAAAAATGCATAGAGAAAGTATTTACACGGTGATTGGACAAAGACACCATGCAGCTCTGAAATACGGTTAACTAATTTACAGTTGGAATGAAGAATAGGAAAACCCTTAGCAGAAAATTATACTAGACAGAAAAATGTTAAGAATGTTAAGCTAGAGAGCTTTCACACACGCATGCAGTTAGGCAATTCATGAAATAGTTGCGCAGTGTCCATGTGTTGTGTGCGTCTGTTTGTGTAAACCGGCAGGCTTATTTATTCTTTAATTCCTTTTCTTTAGTGCAAGGAACAAGAGCTCTGTTTTTATCCTTAATGTTAAGATGGCTTTCTAAGCACTACAGTACTTCACACGGAAGCAAGAGGCATTGCACACAACCCATTTGCCTAATCATTTCTGGGCGGATGGAGAGTGGGTGGAAGCGCAGGTGGTAAATGTGCTAGTGGAAGGCACACCTATTACTAAGGCAACCAAGAACTATTAGTGGTCCTAATGGGATCTGCATTTCCTTAAGCCTTAAATTACAGCTGTGTGGTATGAAGCGGAACAAGCATAAACATATTTTCTTCCTACTCCAGATGGCAGTATTGTAAAGAAATAAGAGTTCGTTGTTGATATATCTTCCTTCAGTCCAGAAATGGCTGGATCTGCTTGTCACTTCCCAATGTTCTTTTGCTACCTTTGGATTGTATTTAAATGCATAACACAAATCTTTGTAATATTTATTATTTTGGGCTCCTGGCTTATTGATCTTTAGCCATAGCACTTAGTTTTATATATGGCTTCTCGGAGCTTTACAGCCCTCTCTAAGCAGTTTACAGAGTCAGCATTACTGAACTTTAACAGTCTCATTATTACCCATATTTTTAAACAATACAAACATTTGAAGAAAGTTTTAGTTTAATACTTGGGGGGAGTTTCATTATTGTGGTGTCCTTACTTGCTCTTTAATATGGCACTGAGAATACCTGTGGACTGTCAATGTTGCCCAATTTCATCCACAGGTGAAATAACCTCAAGTCACCATTAGCAGGGCTGTACAAAGCTTCAGATTTTATTAGAAAAGAGATTATTTGGAAAGTTCAGGGGCAAGAATGCAGTAGATATTCGTTTAACTATGGTTCAAAGTTATGATAGTGCTGAAAAAAGTGGCTTTTTTAAAAAAATTTGAATTTATATCCCGCCCTTCTCCGAAGACTCAGGGCGGCTTACATTGTGTAAGGCAATAGTCTCATCCTATTTGTATATTTATATACAAAGTCAACTTATTGCCCCCCCAACAATCTGGGTCCTCATTTTACCTACCTTATAAAGGATGGAAGGCTGAGTCAACCTTGGGCCTGGTGGGACTCGAGCCTGCAGTAATTGTAATTGCAGGCAGCTGTGTGTGTTAATAACAGGCTGCATTAGCCTGGTGAGCCACTTCCCAGCCCTCATCCTTAAAGTAACAACCATTGTGATACCTCCACAACCACATAAACACAATTCCAGCACTGAATTTATGATATTTGCAGCGTCCTGCAATCACGTGATCACAATTTGCAACCTTCCTAGCTGGCTTCCAATTAGGAAAGTCAATGGAGAAGTCAGCAGGGAAGGTTGAAAATTGTGATCACATGATATCGCATTTAATGACCATGGCAAAAAAAAGATCATAAAATCAGGTATCGTCACATGATGGTCACTTAATAAATGTGCCACTTATTTTCTGATCCCAAATGTAGTCACAAATCAAGGAGTATCCGCATGTTTTGGCACCTCATTAAAACTGCCACTTTCGTTTTTGGGTTCGCAGATCTGCAGCAGAAGTTTCTCCTATAAGGAGGGTCGGGTGCAGATCTTGAAAAAGACACGGCTGCTTTAATGGGTCACCGAAAGGTATTTTCTTCTCTTTGACAAAGTGAATTTGAACATTAGTGTGTTTAAAGTAATATTTCCTATTAAGCCATTTCATTTCATTGCAATTTTAAGCTATGTAACATTTATTATACATTGTTACATGGAGACAAGTGTTGTGTCTTGCCCGCTCTCACCGCAGCCGGGGCCTTCTTATCTGCTTCCGAACGCTGAGGAATGTCCTAGTATGCCTCCCGGCCCCAGCCCTGGCTCCATGCCCAGACAGGCTGAGGAGGAGGAAGCACCTCCCGGCCCCAGCCCTGGCTCCATGCGCAGACAGGCTGAGGAGGAGGAAGCACCTCCCGGCCCCAGCCCTGGCTCCATGCCCAGACAGGCTGAGGAGGAGGAAGCACCTCCCGGCCCCAGCCCTGGCTCCATGCCCAGGCAAACGGAGCAACTAGACCCCTCCCCCTCCCCCACAGCATGTGAGCCTGAGGGAGGTCAATTACCAACAGCTGCCGACTGGAGTGACCCTCGCTTCAGAAGAATTGATAGGCAGAGGCGTCAGAAGGAAGGGAGGGGCAAGCCTGGATAAGTGCTGAGTCATGGAGCCACACCCCATGGCCTATATAAAGGATCTGCTTTCTGGCATTCTCTGAGTCAGGCAAAGTTGAACATATCTTGCTGAAGTCACTTTCTGGTCTCCTGCCTGCCTTGAGGACTTTGCTAGGACTTTGGCAGAGCTGCAGAGGCACGCCTGATTCGGATTTCCCTGACCCGGTTGTCAGCGGAGGAGTGGGACACGACAACAAGTTCAGTGAAGCTGATAGATGAGATTTCAGATGTAAATACAACCCTTCCCTTTTCTAGTTCGTTTTTTGCCACTAACCAGTCTCTGCTACAGCCATTTCTATCCCGACATTTATCTTATCAAGTAACACTTCATTTCTTGGCTTAGGTTTTAAATCAGAATCAAAACAAGACCATACTAATATCAGAGAATGTTAACCTCCCAGAACAGTCTATAGCTCATTCATTCTCAAAGTGATTAAAATTCTGAAAAAGTGTGATTAAAAGCAGGATTTTAATAGAAAAAATGGTTGAGAAATGGTTGAATTTACATACATAAAAAGGCTTCAGGCAATCAGAAGGTCTCAACAAAATGATGGGTTTTTAACCCATTGCTATTGCAGTCGAAGGTACTTTAATTTGAGGAAACCTATATCTGCATAATTATCTTCCTTTCCTTTCCCTCTGCCTTAACCAGTTTAAATTCTGCATATTTAGCCATACTACATCTGATGAAGTTAGCTGCAACACACAAAGGTTTATATCATTTAATACAATTTGATAGTCATAAAAAGTACTACAAAAATCTTTCCGTTTTCAACTGAAAGCAAAATGAGACTTATATACACATGCAATAAATCATTGCATTTTCTGAGTTATTCATAGGTATTTTGAATGATCCTAAGATATTCCTAGCCTTCTATGTCAAAAAATATAAAAACTCTTGATCCCTGAAGATAATAATTTATGTGTTTATTTATTTTAAATGATTTTGTTATTCATATTTATAGAGACCTTAGTTCAATGGTGTGAAGTTTATGACTGCTTTAGTATAGTAGATGACTACTTCCCCTCAGTGGTTAATATCAGTATTACATGACAAGAAGCAATTCATGAACAGAATTTTTTAATTCCTCATGTTGTTTTGCCTTCCAGAACAGTTAAATGAAACTCCTACAATAACCAACATATATGATTACTATGAATGGGGGAGGAGATATGCAACATATCTGCAGAGTAGTTTTTTTTAAAAAATATTCCTTGAAAAGGCCTTTATAACCATAGAGTTTGATGATTAGCTTGAGGAAACTACAAGAACCATTACCTGGGCAAAAGGGGTGAAACATTTTATTTTTTATTCAAAGAAAAGTTTTTTATTTTCCATGATAATTCCAGCAATTTGGCCAGTGTACAATACAATCAATTATAATCATTCCCTTAAATTGTACTCAGTCGGGCCTGCCCAGCCGCCCCTCCCTTCCTTAATCCTTTCTACCCTTCTCTACCTTCTTCTACTTTCCCCATTCTTCCTCCCCCTCACTTTCCTACTTCCTCTCCTCCTTCCCACTTCTCATTTCCACCCTTTCTAACCCTCTCACTTCTCCTCCTTTTTCTCCTCCTATCCCTTTTCTCCCCTCCCTTCTTTCCTACCTACCTACCTACCTACTTTCTTCCTTCTCTCTACTCCTCTCTCCCTACCCTTGCCCTTCTGGAATGGTTGCTGGGCAGGCCCGACTTTACACCATTTCAACTTATTTAGTTCTTCAATTATTCCTGTACATTGGCAATCAATCAGTTTGTAGTCTTCCCCTTTCCCCCCCCTTCCCCTCCCCGCCCCCCCCCCAGACTTCCCAGAACAGAATACAGGGTATAATGTCTAACAAACATAATCTAAAATAAAACATAAAACGTAATCCTCAATCACTTCACACCTTCACCCTATCAATTCCCTTCTTTCTTAAACATACTAATACAAAACAAATCCTAACTTCACTCAAAGACTAACTGATATTTTTTAATCTGATACTTATTTTGAATATAATCAATCCACTTTCTCCATTCCAAAATATATTTTTCTTGTGTATGCAGAAATTTTTGCCATTTCTGCTAGATTTGATACTTTATTTGTCCACTCTCCAATTGTAGGTAAATCTTCTTTCTTCCAATATTGTGCAATCAATAGTCTCGCAGCAGTTATTAAGTTCAAGATCAATTTAGTCTCTATAACTGTACAGTCTGAAATTATTCCTAACTGTGGAGTAAACTTTTTTTCAAAATATTCTGCATAATCCACCATATTTTAATCCAAAAGGCTTTAACTTTTTTACAGGTCCACCATATATGATAACAAGTAGCATCCTCACATTCACATCTCCAACATTTTGCTTTCACATTTGGATACATACACGACAGTTTTTTCGGCTCTAAATGCCACCTATAAAACATTTTATAAAAATTTTCTCTTAGGTTTTGTGCTTGTGTAAATTTAACATCCCTCACCCAAATTTTTTCCCATGTTTCTAACATTATAGGTTGTTGAAAATTTTGTGCCCATCTTACCATACAATCTTTAACCAACTCTGTTTTCTGAATCAATTTCTACCAATACATTATATAATCTCATAATATGCTGTTGGCCTTGGTCTTTTATTTGTTTTACCAAGTTATCATCACTTTGCCTAATACCAAATTGGTATTAGGCAAAACTGGGGTGAAACATTTTTAAGTCCTGGAAAACAAGATAATAGTCAGCTTAGGCAGGCAATTTCCCAATTCATGGGATTATAAAGTGGAGAGGGCACAATCAGATTTGCAAGATTCTGTTAATATAGCCAATCTCATAAAGATAGCTTTAGCCTTCCTATAGAGCTGATTTTTATGTGACCTAACTGGTGGGACATTAGTCCAGTATTTTTCACATCACAAAAATCATTCTTGGGGAGCTCCCAAGCAGATCTGAAAGCCACTGTATTCCAGGGGCTCCACCCTGCACTGGTTTGTTTGTTTGTTTTTTGCAACTGGTCTTTAGACTTATTTTCCAAAAATGAAATGTAACCTGAATTGTGATCTCTTACTGCACTGCTTACATTATGCCACAAGCTATCAATATTGAAATGAAGGAACATGATTGCTTTATAACCCACCCTCCATTTAGGAACACATGGAGGTATATATACAACTTTCTTCCTTACTGTTTCCCTACAACAGAGATCTTCAAACTTGGCAGCTTTAAGACTTGTGGACTTCAGCTCCCAGAATTCTCCAGCCAGCTATGCTCTGCCCTACAACAACCTTTTTTTTCCCACAGCAGGGCCTGGACTATACAAGTTTCTCCCCTTCTTGTCAAAGACTAGGACAAGGTGTTAAATATTTTTTTTTAATCCAAGAGATTTTGTGCTGCTGGTTGTTCATGTTTTATTTCATAATTAAACTTTGTAAGCTATTCAGAAACATAAAACCTTATGTAGCTTACCGTTAAAAATGAGAAAGAACTATAAAACTGAGCAAAAAAAGAAGCATGTATGACCATAAAATGTTCAATATATCAAAAACAACCAATGGCACCATTACTCATTTTATTCCCAAACCAGAGAGAAGAGCCAAGTCTTCAAAGACTTTCAGAATGATATCAAGGATGGAGCTTCATGGGGAAGGATGATACAGAGAGCAGATGTTATGACAGAGAAAAATGCTTCCTAATTCTCAGCAGATAGCAATGTTTAATCAAAGGGCGCTAGAATACATCTACTCTGCCTTATCTCACTGACTGCGAGGAACTATTAGAGACAGGAAGTTCCTTAAACAGCCAGACTCTGTCCCAGTGGTGAAATCCATTTTTTATACTACTGGTTCTGTGGGCGTGGCTTGGTGGGTGTGGCAGGGGAAGGATATTGCAAAATTTCCATTCCCTCTCCACTCTGGGGCCAGCCAGAGGTAGTATTTGCCGATCCTCTGAACTACTCAAAATTTCCGCTACCGGTTCTCCAGAACCATCAGAACCTGCTAGATTTCACCCCTGCTTTGTGCCACATAAGCTTTCTAATTGATAATCAGCACCCTTATTTGCCCCAGGAAGCCACTTGGCAAACAGCAGCTTGTGGAGCAGTAGTAACATGGGCCATACCAACAGATGCTGACCTCTCCCTATGCCACCTGATTCTATTCCCAGGTGGCCTTAAGAACAGCTCCAAGTAATTCACAATAAATACAATAGTCCAGTCAATCAATAAGCATGCAAGAAAATGTATTAACTGTGACAGGAAAGAAAGCTATGCTGACATCATTACATTACTGTACTTTCAAGCAATCTGGCTCAGATAGCCTCCAGGTCCTTGTTCTTCATTTTCCTCATTTGGGACTATATGTGCCATCCTCTAGCCTCCCACTATCTCATCAGGATTTTTGAAAGATTACAGTCAGCAGTTCTGAAATTACTTTGGTGAGCAACTTCAACACCTGACCTTGGAGACTGAATTCATTTAAGGTAGTAAGATGGCTTCTTATTATATCCTGAGCTGCTTCCCTCATCCCCACCCTCCCATTTCCTCAGTCACATTAGGTAGTTCTCAGTCTCTTGAGAGAAGAAAAACATTAAAAAGTGTTAAGCAGTACTGTCTTGTCCTTGTTCCCTTTCTTTTATTATGACTTCTCCAACCACTTTCCCATGCATTGCATCACCAGGTCCTTTTTTTAAAATCACACATATGTCCAAAACAATTCCTTATATTTTGAATTCCCTACAGGATTCATCTCATTAGCTACTAATGTGAGGTTCTTAATTATTCTGCAAGAACATAAAAATACTACATATGAAACCATAGATCCATCTAGTCCAAAGTTCACACAATGGCGAACTATATGCATCTGATTAGGGGACTCGAGGCTAAAACATACGAAGAATGGCTGCAGGAACTTAGTATGTCTAGTTTAATGAAAAGAAGGACTAGGGGAGACATGGTAGCAGTGTTCCAATATCTCAGGGGCTGCCACAAAGAAGAGGGAGTCAAGCTATTCTCCAAAGCACCTGAGAACAGGACAAGAAGCAATGGGTGAAAACTAATCAAGGAGAGAGGCAACCTAGAACTAAGGAGAAATTTCCTGACAGTTAATCAGTGGAACAACTTGGCTTCAGAAATTGTGAATGCTCCAACACTGGAAGTTTTAAAGGAGATATTGGATAACCATTTGTCTGAAGTGGTGTAGGGTTTTCTGCTTAAGCAGGGGGTTGGACTAGAAGACCTCCAAGGTCCCTTCCAACTCTGTTTTTCTGTTTTTTCTGATAAGCTCCCAGGCCTGGACTGGAAAGTGCTAGCAATAGCAATAGCACTTAGACTTATATACCACTTAACAGTGCTTTACAGCCCTCTCTAAGCGGTTTTACAGAGTCAGCATATTGCCCTCAACAGTTTGGGTCCTCATTTTACCCACCTTGGTGGGTAAAGGATGAAAGGCTGAGTCAACCTTGAGCCTGGTAAGATTTGAACTGCCAAATTGCAGGTAGATGGCAGTCAGCAAAAGTAGCCTGCAGTACTACACTCTAACCACTACACCACCATGAGCCATCGATACTTCCATTCAACTGTCCTAGCATCCACTACTTGAAGGCATCCTGCCTACGATTCAGGAGGTAATTAACATTCATCAGCATTGATTTTCATAGTAGCTTACCTTCTGTGGTCCTGTTTTAAAGCCATTAAAATTGACTGGGATTATTGTCACAGTGAATACTACAATTAAACCATGTGCTGTACTGAAACAGCAACAACAATTTCCTTCTATTAGTCTTCAATCTCTCTAAAATCAATTTTTGTGGAGGACTTTGAGTTCTTTCTATACATGAATAGTTTTATACACCCCAGTCATGTGTCCCCTTATGTTCCTCTTCATTTCAAGCTGTAAGTCCCAACTGCTATTTACCTTAGTTTCATTTCCTATATACCTGTTCTTGTTTTTCAACTTGATAGTGAGGTTTCTATTTTTCAACCTTATGAAAATAGTTTTGACAATCTGCTCCTAGAGGAGTACATTTTACAACAGATATTGAAATCGCTGAACTGTCCCTTTACCACAATATCAAGTCATCTTAAAAACTGGATGAGTTTATTCAAGAAAAGCGTCTTTTATATCATGTGCCAAGTTAGTAGGCTATAGTAAATTCTGATAATCATATCACAACATATCACAACCACAGCTGGTTATGCAGTTTACACAAGTGTCTATAATCTGATCCTATTTCTACTCTGGTTACTTGACCGCCCAAAACCATTGCCAGTTTGGTGACATTGGCAGTCTAACTACCACCTAACTACAATCACTACTTAAACTATGAATTGCACCCCAGGAGAGAGGTGGTCTCTTCTGGAGTGGGTTGAATGAGCTCCTATCCACATAACAGGATTGCTGCTCATTAGCACATTTATAAACCCACAGGACACAAGAATGTAATAAAGCTGAAATGCCACCCAGAATTCTCTGGAGGAAAGCCAAAGTGTGACTTCAATAAATATATGTGGTCTGTTCATACTTAAAATATCAGAATCTCATCTGTTGTTGCTCAGTTTAATGGCATACATGCTTACATGAAATGACAGATTTCATTTGCCATTGTTCTCTTGCAAAAAATGAAAGGAAAAGAGTTTCAAATGGAGAGAAAGATCTGTGTTTTTTTTAAAAAAAGCCAAACCTCAGTATGCCAGGAAAGACAGAGGAACAATGGCTGCATCAAAAACTCCTTGTTGGCAACAGCAGCAATTACACTGTGGCAAACATTTGGAATGAATAGTGGTAGGAAATAGCAACCCTGCCACAGCTTCCCAGAAAAATCTTGTAGCAACACTAAGAAAATCCCCCCAGCAAGCTGACTCCTGTGTTGAAAGGAAAATTCAATTCATTTATGCCAGTAGCTATTCTGGACATGTTGTACAAGAGGGATTAGTGTACTTTACACTCGGCTTTGAATACTGAGCAGACCTTACACTAAGGCATGAAATGTGTTTATAGGGAAAGATGAGGTTCGTATTTTCCTGTGTTAGATCCTAATCAATTAAAATTGAAATAAATAATTAAAAATTATACTCTTAACTCCATTCCCTACTCCACCCAAAAAATGTTGAGAAATGTGGTTCTAGGATCAGTGAGTAGAATGAGGTGCTTCTAGATACATGGAACATTACCCAGTTTCCAATTACATCCACCATCCATGTAAGGAGACATTTGAATTGGACAATACCCATTCAGAAAGCAATTATCAAACTATCTTAAGCTAATGCTTCTACTCTATTTAATTCATGGTTAACATCTATTTGAAACTGCTTCTAGGAAGAGGTTCCGTCTCCCCATGATTTTCTTGAGAACTATTACATCAAGAATGCATTCAGATATGTTATGCAATGCTTTTCCTACATTGGTGTTCCACCTTTTAAAATCACAACTGAAAGCTGAAAAACTGAAACAATATTTTTCAACATTATACTGGCAACATTAAGAAGTATGGACTTCCATTCCCAGAATTCCCCAGCCAATATGCTTCCAACTTTAAATAGCAGGCATTTATTATAAGTAATGCAACACAATAATAAATGCTGTTTGATTAGCTTGGGATGGACTACAGGTTCTCTGAGGCCATAACAATATAAGTCAAAAGCTCAAATTGTCACTTCAATCCCTTCTTGTTTTGTACTAATAGTACGACTACTTTTATTCTTATTTATATAAGGAACAGTGCATAGTATTGGAAAGGGAACCATCCTCCAAAAGTACACTATTGTTCCTCAGGGACGTTTGTGGTGATGGTGATGTTTTTATCCCACATTTATGGTTGATCAATGCAGAAAGCATACCTAATTCTCTTGCATTGTATTTTCCCCACAACAACAAAAACAACCCTGTTGGGTGCATTGAGCCAGGAGAGAACCCAAAGTCATCCAGCCAGCTTTCATGTCTAAGAGACACCTAAAACTCAGTCTGCTGGTGAAAGATGCTAAAAGGACTATCCTGCCATATGAAAACGTTCTGTAAACAACAAAGTGTGCATAGTTGCCACATTGACCCATTTCATATCCATGGAGCTTGTGTGAGATTTTAGCGGCAGGTCCATTGCAATCACTGCTGGTAATCTCTCGCTGAACCAGGGGATAGTAGCAAATGCATGGATGATTTGCAATAATAAAGCAACCAAGTTTTCTGATTCACAAATGTTACCTTTCCTGGGGTACAGCAAAGCTCACAAAAGCAGAAAGTCCAGTTTCAGAACAATGAAAAGCAAGGAAAAGAATCTAGAAACAATTACTAGTTCTTTCTTTTTTAAAAAAAAAGTAGTTTTTATTATTTATTTTTGATTTTTAAAAACAGAATAAAGAAAAATACGACAAAGAAAAAACACATTTAAAAACTTAACGAACATTATATTACATTATATGTTATTTTACAGCTTTCTATATCAACATTGATATATGTTCTCTATTTTTATTCAATTATTCATCTAAGTACTTATATTTACATTGTATCTATTCACACAACCATCACTGTCAGGTTGACAATGTTCTATAATTTACACTTCCTAATTTTAACCCAATTAATTTAACATTCCAAATTATTGTTTTGATTCCATTTTTGTAACCATTCATGTAGTTTGTTCCACACTCTATAATAATCGCTCTTCCCTTTCCTTAATTTCCAATGTCATTTTATCCACTTTTGCAAATTGTAAAATTTTTCTAATTACTGTTTCCTCTACTGGTATGTTATTTTGTTTCCATCCATATGCAACGGTGATCCTTGCTGTCATTAAGATATGTAGTATTAGGTATTGAACAATTACTAGTTCTTTCATCTCCCTGGCAATCATTACATTAAAAGAAAAGAAAGAAAAACCAATGCTCAGATGTATGATATGCATTCACCTATCAACAACATAGAATCTTTTTTTTGTAAAAAAAAATTATTTTTAATAAACAAACATACATAAAATCATCATCAATCCAAATACATTGTGTCAGTGGGTTGATCCCCAATCCTGTGTGCCCATATACATTCCAGTTAATTTATCTATACTTACATTTTATCAATCTGATATGTATCTCAACTATAATCAAATAATTTCTTATTAATTATAACATTTCAATTTCTCCCTTAGAATCATTTTTCCAAATTAATATTATACATCTTCAAATCCATTCCCTAAAAACAATTATATAATTTAAACATTTCCTTATATTCTAATCTTTCTTAATTCACTTTAATATAATTCCCCTTCTAACCATTGATAAAAGAGATCCCATATCTTATAGAATTGTTTATCCTCTTGTTCTCTAATTTTTAAAGTCATTTACTCATTTCTGCGCACTCCACCATTTTCCTAATAATTTCATCTTGCAATGGTAATTTTTCATTTTTCCAATTTTTGGCAAACACGATCCTTGCTGCTGTCAAAATATTTACAATCAAATATCTCAGTTCTTTACTATATGTTTCAGCTATGATTCCCAATAAAAAAACCTCTGGTTTAAAATCAATATGTTTCTTTATCATCTTTTCCAACCATGTGTGGATTTTAGACCAATATCTTTTCGCATCTACACATGTCCACCACATATGGTAATATGAACCACGAGTCTGATGACACTTCCAACGTTTTTCAGATTTATTCTTGAACATTCTAGCTATTCTTGTCGGGGATAAATGCCATCTATAAAACATCTTATATAGATTCTCTTTATATGCAGTAGACATTGTCATTTTGTAATTTTGAGTCCAAAGTTTTTGCCATACCTCTAAATCAATCCCATGTCCAAAATTTTTCCCCTAGGCAATCATCATCTCTTTAACTTGTTCTTCTTCTAATTTGAATTCTAATAAATATTGATATAATTTCCTAATTAAGTTGTCATCAGTACCTGTCAATATTTTATCTAAATTAGTCATATTATTATAAAATCCCTCTGTTTTTGAATCTTTATCATATCCAGAGCGTATTTTCAAATAGGAAAACCAATTAATTTTTATATACCTTGCATTTCTAATTCTAATTCTAATTGTTTTTAATTCAACCTTTTCATTCAGCAGTTCACCATATATTACAATTTGTTCTTTCCTAAATATTATTGAATATGAAAAAGCCTCAATGGTTGATACCCAAACTGGGATTTTTAAATATTGGTTTTTTAAAATCTTTTTCCAGTTTGACAATAATGCCTCTCTTATAAAGTGTCTTCCAAAGTAGCCCTATGTTTTAGCTTCCCCATACCATAAAAAAGCATGCCATCCCAACAGCAAATCATGTCCCTCCAAAGTCAATATTCTATTATTTCTTTAAATTATCCATTCCTTGATCCACATTAAACTAGCTGCTTGGTAATATAATTCCCAGTTAGGCAATCCAAATCCTCTTCCTACTCTCACATCTTGGAGCAATTTAAGTTTTGCTTTTTTACCTTGCCATATATATCTCAACATTATTTTATTCAAGTCTTCAAAGTATCTTTTCCCTAATTTAATTGGGATTGTTTGGAACAAATATAAAATTCTAGGCAATATATTCATCTTAATAGTTGATATTCTTCCAATCAATGATAATTGTAGATTCTCCCATTTTGCCAAATCTAACACAATCTGCTGCTTAAGTTTAAGATAATTGTTTTCTTTCAGCATACTACATCTTGCCATCAGATAGATCCCCAAATACTTAATCTTATAAGCAATCTGCATTTCTGATCTTTCCATCAATTCAACTTTAAGGTTAGTTAACATATTTTTGTTGGAATCTTTGTTTTATCTTTATTTATTTTCAAACCTGCTACTTTCCCATATTCTCCTATCTTATCAATCAATATATTTATGGATTCTAAAGGGTCTTCAATAATAAAGACGAAATCATCTGCAAATGCTTGTAATTTATATTCTTCCTTTTGGATTTCCATACCCTTTATTCCTTCTTCCTCTCTAATTTTTCTATTTAGTACTTCCAGTGTTAATGCAAACAGCAGAGGTGATAGCGGGCAATCCTGACTTGTATCCTTTTTTATTTGTAGCCTTTCCATCAACTCACTATTCATCATTACTTTGGCTGTTTGTTTATGGTAAATAGCTTCTATAGTCTTAATAAACTTTTTACCGAATCCCAACTGTAATATCATAAAATGCTAATTCACATTGTCGAAGGCTTTCTGTGCATCAAGAAAAATCAAAGCCATTTGTTTTTCAGGATGGGCATCATAATATTCTAAAGTGTCCAAAATTATTCTCATGCTATCTTTAATATGTCTTCTTGGCAAAAAGCCATTCTGGTCCGAGTGTATAAAATCATTTAAATACCTCTTAAGTTGTTCTGCCAATATTGAAGCAAAAATTTTGTAATCCGCCTTTAATAAAGATATAGATCTGTAATTCTTAATTTGTTGTAAGTCAGTGTCCTCTTTTGAGATAAATGTAATGTATGCCTCTGTCCACGTCTCTGGTAGTTGCCTATTTGCCATTACTTCATTCATGACTTCCAATAGTGGGAGACTCAATGAGTCCTGAAATGTTTTATAGTATTCTGCTGGTAACCCATCTGGGCCCGGTGCTTTCCCATTTTTTTGTTTTTTCAGTGCTTCAGTCAGTTCCATCATTGTTATATTTCCTTCCAACATCATTTCCATGTCTCTGGAAATACGGGGTAAATTTGCTTTCTGTAAATATTATTTCACATTCAAGAACAACAAAGAATCTTGAGGCATCTTAAAGTCTAACAGATTTAACAGCTGTAAAAAGGAAAAAAAAGAGAGGTGAGAGACCAAATTACCTATAGATAAGTGTGATGCAGACACTTATGTACTGCAGAGCTGATTAGCATACATAGTGTGATTAGAAGATTTGGATCAGTGATAAATTGCATCACTGTAAATCTCCTAGCTCAGCTATTTCATTATAAAATTGGTCTTTCAATGGTCTTGCTCTCAATGGTTGAGATTACTACAAAGTGAGAGTCCTGAGGAATTAAAATATTTTCCTACTAGATTTTGGACAGTGTGGTTTCTGATATTAGATTTGTGACTATTTATTCCTTTGATTAGAAATTGACCAGTTTGTCCAGTGTTTAGTGCATGGTTGTCAATAGAAGAGAGCATATACTACAAATATCTACCCTCCCAGCCTTCTGCAAAGCTTTGAGGACTTGACTTTCAAATGCTGGGATAAGCCCATTGGAAGCGTGGCTTGGTGCCAGGTGTTTGTTTTTATGTGTTCAGTTTTTATAATTTTAATATGGTTTTTGTGTTGTTTTAATTTCTGATTGGGAGAGATACAAACTTTGTTATAAGATGGGTGACTATATAAGTGAATAGTGGCAACAGTCTTAATAGTCTTTTTTTATTAATGGTTAGATAGTCGTAAAGGATATTGCTGATCAAATGTTATCAGTTGTGTCTCTTTACTCCCAGCTCAGAAGTCTGAAGACACTCTTTGTTTCTTCTTTCTTCAACTTCTTGTATCAGCTGAAATAATCTAGTGCTTGGATGATATTCATATTGGACAAGATCCTTGATCTAAATCAGTTACCTTCCAGATGTAGAATACTGGATTTCAGCTTCCATACTTTTTTATACGATATTATAACCATTAGTGTCTATAGAGATTCTCAATCATCCAGGTCATGGTTGTCCCAAAGGTGCTTTTCAAAAGGCAACTGGAGTTTCTTAGTTTTTTTTCCTTGAAAACATTTTACTTCTCATCCAAAAAGCTTCTTTAGTTCTGGCACCATTAGCATCACCATAAGCCACCTATTGTACATCTGGAAGGCACTTAATTGGGGGAAGCTGTTCTAAAAGTTAAACTGTATTTTTTGGAGTATGACACACCATTTTACCCCCCAAAAGAGGGTGACAATCTGGGTGCATCTTATAGTCCAAATGTAGCCCTGCCCAGCCTCTAAAATGGAGGTTGCAGAGGCTTTTTTTCAGCCTCTGAAACCTCTGTTTGAGAGACTGAAAAAAGCCTTTGAAACTTCCATTTGAGAGGCTGAAAAAAAGCAAGGTGCAGAGCTCACAGGCAACAAACGTGTTCCTAAAGTTCACCTCTGGGAACAGCTGATTGGGGGTATTCTGGGAGGCTGATCCACCTGCCAATCAGCTTTTTTCTTTTTTTCCTTGAAAACATTTTACTTCTCATCCCAAAAGCTTTTTTATTTCTGGCACCATTAGCATCACCATAAGCCACCTATGGTACATCTGGAAGGCACTTAATTGGGGGAAGCTGTTCTAAAAGTTATACTGTATTTTTCAGAGTATGACACACCATTTTACCCCCCAAAAGAGGGTGACAATCTGGGTGCATCTTATAGTCCAAATGTAGCCCTGCCCAGCCTCTAAAATGGAGGTTGCAGAGGCTTTTTTCCAGCCTCTGAAACCTCTGTTTGAGAGGCTGAAAAAAGCCTTTGAAACTTCCATTTGAGAGGCTGAAAAAAAGCAAGGTGCAGAGCTCACAGCCAACAAACGTGTTCCTAAAGTTCACCTCTGGGAACAGCTGATTGGGGGTATTCTGGGAGGCTGATCCACCTGCCAATCAGCTTTTTTCTTTTTTTTCCTCCCCAAAAGCTAAGGTGCGTCTTATAGTCTGAAAAATACAGTATCTAAAAGTCCCAGATATTTTGTTCATACAGCTTTTATCTCCTAATAGTTTTTAATACTTTGAAATCATATTAAAGTAGTATGAATTGAAAGCACCATTTTGCTCTTCTGCCACTAACTAGAAAATATACTGTGAGACTTTTGCTTAATACCCTGAAAACTACATTAGGTTTCCCATCATTTCCTATCTTGTGTCCCATATTATTTAACAGCTACATGCTGTTACAAATCATTCTTAGGTTTACTGATGTCTCCAGGGTCTCCAGGTTCCAAGAAGATTGGATGTTATAAAATGATATGAAACTAAATGCAGGCAAGGATTTGGGACAAAGACTTATTTGAATGGGATTGCCTACCCTGTTAGGAACAGATTTACAGTCTAGGGGCTTCTCTACGATGTGCAGTAGCCACACAAAACTGGTGGCATGAAAAGCCTTTTATCTGCTTCAACTAATAAATCATGTGCCTCCCTACTTGGAGGAGTGAGATTTAGCTTCAGTGATTAATGTACTGATATCCTCAAGATTAGATTATTCTAATTTATGTGTTCCAGGTGAAGCAGTCTAGACATTGCAGATGGCTCCGCGTACAGCTACACAACTGGTTGTTGATTATCTTACATAGTTAGGTGCTCACAAAGGCATAGAAAGCCTTACAAGGTTTTAAGCCAAGCTACTCACGTGACTATTTACTCCCACATACATACTCTCATATAGACCGCTCTTAATTGTGGGCACTTTCTGTGGATCCTAAATAGATGTGCTTAACTTCCATTGCTAAGTCTGCTTTTTTAATGGCACGGCACAATGGTGAAATCCAGCAGGTTCTGACAGGTCCTGGAGAACTGATAGTGGAAATTTTGAGTAGTTCAGAGAATTGGCAAATGCCACCTCTGGCTGGCTCCAGAGTGGGGTGGGAATGGAGATTTTGCAATATCCTTCCCCCAGGACTGGGGAGGCAATGGGGATTTTACAGTATCCTTCCCCTGGAGTGGGGAGGGAATGGGGATTTTGCAGTATCCGTCCCCTGCCATGCCCACCAAGCCACGCCCACCAAACCACACCATGCCCACCAAGCCACGCCCACAGAACCGGTAGTAAAAAAAAATGGATTTCACCACTGGCACGGCACCTATTGAAAAACATATTGCATCGGAAACAAGCCCTGTAATATTACAATTTAGGAATAGACTAAAAACTAGTTGTATGCAAAATTCAATAGTCTGGGGATAAAATATTCTTGAACATTCCAGAAACATGTTCATATAGCAGTTCTCATTTTCCAGAAATTAATCTTTCAGAGTAGGAAGTGGTTCTGAACTGCAAAGATTGAGCTTGTTTAGCTGTCTTGCAAAAAATGGTCAGGCTGTTTTTTCAGAGGTTTTTCCAATGGACATAAAAGGACCACTGTATAACCCACTGTCTTTTTACCCCTTGGCAAATTAGGATGCAGAGTTGGAGAAGTTGCCCATTATTTTTTATTTCAGATTGCTGTCCTCCCTGAAGAAATGATGGAAATATCCTCAGGTTGAAGAATTCCATTGGAGTTTATTTTTTCTCTGCACTCAGAAGACGAAGCATCAAATTTTAGACCATGTTTGAAGAGAGATGCCAGCATCAGTTTTAATCCATTTATCTGAAACAATACTGTTCATCATAGGTGTTGAAATTTATTGAGGGATCCTTTTCACTTATGGAGATCTACAACTTGAAGGAGATCAAAACTTATTTCTTAATGAGAAGAATACCTATATTCAGCCCTATATTCAGGTGGCACAAGCAGCACCATCTCAATCAAGACAGCGTGATAACGTGTAGAACAAGGAGCTAGCAATCAAATTCAATGTTACACAAGTTAAGTAGCTAGAACACAAGTACTAACACAAATTTGTAACCATAACCATTGTGGAGAAAGCTAGGTTAATAAAGGGAAAAATATTAAATAAGCAGTTTAGGCAGACAATAGTAAGTATCCTTGAAGAAATCTCTGGAAATAAATTCTATTAACTTTAAGAGTTGGCATGACTACCTTAGTCCTAAGCTGGCTGGAACTGGTCCATATCAGCAGATAAAGAGAGAATGTCTACACAAAATGCAAGAAAAGAGAGAATGTCTATACAGAATGCAAGAAAAGCAATATATATATTCTCCTCTTATTTCCACCTAAATGCCTTTTTGTTTTCTGAAGAAGTTCCTGATAATCATTTTCTTTTTTTTTTATAAAGCTGCATCTTGTTAACTCTTTCTAACTCAGAATAACAGAGTTGGAAGGGACTTCAGAGGTCTTCTACTCCAACCCCCTGCACAGGCAGCGTTGTTTGCATGCTCCTCAACATGTGCAGAGAAAGGATGAGTGTCAAAGAGCCTCAGGAAACCAACATTCAAAGTAAGTTTAAAAACCTTCCCCTCAATAGTGTTCAAGGTACATTTTAGGTATCTTTATTGTGACTGATTTCTTTTTAATATTCTGCAGGATGTTTCTAGTTAAGTCAAAATTGCACATGTATGCTTTGCAAACTAACTTGATTTGAACTACCAAGCAATACCCTAATCAAGGAACTACCAAGGAGAAAACCTCACTTCTACCCCGACACTGGAGGGGCAAGCTAATATATATAAACAGAGAGCAAACCTTCACTTACTACAACTCATATTAGCTAGTCAGGGAGTAGAAGCAAGAATGCATGGGACAAAAATCAAAACAAGAGAGCCAGTTTGGCCTGGTGATTAAGGCACCAGGCTAGAAAGCAGGAGACTGTGAGTTCAAGTTTCATCTTAGAGGGAATGTCACCTGGAGACTTTCCACTGTCTCTCAGCTCCACTCACTTCACATGGTTGTTATTGTGGGGAAAATAGGAGGAGGAAGATGTGTTGGATATGTTTTCTGCCTTCGGTTGTTTGTAAAAACAATAAAGTTGAAATATAAATAAATACATAAAATCGTCCTCCCCCATTCCCTCTCTCTTCCAAGCACTGACTATGAAAAGAGGACAAATAATTCTTAGTAGCAGCCTGAACTTATCTCCTGCAAGGAGCCATTAAATTAGAACAAGGACTCCGGTGGCCCATTCCTCATGCCCCACATGATTATTTATCACAAGCTCTGTCTATACTTCACCACAGATGAGGACTGAAGCCAAGAAATTAAAAAACACTTGCTCCTGGGGAGGAAAGCTATGGAAAATCTAGACAGCATACTAAAAAGCAGAGACATCACCCTGCCAACAAAAGTGCGTATAGTCAAGGCTATGGTTTTCCCAGTTGCAATGTATGGCTGTGAAAGTTGGACCATAAGAAAGGCTGAGCGCCAAAGAATTGAGGCCTTTGAACTATGGTGCTGGAGAAGACTTCTGCAAGTCCCTTGGACTGCAAGCCGATCAAACTGGTTAGTTCTAGAGGAGATCAACCCCGACTGCTCTTTAGAAGGCCAGATCCTGAAGATGAAACTCAAATACTTTGGCCACCTAATGAGAAACAAGGACTCACTGGAGAAGAGCCTAATGCTGGGAAAGATTGAGGGCAAAAGAAGAATGGGACGACAGAGAATGAGGTGGCTGGATGGAATCACTGAAGCAGTAGGTGTGAGCTTAAATGGACTCCAGAGGATGGTAGAGGACAGGAAGGCCTGGAGGAATATTGTCCATGGGGTCACAATGGGTTGGGCATGACTTCACAACTAACAACAACAACTACAACTGTCTATACTTACTGTTCTTGGAAATAAATCCCACTAAACTTAATAATAATGGCATCTGAGTAAATATGATTGCACCATTAGTAAATACAACTATTTAGAGATGTTATTTGTTAAAAAAAATGATCACAGTCAGTATAGAAGTATGAAAAGTTTGATGGTGCAGATGATTCCTTTGGTTATCTCTAAGCCTATTAAAATATTTGAGACATTACTTTTGAAAGCTCCAGATAGACAAACAACTGTCACTTCTCAGGTATGCTGAAGAGAAAAATATAAACTATTTTCAATCCACCAGGAGAGGAGTGAATAATATCTTAAAATAGAAAGAAGTGTTTCTATCTGGCAAAAGAAAATGACAGTCTAATGCTCTGAAGTGTGAAACTGAGAACACAATGAAAATTATATTTTTATGTCTTATTTCCTTTGAGTTTAGATTATTATAGTATATAGCAAAACATTTTTTGAACATTCAACTTGTTTGTGCTGTAATACAACTGATAACTTATCTGACAATGAGCCCTACCATTTTCAGCCAGCTAATAAATATGTGTAGGATTTCAATGCATTGTTTAATGTGTACCTAAAGAACTTTACTTCTAAAACTAAGAATCTTTGGACACTTGATAATCCTTTGTTCTCCATTTAATGCCTTGTGGACCAGGAAATGGAAAATGGAAGAAGTGCAGTCATTGAAAAGTTAATCAATTGTCACAAAAGAGCAAATTGACACCATTACTCATGTGATGGGGACCTTTACCCATGGCGTCTGCCAAATATCTGCAACAGGCGCATAATAAATCTGTTCCTATAATTATACAGGATGAATATGCTGCATGTGTTCTGGTCACTGCATTATAGGATCAGAAAGGATCATTTAGGCCACTGAGTCCTATCCTTTGGACACTGCAGGAATCCAATTAAAAGCATCAGTTAACCTCTGTTGAATATGCACAATAGTTAAGAACAGCTTGCCTCCAGAAGTTGCGAATGCTCCAACAATGGAAGTTTTTAAGAAGATGTTGGATAACCGTTTGACTGAAGTGGTGTAGGGTTTTCTGCCTAAGCAGGGGCTTGGACTAGAAGACCTCCAAGGTCCCTTCCAACTCGGTTATTCTATTCTATTCTATTCTATTCTATTCTATTCTATTCTATTCTATTCTATTCTATTCTATTCTATTCTATTCTATTCTATTCTATTCTATTCTATTCTATTCTATTCTATTCTATTCTTCTGAGCTTCTTGCCCTGTCATGCTATCTCTTATCTGACTGTTCCCTTGGCAGCACCTTTTTGCCCTGTCCCACAAGGTTTTCCTCACATTCCATTACATTTAGTTACAAGATCAATCTTAACCAAAGTTTCACTAATGGACAGGAGAAATATTATCTCTTCAGCTTTTCCAACATTCAGAAGGCTTAGGCCAGCCAGCTGGCTGTCTAGCTTCCTTTTCCAGCCACTCTTTAAAAATATTTTTAAGCTGTTACACATATAAAGTCAAGCTGTCACCCTCATCTGTACTTACCGTGCACTAGAATAATAAGGGTTTCCTTCTTCTTCAAACCTCTGAATTATTGGCTCTTTCAGAGCTTTTTCTTCCTCTTCAGAAAACTACAAAAGATAATTAACAGGAATAGAAACTCTGGCAATTTTCATCAGCAAGAGCACTGGACATTCTGTTCTAAGAGATAATATGCATTAAATGTCTAATCAATAATGCTGGGTACATTTGGACTTCTGTTTAGTTCAGTGGGGTTTCCTATTAAATGCACTCCAAACTGCAGTAATGTTAGTGGCATTTCTCTTACAGGAATCAGTATCAGAGTTTAAAAAAATAGTTTCTTAAACTATGTAAATGATAACGATTTTTAGAAATGCAACGTTCTGAAAAATTATTTTTCTTGCTACTCTTGGTTATAAAAAATTCTCTTTGGTTAGATTCCCCATGAGAGTAACATTAATTTCAACAGTTTGCTTATAGTGCTAGGTTTATAAAACACAAATAGAACAATTTGATAGCAGGTCGCTAATTGAATAGCTTAGACTCCTTTGTATTCCTAATAGAATAGAATAGAATAGAATAGAATAGAATAGAATAGAATAGAATTTTATTGGCCAAGTGTGATTGGACACACAAGGAATTTGTCTTGGTGCATATGCTCTCAGTGTTACATAAAAGAAAAGATACGTTCATCAAGGTACAACATTTACAACACAATTGATGATCAATATATCAATATAAATCATAAGGATTGCCAGCAACAAGTTATAGTCATACAGTCATAAGTGGAAAGAGATTGGTGATGGGAACTATGAAACGATTAATAGTAGTGCAGATTCAGTAAATAGTCTGACAGTGTTGAGGGAATTATTTGTTTAGCAGAGTGATGGCCTTCGGGAAAAAACTGTTCTTGTGTCTAGTTGTTCTGGTGTGCAGTGCTCTATAGCGTCGTTTTGAGGGTAGGAGTTGAAACAGTTTATGTCCAGGATGCGAGGGATCTGCAAATATTTTCACAGCCCTCTTCTTGATTCATGCAGTATACAGGTCCTCAATGGAAGGCAAGTTGGTAGCAATTATTTTTTCTGCAGTTCTAATTATCCTCTGAAGTCTGTGTTTTTCTTGTTGGGTTGCAGAACCGAACCAGACAGTTATAGAGGTGCAAATGACAGACTCAATAATTCCTCTGTAGAATTGGATCAGCAGCTCCTTGGGCAGTTTGAGCTTACTGAGTTGGCGCAGAAAGAACATTCTTTGTTGTCCTTTTTTAATGATGTTTTTGATGTTAGCTGTCCATTTGAGATCTTGCGATATGATAGAACCCAGAAATTTGAAGGTTTCTACTGTTGATACTGTGTTGTCAAGTATTGTGAGAGGTGGAAGTATGGAAGGGTTTTTCCTAAAGTCTACCACCATTTCTACGGTTTTGAGTGTGTTCAGTTCCAGATTGTTTTGGTTGCACCACAAGGCTAGTCGTTCGACCTCTCGTCTATATGCGGATTCGTCATTGTCTCGAATGAGACCAATCACTGTTGTGTCATCTGCGAACTTCAGTAGCTTAACAAATGGATCATTGGAGATGCAGTCATTGGTATACAGAGAGAAGAGAAGTGGGGAGAGCACACAGCCTTGGGGGCCCCTGTGCTAATTGTACAGGTATTTGATGTGATCTTGCTTAGCTTCACCTGCTGCTTCCTGTTTGTTAGGAAGCTTGTGATCCACTTACAAGTCTGTTCCGGTACCTGTAGCTGGTTTAGCTTAGTTAGAAGAATGTCTGGAATGATGGTATTGAATGCTGAACTGAAGTCTACAAAAAGAACCCTTGCATAGGTCTTTGGAGACTCAAGATGTTGTAGGATGTAGTGCAGAGCCATATTAACAGCATCATCTGTTGATCTATTTGCTCGGTATGCAAATTGCAAGGGGTCTAAGAGCGGATTCGTGATGGTTTTCAGGTAGGAAAGCACTAGCCTTTCAAAGGTTTTCATGACTACAGATGTTAGAGCAACTGGTCTGTAGTCATTCAGTTCCTTGATGGTGGGCTTCTTCGGCACTGGGATGATGGTAGAGCGTTTGAAGCAAGAAGGAACATAGCACATCTCTAGTGATTTATTGAAAATATGGGTGAAGATGGGGCCAATTGGTCAGCACAGACTTTTAAGCAAGAAGGAGTTATCTTGTCTGGGCCTGGAGCTTTTCCTGGCTTTTGTCTGTGAAATAGGTCCTGCACTTCCTTTTCTGTGATCACTAGGGGTTGTGAACCCAATGAAATGGGGTCAGTTGTAGGAGGCTTGGCTGTTGTTGGTGTGTCTGAGATGAGGGTTGTGGAGATAGGTGGCTGTAGTTTCCTTTCAAACCTGCAGTAAAACTCATTCAGGTCATCTGCCAGTTGTTGATTACCTTCAGCCTGGGAAGGAGGTTTGCCATAGCCGGTGATATTTTTAAGAGTTTTCCACATGTTTGCTGGTTCATTTGCTGAAAATTGATTCTTTAGCTTTTCAGAGTAGCTTCTTTTTGCTGCTCTTATCCTCCTTGTTAGTGCATTTCTGGCCTGATTGTACAGCATTTTATCACCTTTTCTGTAGGCTTCCTCTTTGGAATGTCGTAGCTGCTTAAGTTTAGGTGTAAACCAAGGTTTGTTATTACTGTGTATTCGCAAGTTCCTTGTAGGTACACATAGGTCTTCACAGAAGCTGACATATGATGTTACAGTATCTGTGAGTTCATCCAGGTCTGCAGAGGTATCTTTAAAAATATTCCAATCAGTGCAGTCAAAACATGCCTGTAGCTTTAATTCTGATTCCTCCGTCCAGGTTTTCACTGATTTAATTATTGGTTTTATGGCTTTAAGTCTTTGCCTGTAAGCAGGTACAAGGTGAATCATGCAATGATCAGAGTGTCCTACAGCTGCACGTGGTAAAGACCGATAGGCATCTTTTAGTGTTGTGTAGCAGTGGTCTAGAGTATTCTTGCCTCTGGTGGGACAATTGACATGCTGAAAGTATTTTGGTAGTTCTTTCCTTAAGTTTGCCTTGTTTAGATCTCCCAAAACAATGGCCAGTGAATCAGGGTGTTTGGCTTCAGCCTCCATGATTTGGTCAGCTAGAGTTCGTAATGCCTCGTTTACACAGGCTTGTGGTGGGACATAAACAGCAATTAGAAGAAATGAGGAAAATTCACGAGGCGAATAGTAAGGTTTGCAGTTGATAATTAGAGTCTCTAAATTGTTGTCACAGAATTTGTAAATTATGTTAAAATCTTGACACCAGGTTGAATTAATATATAGGCATAAGCCTCCTCCTTTCTTTTACCAGATGTTTCTGGAATCCTGTCTGATCGTTCAATTTGAAATCCTGGAATGTTCAGGCTGCTATTTTCAATTGATTCATTTAACCAGGTTTCAGAGAAGCATAGGACTGCTGAATTGCGAAAATCAGAATAGTATTTGTTTAAGAGGAGTATTTCATCATCTTATTTGCAAGTGAGCGTATATTTGTTAGGAAAATTGAAGGCAGAGGAGTTTTAGTAGTTCTTAGCTTGATTAAGATCCCAGATCTTTTACCTCGCTTCCTTCGCTTCCGCTGCTTGGTTTTTAGTAATCCATGGCTCCGTGGGAATTGCCTCCTCCTGTGTTAGAATCTCCTCCGTGTTTGTAAAGACAGGCGGGGGTGAGATTAAAGAAAGCTGCTCCTTAAAGAAATGTTCCTTAATTTTTAGCAGATGGTCTCGTGAGTAGGAAATCCGTAGTGAGTCACAGAGAACAATTAGAAATAAAGAAACAATTAGAGAGCATTTCACCGAGGCAGCCTTCGTCGGCGCCATCTTAGGTAATATCTTAGGTAATTTTACTATTGTAAAATTTACATCTTAGGTAATTTTACTATTGTATGCACTAATATGTAAGTTCTGTAGTACAAGTGATAGCTGAAGTACTATTGAAAGCTATAGTATGAACCCCATTTCATACAACTTCATCTGAGACCATACTGAATGAATACAATCAGAAAAAGTAACTATATTGCAAGAAAATAGAGGGTGGTGATGGCACCAAATACAGCATTATGACCATTCCCTCCTAAAGTACTTCAAAATATCAAAAGTAGTGGACATTACCTGCTTCCCTTCCCTTGCTTTTTGGTCCTTGGCTACTGTAGCTAAAACAGTTGCAGCTTGTTCTCCTCCCATCACAGAGATCCGAGCATTCGGCCACATAAAAAGAAACCTTGGACTGAAAAATACAAATGATAGAATAAAAATCTCTTCAGCTGTTTACAAATTTGTTCCTTCACTTTTCATGACTGGGGGGCGGGTGGGAGGGGGCAGAGAAGGAAGGAATGTTATCTGCATAATGTGAACACTATTAAAACCGTTCTAGATCCTTCACTGTCCTTCAAAACTATCAATGGTCTTTTCAGCCCATATAGCAAACAAAACATATTTTGCCTTTTGTTCCTTAATATGGAACACTACTCTATGTATCTCATTAAACGGGAACTACTAAGGGATTTATTTAGTAAAATCTACAGCATTTAGAATAGAATAATAGAGTTGGACAGGACCTTGGAAGTCGTCTAGTCCAGGGGTCTTTGCTGGCTGAAGTATTCTGGGAGTTGAAGTCCACAAGTCTTAAAGTTGCCAAGGTTGGAGACCCCTGGTCTAGTCCAACCTCCTGCTTAGGCAGGAAACCCTACACCACTTCAGACAAATTATATGCATATGCAGCCATATGCAGTCCAGTGGCATCCTTGAATTAAATAATTCATTCACATAGGTATTTTAAACCATGCAATAGAACAATACTCTCTTCTAGAATAAAAACAATATTTTCACATGTTATAGACACATTCCTAACATCTATAATACTATGGCTGAAGTGCATACTTACCTATATGCTCTTCCACACATCCCATAATTTCCAGCACCATAGGACCCTCCAATAATAACCGTTATTTTAGGCACACTGGCACATGCTACAGCAGTTACCATTTTGGCTCCATCTTTTGCTATACCACCAGCTTCATAATCCTTACCAACCATGAATCCTAATTGGAGAAAGAGTTAAGACCATTATCAAGTATATTTGCAAACAGCTTGCTTTGCCATTAGAAAAACAAAGCAAGACTGCAAAACTTGGTTTATTGCTTTAATTGATTCAACTAACATTTTTTATGCTTTGTAGGCTTTTAGCTGATATTATTTATTTGCTAAACTTTTATCCTGCCTTTATTATTTTATAAGTAACTTTAGAAATTAAACACACATAACATTCCTTCCTCCCTTTATTTTCCCCACAATAACAGCCCTGTGAGCTGGCTTGGGTTGAGAAAGAATGGCTGGCCTAAAATCAACAGCTGGCTTTATGCCTAAAGTGGCACTAGAACTCAATCTCCTGATTTCTAGACTTGCACCTTAACTACAACAATCTGTTTCATAATTATTTAATTATTAGTTTAGGGAATTATTTTATTATTTCTAAATGATAACTGTCCAAGCAATTTGTAGACCACTGGACAGAAACTCAATAAAAGTGTAAACTTAGTTTGAAAACTACTTTATAAATGAATAATAACTAAATAAAACAACAGTAATTCAATCTGACAATATCCCCCAAACTCATAAAAAAGGTTGTTAGAAACGATGAGCAGGAATTAATTTATTACTATTATACAAGGAAAGGTATAATTATTTGCTCAAATATTTATTGTCTTGCAGTTCAGTTCCATAGACTATGATAATCACTTATTACCTGTGATGTTTTGTAAAAATATAATGGGAATATTTCTCTGACAACAAAGCTGAATAAAATGTGTGCCCTGTAAAGATAAGAAAAAATTGAGAGTTGACCTACTGAAAAATAATCGCTAAATACTATGATACTGCTGCTAAAACCATTGTATGATCCTAAAGCAGTATTTCTAAAATCATAAAGCTTATTTTTTTAAAAATGGGAAAATGAAATTGCATTTTTGTTTCGTTCCAATTTTAGTATATGTGCTGCTGAAGTGAACAGAAATTGCATTTTTGAAATGTGCAAAGATCTTAAATTTGAATCTGTTGTTGCCTTACACACTGTAAGCCGCCCTGAGTCTTCGGAGAAGGGCGGGATATAAATGTAAATTAAAAAAAAAAAAGTGAAATAATTCTGTAAATGGCTTTATCTCTCAAACTATGAAATCATATTTAAAACAAAACTTTTTCTATGTAACATTGACTTACTTTCTTGTAAAGCTGATCCATGAAGCAATTACTCATTCCCTAATAACTGCTAAAGTAGATTGTAGCAGGTTTTAACACATGATGATGTGATAAAATAGCAGGTGATAGTAACTGAGGTAACAGTTTGCTACTGTACTTAATCCTAGAAATAGTAACATTGCTATAAAAAGTACCAAAAAATACTGCAGCAGGTATCTTGAGAAAAACTTAGTAACAACCTATAACTCCTCAGCATCTGTAGAAGTTCAAAGCACACAATTTACATCATCTACATTAGAGTTCTCAAAATTGAGCCCCACAATGAATCCCATATATTGCAAATTGGATTGGATAAAAAGACAACATGACAAACAGAGAGATCTTAATTATTCAATCATTAGGCTATATCCTATCTCTAAAAAAAATGAAAACATCTTCATCTTTTTGAACTTTACTATATGTTAACAGCAGATATAAATCTAAACAAATGTTCATCATCAGAATTCCATGGGAAAGTGCAACCCTCTCAAAGACTAAATATGAAATATCACCCAACTAAAAAGGCCAACAAATATAACCACTAGAATTTGAGCAGGATCAAGTCTGTTATGTTCAATCCAGCCCTGCACAGTCTCCAGACACATGACTAAGACTTCAATGGCATCACTTGGTTGGTCTAGGACAGGTGTATCAAACTCGATTTCATTGAGGGCCATATCAGGGTTGTGTCTGACCTCAGGGGGCTGGGGTAGGTGTGGCCAGGGTGGGTGTGGCCAGCTCAACATCACTGTCAGGAGGACCTGAGGTGGCCTGAGCACTCTGCCAACGAAAACAGGCTCCCGAGCTCCATTTTCGACTGCCCCAGCCCTTTGCAACCCTCTGCCAGTGAAAATGGAGCTCACGGCCCTCCCGAGCTCTGTTTTCAGTGACAGAGGGTTACAGGAGCCCATGGCAGCCAAAAATGGTGTTCTGGACCCCGTTTTCACTGGCAGAAGTACAACAGGCTGGTCCTTTGCTGTTTCCAGGGCGGCCCTGTGGACCAGATCTAAGTACCCCATGGGACTGATCCAGGCCCCGGGCCTTGAATTTGACACCGTTGGTCTAGTCAAGATGTATATTATTAATGCACCTTTAACATATTGATGATATGATATTGAGCCTCTGGTGGCTCAACAGACTAAGCAGTCTGTTATTAACACAGCTGCTTGCAATTACTGCAAGTTCAAGTCCCACCAGGCCCAAGGTTGACTCAGCCTTCCATCCTTTATAAGGTAGGTAAAATGAGGACCCAGATTGTTGGGGGCAATAAAAGTTGACTTTGTATATAATATACAAAGGGATGAAGACTATTGCTTAACACAGTGTAAGCCGCCCTGAGTCTTCGGAGAAGGGCAGGATATAAATTCAAATTTTAAAAAATTGACTCAAAACCAACAGATGACTTCACTCAGTTAATATAGAAGTTAAGCAAAAAGGAAGAGAGTCAAATCCCGTGACATCCACAAATAAGGAGCTGTCAGTGAGATTTCCCTCCAGATCTTTCAGATGGGCAATCTAACAGGCTAATCTAACAACCGCTGTAAAGTGGAGTGATGCCAGGAAGTCAAAAATCAATCAGAGAGTGATCAACTATGCTGACAGATTGATGACAACGCCCTCCAAACCAGATCTTGAGAAAGAGCTCTAATAATGTTAGGTCCACCATGACTCCCAGAGATGATGTCACCAAGTGACAAATTGAAATTCCTGAAAAATAAAGAGAGTCTCTAGTGCAAGTGATAGAATCCAGCAGCTCAGACTGGGAGGAGGGTACAGCAGCAGCAAATCTGACTTCAACCAGACAGATTCACACCCATTTATCTTCAGATCAATGTCTATGAAAGCCCTCATTGATTTGCAGGTGACAGTTACCACCCCACCCCACCCCACCCCTCCCATCCCTTCCTGTCTGAGATGGTGCTAAGCATGAAATCCAGTGGGCCCATTTGCAAGAGGGGAACCTAACCCCGTAGAGCAAACCAGATGGTAATACAAGCAAGATTTAATGCAGAACACCATGTCATTCAACACCAACATCTGATAACCTGGCCTTGAGGACAGATCCCAGTCTGCTCCCAGGATCTGCCAATATCTCCTTTGTCTATCATAGTTCCTGCATTTCTCCCATCAATCTCCACTCCCCTCAAGCCCTCTCACCTCTCACTCCTTTCTCTTAGGCCAAGGCATCCATTTACCCACTCACAAATTCTAGATACCCCCAATCGTCCACTTAACAGATATACCACAATCACTTCCCTAAACATCACAAACACAGCTCTTCCAGAAGTATATTTCCTGCAGATCACACCTGTCCCTGGCATTCAGCAACAGTGTGTGTGTGTGTGTGTGTGTGTGTGTGTGTATGAGAGAGAGAGAGACAGAGAGAGACAGAGAGATAGACAGAAAGAGAGAGAAGCTGTAAAAGTCCTCTAGCATGCACTGTCAAACCTCTGCCCTCCTTCCACTGAACAGAAGGATAGACAATGATAAAATCCAAATGTTTTACTACTGGTTCTGTGGGCGTGGCTTGGTAGGCGTGGTGTGGCTTGGTGGGTGTGGCTTGGTGGGCATGGCAGGGGAAGGATACTGCAAAATTCCTCCCCACTCCTGGGGGAAGGATATTGCAAAATCTCCATTCCCACCACACTCTGGGGCCAGCCAGAGGTGGTATTTGCCGGTTCTCCAAACTACTCAAAATTTCCGCTACCGGTTCTCCAGGACCTGTCAGAACCTGCTGGATTTTACCCCTGGGGATATAGTAAATGATTGGGTAATCAAAGTGTCAATCTCTGAGTCTGAAAGAGGGGGTCAAGATGCAGAGAACAGCACCAAAGGGGTCCTAGTGAACAACATAGGTCAGGTTCCAAAAGTACATCCCAGCTTTGTAGTACCATCCACCCAAAGTCCTCTTCAAGTCAAATCCCAAACATCTCTGCTCTGGGCTAATGCACTCCAGAAAACCACGGTAACCAATAATAGTCAGGAAAAGGAAAGCTTGTCTACAAAAAATTGTTTGCTTTTGTCTCCCCACTCCCCCCTGAAGTATGGAGAAAAAGATTTCAAGAGAGAAAACTGTTTGTTCTTCTATATATAAAAGCAATATGATCACACCAGTAGCGGAAAAGGGTAAGACAAAAGAGAAATTGCCTTAGAGAACTGCTTTTTTTTTCTTCCTTCATTTCTCCTTGCAGAACAGAGAGATTGGAGAGAAAGAGATTTCAAAAGAGTACTGTAAACTATTTGCGTAGCATGACTGTGGTTACCACCCCTGGGGTCCCAGCATGATTGCATTGTTTTGAACGCAAGGAAGAGCAAACAGCTTACTGTCTTGAAATTTCTTTCTCTTCAATCTTTCTGCTCTACAGGGGGAGGGGAAGAAAAAAACATGGGTCAGGCATAGAACAATGCGTACTGACTGTAATAGCTATCACCTGACTGAGGAAAACTGCAAAAATCACAAATGGTTGTAAATTGGCTGTAAGGTTATTTTTCAGCACCAGGGTAATTTTAACTAATGCTGAACAAGTGGTTATTAAGTGTGGACTAGTTCTTAGCCTAATGAATCACAAGCTAAATTACAACACAATAATAAATTGGCAGCAGCATAATCCGTAGGCAAAATAGCAGCATTATAATATTCACAACTTTTGGATCAATTAAATGTTAAAAGTGTGGAGATATACTTTGCACATCTTTGCACATGTTTTCAGTACAGTTGTTTCTAGAGCTAACTGCAAGATCTCAGAAGGTCCCACTCCCAGCAATAAACTCAGTCACATTTAAATTGGTGCAGATTCCTGGAGAAAAGCCTAAAGACATGTTCTTATTTAATATAAATCGGCCACTATGGATTGTAGTTTCTGGTATGCATTTTGATTCTCAGCTACAAAAATAGGGAGAAGCTTCAATAACAGTTGCTCACACTTGCCTTCTTTGCTGATTCTGAAAAAAGAACACCATTGTTTCCAATTATTCCAACTGGGTAACCAAATAACCGAGCAAATCCTGAAAGAAAAGAGAAAAAAAATCATGAGAACATCATACTCTTATCAACTGTCTATGAAAAGCTTTAAACTTAAGAGTTCCCATGAAAAAAAAAAGGAACACAAAAGTAAAATAAATTTTTTTGCAGCTATAATAATATTGATCATAGCAATAGCCATGGCAATTACTTTTGCTGCAACAAACTAAAACGTGACAATTTAAGAACTAGGAAATTTACTATAAGAGGATAAAGGTAAAGGTAAAGATTCCCCTCGCACATATGTGCTAGTCGTTGCCGACTCTGGGGGGCGGTGCTCATCTCCATTTCAAAGCCGAAGAGCCAGCGCTGTCCTGATACTGATGTTAATTCAGAAGCCTGTTGATTTTACCTTCAACTGAGTTGTGCTCCCTCTGGAGAGAGGAGACCTGGAGCCTCAGGGGCAGGGGTGAAATGCTCCCGGCTCAGACCAGATCGGCTGATCCGGTAGCAATGGCGGCAGGTGGTTGGACAACCGGTAGCAAAAATCCCTGCCACCCCTGCCCATGCCCACCCAATCGCCCAGTTGCCCGCTTGCCGCTGCTTTCCGGCTCGCTCGCTTTTCCCACCCGAATGGTAGGAATAGGTTGTGAACAATGCTTTCAAAAGTAAAAAAAAAGGGCTCTGGTGATCACAGCTGAGGCGCATGATCGTCAGAGCCTTTTTTTTTTACTTTTAAAAGCATTTTTACAACCTATTCAGCTGAATAGATTGTAAAAAAATGCTTTTAAAGGGTAAAAAAAGGCTCTGACAAACACAGCTGAGCTGTGCGATTGTCAGACCCTTTTTTTACTTTTAAAAGCATTTTTACAACCTATTCAGCTGAATAGATTGTAAAAAAATGCTTTTAAAGGGTAAAAAAAGGCTCTGACAAACACAGCTGAGCTGTGCGATTGTCAGACCCTTTTTTTACTTTTAAAAGCATTTTTTTACAACTCATTTGGCTGAATAAGTTGTAAAAAAATGCTTTTGAAAGTAAAAAAAAAAAGATCGCGTGCCATAGCTGATCACCCCCACCCCACAGGCTGTTCCACTTACCCAATGCCTCCTTTTGGTGTGCACTGCATGCGCACCTCGCATTTGGTGTGTGGTGCACAATGTGCATGCGCGTGCACGGCACAGCCAGCAAACCAGTAGTAAACTGGTTCAGATTTCACCACTGCTCAGGGGGCCTTCTGAAATCATAGCATTTCCTAGAAAACCAGGTGACAGCTGTGGCCAGAAGGGCCCTGCTCAGCTTCAGTTGTGTCATTATTTCGAGCAGGATGCCTGAGGTCAGTTACTCATGCCTGGTCATCTTGCAAATGGATTACTGGAGTGCTTTACAGTTTCCCTTGATGATAAACCAGAAACTGGTTTACCAGAAACCTGTGTCTTTGCCAGCCAACATCAGTACATTATATCTCTTTGAGAGTTACACTGGTTACCAGTGTGTTTCCAAAAGCAATTCACGCCTTTGCTTGCTACTTATCAAGCTTGGGGCCTCAATCTTTCCATCCAAACTGGATAATTCTGGAGTCTGCTAAAGGTCATATCCCAAGATTCAAAGTAAGCAGTTATGATGGGGGCTTTCCTCTTTGGAAAAAGTGGCCCTCAGAAAACTTGTAAAAATTTGATTGTTCCAGAACAATCCAGCCTTTGAGGATTGATCAATATGAAATTCCTGGCACCAAACCATTTATTGTTAAAATGTACTACAGCAAATTACATATTTAACTAATGTTTAAATAACATTAAACGTTGGTTAAATATGTAATCTGCCATACCTTTTTATTTTTATTTTAAGTTTTTTATTTTTATTTCTTATATTCTTTGTTGTAAATGTACATTCTCTTGTCCACAATTAATCATACATACATATTTTTTCTGAAGAAAGCATAAAAATAAGACATTTTAATTACATTTGGGGTTGCTCTTCTACCCTTTCTTTCCCCTCCTTTCACAACAAAAATTCTCCTCTTTCCCCTCCCTGCCTCCTCTCCTCTTTCTTCCTCCTCCTCTCCTTCCTCTTTCCTAGTTCCCTTTCCTCTCCCCCACTCTCCCCTATTTCCCCCCCTATCAAAGTCGAAGAGCCAGCACTGTCTGAAGACGTCTCCCTGGTCATGTGGCCGGCATGACTAAACGCCAAAGGCACATGGAACGCTGTTACCTTCCTACCAAAGGTGGTCCCTATTTTTCTACTTGCATTTTTACGTGCTTTTGAACTGCAAGGTTGGCAGAAGCTGGGAGCTCACCCCATTACTAGGGATTCAAACTGCTGAACTGCTGACCTTTCGATCGACAAGCTCAGCATCTTAGTCACTGAGCCACCCTGTCCCTCACCTTTTTATTACTTAAGAGATAAAACATTGCCTAGAGTTCTTGCATTGAAGTGGTAAATCCATTACTACATTAATTAATAAATTAATACATTTTCTATAGAATCACATTTTTTTAAATTGAAAAGATAAATTCATTCAAAGCATGATATTGTAGAATAGATTCATTTTTTAATTTAAAAATACTACCTGTGACTAATGTATCCCCATATAAGGCCTTAAATTCATCAAATTTGCTTCCATCAACAATTCTAGCAATGACCTTAAATAAAAAGAAAAGAGAGTTACATTTATCATTAGCAGCTCATTTTATTGTAATAAATATCAACCTAATATGTAAAGTGAGATGTTTTTCATAACATTTTAAACTGTATCCATGTTCCAAACAGTATAGTTCATGTCCAAGTCCAACTAGCTCAGTAAAATGGACTGGACAATGACATTAATAAGAAGCTCTTTTGCAAAGTACATATTTGCTCATAATTACTCATATCACACATTTCATTTCTGTGTCATTATAAAATTAAGGGAAAAATGCAATTATCTTAAAACAGTTTGTAAGAAATGTCAATTTTTTTATGTTCAGTTGACCTGCTCAATTATAAAACAATTGTGTTAGCAAGAGTACATTATTGCATATGGCTCAGATTACATAATATGCATATGGCTCCACTCACAATATACTGTGCAAATAAGTGATCCTGCTCTGAATCATGTGATTCCCGTGTCAGGCTAACAAATCAAGGTGGAATCAGTTGTAATTCTAATATTGGTAGGGCAGGTCAAGGACAGCAAGTCTTTGTATGTGGTGCTCATTTGCTACCAAGCCATATGTAGTCTTAATCTGTAGTCTGAAATGGCTCCTTATTTAGGATTAAGGAATGAATGAGTTCAGTATAACTTACTTGTACTGATAAAAAAAGGTGAAATATACCACCTGCGCATTGTGCATTGTATGTAAAGCCTAATATGAGATAACTAAGGACTCAATCTTGGGTTATTTTACTTATACAATTAGTGAAACTGGCTGCAAGATTTTGATACAACTACTATATTATTGTACATGTAGTGCCCTTGTCTTTTTATCTGTCCTATGCTTAATATTGCTGGCTTAGAATAGTTTTCACATTTCAATTTCAACTGCAAAGATTTAACAAAACTATACAGAAATTATATAAATTAAATTCATAGATGTTTGTAATTAAACATGGTTATAAAAATTCAGGTGATTTGTCTCTTGTACAACTGAAAAAACTGTTGTAGTAGGAAATTCAAGTATTACAGAAACAATAATAGTAGCCTAGTCTTGCCCTTCTTAGCAATGCTTTTTAAAAATGAGAACATTTTATTTTCCATTAAAATTTTAATTGCTTTCAAAGAACTACAATGCTAAAGAGTCTGCTAAATTATTTTCTTAAAAAAGTATGACTGCAGTATAACAAACATTGCTGTTGATCTGCCAATTTCCTCACTTCTCATTTTAAGAAAAATATTCTTGATTATTCTAATAAACTACAGTATATATCCATTAAATTAAAACTCATTGTAACCTAAAAGCATTACTCAAAACATATGTCCTTGGAAGCAAGCAAAGACTACATTAATATTCTGGAGCTGCTACTATCCCCAGATATAGCAATATTCCTAGCCTACAGTTACAATCAATGACTAAGTATTAGGCTTGCGCACCTAAAGACCTTGGACCACTCTGTCAAGATTGCTCTGTGACCATGAGCAGCGGTTTGTTTAATTTGGCCTTTGGAAAATTGAAGCTGAAATGTGTATCTAATCGTATTACCTGCCACTTCAAGACTTGATTAATTGTGTCAACAGATTTGACAAGAATTGGTAGTAAAGAGTTGTGAACTTGGCCTCTTGAAAAAGAACAGGAGCAGCAGAGGCCTGTTAAAGATAGATGAACACATATGGCAGTACTTCTGTTCTCAATCCTATTTATCATTATTCCTAAATGAAAAAACTGAGCTAGAAATACAATAATGACAAAAGTCAGATGTAGCACTTAGTTACTGACACAATCGTAAGTAGAATTCCATTTTACACTATCTAAATTCCATAATTTTGATGGATTGTTTTTGGTTCAGTAAACATAATTTGAAGCTAAGGTTTCTTGGCTTACTGGTGATAGTTTAAGTGATATATAAACCAGGATGGATGTTTGTTTCCTGGCTAATTGCTTGTTTGGTTTTATACTTCATCCAAGTCTTTTCAGATCAAGACATGAATGTTTAAGGCAAAAGAACCACTTAAAAAGAAGTAAAATATAAGAACTGCCAAAAGGCATGATTAATTTGTTCATCCACAAGTGTGAATCTGGCTTTGTTTCATAAACCACACTTAAAACAAACAGTTTTATACCATGTTGTGTTACCTTGGGCTCTCACATTCTCAAAGTGATCAAAAAAGGATAAAGCAAACTTCCATAATTCATATGATTTTCTTGAGATTAGCCTCCCATATCGACAACATTAAGCATTCCCATGGATATCCTGCATGCAGCCATACGTGTGTGTGAGGATCTGGCTAGGCACAATCTTTTAAAATCATTTTTAGAGATGTTTACCTCTTTGACATCAAAATTTCTTTTAAGCTGTTCTCCAACTATGCCATACAATTCATCTGGAGGAAACAAAGGTTCTTCTGAGGGTTCTACTGTTATCTGAGATAATTGAAAGTACCAAAAAATAAGACAAGAATTACAAGAGAACTCAGGCATATATCAGTTTTGCACACTGACTACAAGTTCTCTTTTTCTACAAGCCCAGTTTAAAAAAATGACAATATTCAGTACGAAATTTAAAGATACTCTAAATTTTAGATTGCCGTTCTCCTCCAGATACCTCCAATACAGTATTGAATCAAGTTTATTGATTCAATCAGACCCAAATTAGAGGAGTAAAAATGGGGTTCTTGATTATATATGTATTTTATCTCACAGGTTTTATCACCACCCACAATTCAAGGAATACATGACTTCACAAGAATTACATCCTCAGCAAATAAGAGTGGAAGGTGGGATAATGTTTGAAACAAGTGGGATATGGAGGTAAGAGGCTATAGTAGCGATTAGCAGGCACATATTTTCATCACACAATTCACAATCATTCCAAAAAATGAAAATATTCTTTTTAAAACTTCATAATTAAAATATTTTAAAATGACCCAAAATGTAACCAGGTTTTATGTACATTATCTCAGGATCTCAATCTGTGGTTACTTTTATTTATTTTTTAAAAAGCCAAGAAGCCAAAATCTAGTATCTACAAGCACCAAAGCTTCAATTTTTGAACTGATTCATGTTGACCATTATCTGGTTTATAAACCAAGCTTCATTATTGATTTGAATTTGAAATAATCTAACATTCAGTCAGAGCTACTTGGTGTAACCATTACACTAAGAGCAAAATGTGCAGTTTTTAGGCCACTTGCATCCTTCAGGAAGGTGGCGGGTGACCTACAATGCCCCTTCCCACACCTATAGGTAACCAATTGGGATGGCAACTCCATCACTAAGCAAGGCAGCTGTATAATGAAACATCATGTGGTTTTATCTGACTTAACATGTCAGTTCCAGCTGAGATTGCTTATTTGTTCCCTAGGACTATCATTAAGTGTTGTACCTTATGATTCTTGACAAATGTATCTTGTCTTTTATGTACACTGAGAGTGTATGCACCAAGACAAATTCCTTGTGTGTCCAATCACACTTGGCCAATAAAGAATTCTATTCTATTCTATTCTATTCTATTCTATTCTATTCTATTCTATTCTATTCTATTCTATTCTATTCTACAGCGAATCACCTGTGGTCATTAAGCATGACACCTCCCAGCCATAATTGGTGACTTCCTGCCAACTTCCCCACTGACTTTGTCTGTCAGAAACCAGGGGTGAAGATCACAAATGGTAATCACAAGATAATGTGATAGCTACAAGTTTGAGAATCAGTCATAAATCTCCTTTTTCAGCACAATAGTAATCTCAAATGGTTCCTGAAGGAGCAGTAAATAAACAAGAACTAGCTGTACTGTACTTTCCTTCACTTTCCATATTTCCATTTGCTACTTCCACTTCTGTTTCTACCACTACCTTTTTCTACTTGCTTCCTATCTACCAGTGCACGTTTTCTCTTCTATTCCCTTGCATAATATAAAGGCAAGTTGCTCTTCATATCCCAACTCAAAAAAATCCTTTGGTTAGGTTGACAGCTTTTTCTGGCTTGCACAGCAGCTGTAATGGTATGTGGGAATGACCTTGGGAGACAAGGCAAAGAAGTGTAGCCAAGGGAACAGTCAGATAAATTTATTAGTTTGGTCATGTTTCCTGTGGTTTAGCCCGCAATTACATAATTAAAAAAATACATCTTGTGAGTTAAGCAGTCTCTGCCAGCATGCAATATGATTTGGGGGGGCTGGGTATGAGTATCTTGTTAACGCAAACTCATATATTCTCAGGATCACATGGATATCATTCAAGCCCTGGAAAAATACCTTTTAGGAGGATTTATGTATTAATGTATTATTATTTATTTATTATTTATTTATTTATTTATTTACATTTATATCCCGCCCTTCTCCGAAGACTCAAGGCGGCTTACAGTGTGTAAGGCAATAGTCTCATTCTATTTGTATATTTACAAAGTCAACTTATTGCCCCCCCAACAATCTGGGTCCTCATTTTACCTACCTTATAAAGGATGGAAGGCTGAGTCAACCTTGGACCTGGTGGGACTAGAACCTGCAGTAATTGCAGGCAGCTGTGTTTTAATAACAGGCTTCTTACAGCCTGAGCCACACCGCGGCCCTTATTATTAAATTTATATGCCACCCATCTTGTAGCAAATACTTATAATATCTGCATTCAGATATTGCTACATTCAGTTTTGATCTCCACGATGTAAAAAAGATGTGGAGACTCTAGAAAGAGTGCAGAGAAGAGCAACAGGGATGATTAGGGGGCTGGAGGCTAAAACGTATGAAGAACGGTTGCAGGAACTGGGTATGTCTAGTTTAATGAAAAGAAAGACTAGGGGAGACATGATAGCAGTGTTCCAATATCTCAGGGGCTGCCAAAAAGAGGGAGCCAAACTATCCTCCAAAGCTCCTGAGGGTAGGGCAAGAAGCAATGGGTGCAAACTAATCAGGGAGAGAAGCAACTTAGAACTAAGGAGAAATTTCCTGACAGTTAGAACAATTAATCAGTGGAAAAACTTGCCTCCAGAAGTTGTGAATGTTCCAACACTGAAACTTTTAAAGATGATGTTGAATAACCATTTGTCTGAAATATTATAGGGTTTCCTGCCTAAGCAGGGGGTTGGACTAGAAGACCTCCAAGGTCCCTTCCAACTCCGTTATTATCTATTATATATCTCTCAAAGTGCAGCAGATCCCTAATATAATGGGACTGTGTTATTGGCAGAGTTGAAAACAGAAATGGATCACTCAAGGGGTGGAAGGAAAAAAAAAGACAGAAGAAAGTGCACAGGAGTCTGCAATGCACTTTTAACTACCTTTAAGAAATCAGCTGAATCATGCTGGAAGTGAAACGACTTTAAATTCATACTTTTCTCTGAACTACCCCAGTAAACACATAATGCAGCGTAGCATCTTTATATAAGTTCTGATACATTCCTAATAAAAGAAAAATATACACTCACGTCAACTTTCTTTTTGTAATTCAAACTTCTCACTATTTTTCTCGCCAAGTGGAGTGCATGATTATCATCCAAAGCATAGTGATCGGTTACACCGGATTTCCTGCAGATTTAAAATATAAAACTATAGTACATCAGAAATTGTGTGTACACGATCTCAGGAAAACTGCAATAGCCAGAACTCTGAAGACTAAGGTTGTAAGTCCCTCTTATTCCATACTGTCATAACTTTGAACTTCAACGAACAAGTGTTCATAACCCAAGGACAACCAGTATCTCACCAGGAGAGTGGTAGCAGACGATTCCACTACCATTTAAAACAGGATACGAGCTAGCATGACCAAAAGCTATTACAATCCAAACTGTTGGTGGAAAGAAGTGCTTATTTTACCTGCAGTGAAGATCAGCACCTCCAAGATCCTCTGCTGATACCTGTTCCCCAGTTGCTGCTTTTACCTAAAAATGAAAACTAAAGCTGAGCACTCCCAAATGTACTTGTGCTGTTGTGTTGGACACGCACTCTGTTTTAAAGCTAAGAAGGAAAGAAAAAGACCAGAACAAATCATCTCCAGAAGCCAACACCCCGATAACACCAGACAAACAATCAAGCAGAAAACAATATCCAAATTAAGGAACTATCAACCACACCTTCACTCAACACCGGCAGAGCAAATTACTGTATATAAATAGGGAATAAACCAAACTCCCTTCTAGCACTGATGATATTACCTAATCAGGTAACGAAATGTCTGTAAGCAAATAACCAAGCTTAGAAAGCACCAAGGACTCAATACTTCAACCTTGAGCTACACCTATTTTCTTCTATTGCTATCTATCTGTAAGGAGATATAAATGCAATTATTGTTAGCTGTTTGCCCTTTTTTTTCATTATTGTTCATTGATAATATCCCCACATGAAAAGCCCTGATTCTGAAAAAAATGTTGAGATTTAATCAGTAACTCTGGTTCTTTCCCATTTTTCTAAACTGACATAATTAGTGCTTAAAAATTCAACAGGAAATTAAATAACAGATTAATTAAGTGCTAAATTATAGAGCTTAATTATCCAAGAACTGTTATTGATTTTCTAAGTCTGCTTTTGCTGATTACTTTGCACAGGAAAACTATCCCTTTCCACATCAAGCAACTATTTTTGCAAGGCAACCAATGCAAAATACATGTTTTACCTCCACTGCCAATATATTTTGGGCAAAAATGACATTCAAATACAGTATATTTCAATAGAATTTCCCCTCCCCAAAATCTAGAAATAATATTTATAATTAAAATAACTAATTATTACAAAGTACTTAACTGTATTTCTGACCAAAAAAAGCAAATCATTGCAAAATGGCAAAAAATATTAATTGATCAAACAAATAAGGACAAAAATAATTACTTATCTGTGATTTATATGGGCTAGTGTGTCAGCTCTGAGGGGCCACACGCTGAGATTTTTCCCCTATTTGTTATTTTGTATGTCTTTAAGTAAAAATGACATTCTATACATAAAATTAAAGCAGTATTTCATGCAGACCACTTAAATGACAAGTTTATGTTCAGTTAAAATGCAGCTTATCTATGATTCCTTGGATACTACAAGATGTTTTTTCCTAATAAAAACTACCAGGATTTTTCCCTATTTACAAGAAATGCAGAAGACATCCAAATCCATAATAGCTGACAAAAAATGTGGTTGTTGTTTTTTTTAAATCAGCCCAGCTCTGCTGTTGAAGTAGCAAGAAAATAGAAGTAATAATAATAATAATATTTTAAACATAATAAAATTATGTTTAAATCCTAGTGACTTTATGGACACCTCCATAAATTTTTCACAAAGCAATTGGGAAGTGGTTTGTCACTGTCTCCTTCTAAGACTGATTTTTTTTTTTTTAATTTCTCAGCCTACTTTTCAGTCCTGGCATTTCTTGTAATCTAAGACTCTAAGTAGTAACTTGGTCTGGCCTTGTTGAGTTTTACTTGGTGTGTTTTACTGAATCAGCCGGATGCTAAACAACCACAATATATAAAATATTTTGGTATTTAACAAAATATTCATTTTTGCAACACCTAGTTGTTATATTGAAACCTACAATACAGTTATTTGATATTTATCTGTTTTTAACAAGGAAGCCTTTGCTAATCCTTTGAAAAATACTTCACTCACCAATGGAGGTCCACCCAAAAATATTGTTCCCTGCTTTCCAACGATTATACTTTCATCGGCCATTGCTGGGACGTAAGCCCCTCCAGCTGTGCATGAGCCCATAACTACTGCAATCTGGAAAAAAGAAAAGATGATTTATAAGAAATCAAATCCATGTATCACCTTGTGTTTTCAGTCTAAGAATCTAGCGCATAACAAACCTAATTCTTCCCTTGTGTATACAAACCAAAATTATTGACTACTCTGGAAAGCAACATTTATCCTGTGGTAACTCCATTGTACAAGTGGGGTAGCGTCAACCTTCAGCTAGAACAAGACTGTGGAATCTCTGCTTCAGAACCAAGAATCAGCAACTCTCAGCAGCTAAAATGCCTGCGAGTGTCTCAGATTCCCATTCCAAGATCATTTTAAAAAGTTCACAATTAACTTTTCAACATTCCTTTAGGCACCAAATTTCTTTGGAAAGTCATCTTTAACTCCAGGAAAGCAGCACAGTGGAGTATGAACTATGTTTCTTTTGGTCTCTACATCACAGCCACTCATCTTAGATCATATTGTTGCAATGAATTTGACTTCTTCTAAGCTACTTCAAAGGGGGCGCGATGGCTCAGTAGTTAAGAAGTAGTTGTGACTAGAAGGCTGACAGTCTGGATTTGAGACACAAGTGCCACGTCAGGGCGAGGTCCCATTTTTGCGCCAGCTTCTGCCTACCAGCAGCATGAAGGTAACAGTATTCCATGTTTCGCCACATGCTCTGCACTGCGGCAGATGTCTTGCTCACCAACATCTTTGGACAACTCTGGCTCCCTCAGCTAAGAAATGGAGATTCTTAGATGATCAGCAACCCCCCAAGAGTCAGACACAACTGGAGAAGGGGAAACTTTTACTTTTACCTTTAAGCTACTTCATGGTTAAAATCTAAATTATTATTGTTTCCTTTATATTTCTTATTCTATGAATTATTCTACCTCTCTTGTGAATTCTTTTACTTTGGTTATTTCTTTTTTGATCAGATGTTTTTGTTCTTTTCATGTACCTTTAATCATGTCATCAATACCATCTACGTACACACTTGAATTACTTAATCAACCTTCATTCTTTTAGATGTGCTGATCCTAATCACTTTTCTTGTTAATGAGCTTTCCATTCTTATTGTGTATCTGCTAGATAACGAAATTTAACACATCAGTGAAGGGGAAAAACAAATGGCAAAGTATGTAACAAAAACGCATCTTCAAGCTCTGATTGAATGATTTCGTATTTAGTTCAAGACATTAGTGGGTTATGTTTCATTGCTTTGTGCACAAAATCATAGAGCTGAAAGGGATCATTTGGGCCAGTATTTTTAACCTGGCAACTTTAAGATGTGTAGATTTCAATTCCCAGAATTCTCCAGTTAGTGGAAGGGAATTCTGGGATTTGAAGGCCACACATCTTAAAGCTGCCAGGTTGAACAACAATGATTTTCAGAGCACAGACCACAAACTTCCTGCCAGGTACAGTTCCAACTGCACAACCTTTCACAAGTACACCATGGGTTGCCACAATAAGGACACCTCTGTTTAAACTAATCCAAGGTTAGAAAGCAACAGACTGCGAGTTCAAGCTCCACCTTAGCCATGAAAGCCAGTTTGGTGACACTGAGCCAGTCACTTTCTCTCAGCCCAACTCACTTCACAAGGTTGTTGTTGTGGGGAAAATAGGAGGAGGATGTGTTGGATATGTTTTTAGCTTTATTTGTAAAAATAATAAAGGTGGGATATAAATTAACAAACAAACAAACAAACAAAATCCATCTCTAGCCTACCAGAGGGACAGTTTTAGCAAGGGAATTGAGATTGCTTGCTCCTGATCTCTCTTTTTAAAATGCCATTCTTCTTGACCTCAGTAATCAACTTAGTCTTTTGTTTGCTACTGTCTCTAAATTAGTCATTATTTCAAAACAATGCCTAATTAAAATACCCGGTGACACATTTTTCTACCTGAAATTTCTCTATTTTTTCTCTCCTACGTAAGTGGAAAGAGCATGTCTATTCTTCTGACCTTTATAATAGATGGAATTTTTTTTCCCCCTTCAATTGTGTTCTAACATCAAAGTGACTGGTCAGGTCTTTCTTTCTACTATGATCTAAGCCTGCTCTATTTTGCCAGTTTAATTTCTATTAAACTGGCAAAATAGAGATTCAAGAGATACAGATTATCTCTTCCTGCAATATTTGGATGTTCCTAGTAGAATTTAAATTAATTATTTACACTTAGATCTGTGTTCCTTCATTAGCTGTGGCGGTTTTTTTCCCATTAGTTTAATTTTTCCTAACGATTCTTCCCAAATAAATCTGGGAAATAATTTATGATCAATGCATTATTCTGTCGGGGGATAGAGGGATAAAAAAAAGCAAGATGACAATTGCTCAATCCTCCTTTTTATATACTATTATGCAGGTGAAAAAAGGGACAGACTTCAATTATGCAATTGCAGACCCCCATCTTGATTTTTTTATCCTATCTGTTGTCCCTTCTTCATTCATTCATCTTTTAAAAAGTCAATAAATATGTTTACTTTTCACACAGAGAAACCTGCTATTTCATGTCTTATTTAGAACTATAATTGTATCTTTTTCTATTATATCTACCACATATTCAGCACTATTCACATAGCCATATAATCCATATTTGAGTATTTTTTCCAAAATTAAATATCCCAATTGATTTTTCTTTTTTTGCTGTAATTTGGCCACTTATATTGGAAATTCAATTCTGATAATAGACTATATTGAGTCTCAGTCTTTCTACCTATCCATTGCCAAAGTGCATTCCTAGATATCACCCCATCACTGTTTCTGAGAAACATTGGCACTTAGATTTCCAAATGGGATTGGTAATGCCAAAGTGATATAAATTACAGAAAGTCTTTGTTTAGCAACTGATTTATTTAATTTACATTTATGACCTTTGCAAAGGACAGCTGAAATAAGATAATAAGCACAGTTAAAATTTCAGTTAGTGACTACTATGCTTAATGAGCAATTGCTGGTCTCAATTGTGGTTGCTAAACAAAGACCATCTGTATTGGTTTTAATAGTTCAAAAGAATCAAGAATTCTTAACAAATATTTGCTTTGAAGATATCAGGAGCCTTAACTTTGCAGTCTTACCGCACAGATGACTATTGGAACCCATTTACACAGTTCTCAGTTCCAAATGATCCACATGCCCTCCACTAGTATTCATAAACTTCATATTTGACCCCAATACTTTTCTGCTTTTGTTCTTAAATAAAATTACCTGTGGAATTCTTTGGGAGGACATGACTGCTTGATTATAGAAAATCCTACCAAAGTGATCACGGTCAGGAAACACTTCTGCCTGACGAGGCAAGTTGGCGCCTCCTGAATCAACTAAGATCAAATAAAAATTGAGCATTAATAATTGGCATTTCAGTTAAATCTTATTTAAAATTATTCCTTAGAGGAAGCAATACCATAGACAGATCTGGAGAAGGAAATTAAAAAGCAGATTTGTTTCTCTGCCCAACAGTTATAATCTGCCATTGTCATTGCTACAATGCAAACAGGTACTGTTGGGAGGCCGTTACTTGGATGAAAGAATCCCCTCACCACCAATCCATAATCCTTTATCTAAACCAGGGGTCTCCAACCTTGGCAACTTTAAAACTTGTGGACTTCAACTCCCAGACTCCCTCAGCCAGCAAAGCTGGTTGAGGAATTCTGGGAGTTCAAGTCCACAAGTCTTAAAGTTGCCAAGGTTGGAGACCCCTGATCTAAACCACCTCCGAATCCTACAAAGACAAAAAGAGAAAAACCCCAGGTGGAAGGTGGAACAGCTAGCCAGTTTTAGTGCAATCATGGATTTCTTAGGGCCATTCCTTTTCATTCCTTTCAGCTGGTCATTAGATGTGGCTGCCATTTTTTTATTGAACAGTGAAACAAAATATTGAAACACAGTTAGAAGATACTATTACAATGGAGATGTAATACTGTACTGTTTAACAAACTACAAGACAATATATACTAAATTCAACTTCTGCATCTTTATTCTACCCGTTATTTTTTTGAAGTTATACTAAATAATGAATGAAGTAAACCTTGTTTATTGTCCAACAACATTGTTTAAACTTTCAAACCAGAAGTGTTGATTCTAACACAGCTCCAGGAAATATGGTCAATGTTTAGGGGTGCTTATCCAACAACCTAGGTCAGAGTTTCTCAACCTTGACAAATCTAAGACAAGTGAATTTAAATTCCTGGAATTTCCAAGCCAGCATATGAAGTCTACATATCTTAAAGTTGCCAAGGTTGAGAAATATTGATCTACAGTATGTTCTATGTACGAGTCTATAATTTATAGCTATTATTATATTATTATTCATTATTCTGTTTTTTTTTTAAAAATACTGAGCACTTGGCTTTAAAAATCATTCCCACCACCCTTAGCACATCAGGCTGAGTATAGTTTTCCATCATAAGTAAATTAACAAACCAGTCAGACATTATAACAAACCATTATCCTTGCAACTCCAGATTTTCAAAATCAGTTCAACCCAATTTCCTATATTGGCTTCCACTCAATTATAAATCATGTTTTTGTCAACTCAAAGATACGGGTGTTAATTACTTTATTATATATTCTGCCCCTGAATTAGAAAATATTATGGCTTTACAGCCATTATTATGGGTACAGCAAACACTGTGTGTCATAACGATAGCCTCTTACAAAATAAAACCTGCCTCAAAACTTAATGCTTACCTAAGTATACACAAGGAAGATGATTTTGCATTGCAATTTCTTGAGCACGGAGATGCTTCTTTACAGTAATTGGATAATAGGTTCCACCTTTGACAGTAGCATCATTGGCAATAATCAAACACTCCACTCTGAAATTCAGTTTTTATTAATTAATTGAGAACATTGAATATTAATTGTGTGATTAAAATTAATGAAACTTTCTTTAAAATGTGAGCGTATATTGTTAGTTCCAAATGTATGAAAAGATTCTCTTATTATATATTACAACTCTTAAACAGGTTCTTACCAAGCTGCTTACTACATCTACTGTAACAAACAGAGGATTCTTCTTTTCCTTAGAAGAATCTTTATGAATCATCCATTTTATACATTCTGTAACATTTAAATATAAAAGATATCAGACATTGCTGAAAAGGCTCTGTTATAACTCATATGAAATAAGTGAGAAGCATTTCCAGCCAGCAGAGCAACTGACAATTCCAGACACAGAAAAAGGTTAAGAAAGAAAGGTTTAGTAAAGCTAAAACGTTGAATGACAACTATCACTACCCTTCTAAACACTATAATCCTACCAATGTTATTTATATATTAATTACTTTTCACATTTTTGAACTACCCATGTCCCACAGAGAGGGACTCTGGGCGGATGTACAATAAAACAAATCATTATTTTAACACCTTGCTTGTTCTAACAGCAACAAAATTATCTGTCAGTGTTTTATGCAGACATATTACTATGCAGACATATTACTATACAGCCATGACAGATATTGTGTGGCATTCTTGCTGTTACTGGAGTACTACTCCTAGCATCCTTCACCTTTAGTCATCCTGGTTGCCTGGTAGAACCCTGGCTGGGCTACTAAAACTTGTAGTTTACCAAGTCAGATGGGCCACAATCATCTACATATTAAATTATAACTTCTTCAGATGTGATTAATAAAACCAGCCTTGTTTGAATCATTTCTTCTTGTCTGATATGGAGTGATGGCTTAATGTAGAGATGAAGTTTTCTGGCTTTCTAGGTATCTTGTTCAACTACATCTTTTTAACAGCCATTGGCAGAAAGGACAAGGTGGGACTGGACTATCCAACCATGAAGCGCCATAAAGGCTTGATAATTTCTCAACAATATAAACTGCTCAGTAGAACTGCCAATATATAATGGTGATACAATACTTCTGAATATCAATGACTCATACTAGAAAGGAAAGGAAATTAAAATACCACAGTAAAAAGCAGAAATGGAACCAACAATATAGCAGTAGCTGTTCTCACCCTGATACTCTCCCAATGCCTGTAATGATACCTCCTGCTGGCACTTCTTCATTACCGTAGAGCTGATAACCTGCAAACTGGGAGAACTCCAGGAATGGCGATCTAGAAGAAAAAGAAGAACATTTTGTAAGTTAGTCACATGAAGCATTCTTACCTGATTATTATTGGCAGGTATCTACTGTTTAAGTTTGTAGTACAATAACCTAACTCTAAAAGAACATTGACTTATTTTGGAATTTTAGCCCACCTTTCTAATTCTGACCAGGGAATAGTCACAGTGACCACTACACACATTATTACTAAAAATGCACAGTATATGTAAATGATAATTTTAACTGATTCCAAAATTATAAGCATCTCGGCTAATTTGAAAGCATCTAATAGTAAAACAGAAAAACTGGAAACGTATGCATCTTACGTTAAAACAGTTACAATGAATCAGCAAATACCTACCCAGGATCTATAAGTCTGTCAACTCTCTCTCTAGGTAACAATTTGCCTCTTGATGTGTGCAGGTTCCGTGATTTCTCTCCACCACCTATCAGGAAAGGTCTTTGATCATTTCAATGTTTGCCATGTATGTAAACAATATGCATCTTATATTATTCTCTGATTATTTCATGAATGCTTAATTTCACTTCTTGTAATACCAATCCAATCTTTCCTGTTATTGTGCAAATGCAATCAATACCACTCCTCTCACACAAGAAGATTTTTGGCAAAACACAAAAAGAACACCAAATATCTCAGGTGTGAGATTTGAACGGTAGAAAGAAACTCTAGCAAAGAAGTTGGAGAGAAAAAGAATCAAGTATCTAAACATATGTAGATATATAATGACATCTTCTATAGCAGCCCCAGTATAGGTGAAGATGCTGTCCCACAGGTATGTACAGCTTCTGCCCTATTGGCATTACAGTGTGCCTTTGACATGGAAGATTTTGAGTAAAAAAATTAGTTTTCTTTATTCTTATATTTGAGTTATTCCTATTGTTTGGGGGCAATTTAGAAAAAAATCCTATAGAAATAGCCAGCATATTTATTGACAGATCACCTTCTTGTTCGAAATTAATTTTAGATGTCTCTGTAACAGAAATTGAAATATATGATCGCAATCAATGAAGACATCATAGATTGGAATATTAAATATGTATCTATACCCAGAAAACACAAAATTGAAAGAAAGACCAAAAATGGAAGACGATGAAATTCTACAGTGGGACCACTACCAAGAATACTCAGTGGCTACAGAATATAACTATTGGTAAGATAATTGTTGCAGCTCCTGAACTCTTTATTTTTTTGTGCTAATCTTTTTATATATACTTCTCATTTCTCTTTTCTTTTAGTAAGATCTTCCTGAACTCTGCTAACTTATCCATACTAGTATTATCATTAGAGTTTTCTCAAATCAACCTTGCCCCTCACTTTAACTCTCTATCTCTCCTAGATGTTTATTCAGGTCTAATGGCCCAGAGAGAAGAAACACTGTTAGTTTTGGGAATCAACCAATCAGACTCTAATACAAGATACTGTAACAAGAAAAAAATTCATTCATACATACCTAATCTAATTTTTTCAGATTGTCTTTTCAAGTCTGTTACTAAAGCTTTCATTCGCTCATAATTTTCCTGTTGAGAAATAATCATATGTTAAGGAAATGTACACACTATCCAAGATGAGTTAGTTAGAAAAATATTTAATTGAAGGTATACTTTTTTTCTCAAATACTTTGGCCACCTAATGAGAAGGAAGGACTCACTGGAGAAGAGCCTAATGCTGGGAAAGACTGAGGGCAAAAGAAGAATGGGACAACAGAGAACAAGGTGGCTGGATGGAGTCACTGAAGTAATAGGTGTGAGCTTAAATGGACTCCGGAATATGGTAGAGGACAGGAAGGCCTGAAGGAACATTGTCCATGGGGTTGCAATGGGTCGGACACGACTTCACAACTAACAACAACAAATATTTTTGTTCTCCTGTCCTATATGTATTTAAGCTTATAAACTACAATATATAAACTACAATTTCAAAACATATAATTTAAACATAATTACTAAATAATTACAACTGGATATAAAATAATAGATCCACTCTTTTTCATTTTATACATTTTCCTAGGCTGAGAATCCTAATTTACTTCCAAGTAAATTAAGTTTGCCTCCAGGAAAACTTAATGGCCACAAATGAAGATTCAAGCCTTTTAACAACTGTAATGTTTTAAATATATATTGTGTTTGTCAAGATCTTCAGAAGTAGCCTGAAATTTTTTGATGTATGTGAGTTCAGCAATTGCTCACTCAATTATGCAGCTTAAATGTATTTATTCCAGGATGGCTACTTTGAGTTCTATAACAGAGTATCTTGGAAAGATAAAATGCTCAGAAGTTGCTTGTTTTGAGTCCTGGTGATGTCAAACTTATGTCCATTAATTTTTCTGCACAAAATTTGGTCTGTTTTTCCCACTTAAAATCCAAAGGGGTATTACAGCATATATGGCAAATATGAAATAGAGCACGGCAGGGGTGAAATGCTCCCGGTTTGGACTGGATCGCGTGATCGGTAGCAATGGGGGCAAGTAGTTCGGAGAACCGGTAGCAAAAATCCCTGCGGCCCCCCACCCCACCCCTGCCCACGCCTCGCTGTTCCTCTTTTCTGTCTCTGAAGCGCTCGGTGGTGATATAGCTGCAAACGGCCTTAAATGACTGCTGCGCCACTTCAAAGGGCTGCACTATAGCTGATCAGCGCTGTAGGCAGCTAGTAGACTGGTGCCTCTATTTTTAAATAAGGTAGACCGGGGCCTGCCAAAAAAAGGCACTTGGTAGACCAGGGCCTCTCAGTAAAAGGCAATTGGTAGATCGGGGTCTCTATTTTTAAAGAAGGTAGACCGGTGCCTCTCAATAAAAGGCAATTGGTAGACTGAGGCCTTTATTTTTAAAGAAGGTAGACCGGTGCCTCTCAATAAAAGGCAATTGGTAGACCGAGGCCTCTATTTTTAAAGAAGGTAGACCGGTGCCTCTCAGTAAAACGCAATTGATAGACTGGGGCCTCCATTTTAAAGAAGATAGACTGGTGCTTCCCAAGTTTTGTATACTTTATTATTTTTATTATTTATTATTATTGACCATGCCCATTCAGTCACCTGACCACCAAGCCACACCCACCAATTAAGCCATGCCCACAGAACCAGTAGGGAAATTTTTAGATTTCACCACTGGAGCACGGGTGTCAAACTCTCAACAACACGTTGCCATCACATGACTTTTCGTGACATTTTTTCCCTTCACAGAGCTGGGGTGGGTGTGGTTTGCATGTGACGCATCTGGCCCATGGGCCGCCACTTTGACACCCCCGACATAGAGGAAGAGCTTCTAATCTCTTGAGATTGATGGTATTGATATAAAAAAACAGTACCTTGAATTTGACCTGGAAACAAACCAGAATAGAGGCATGCGCTGTTCTGGGAGCACACATACTACCTATACCGCTGCATTCTGTACCACTTGAAACTTGTAACTTATTACCAGTTATTATAGCTATATAAGCAAAACTTTTGTTCATGATTAAACCAAGGACAGGATGAGGAACTAAATACTGTATAAAATAACATAAGGCATAATGAACTTAAGACTATATTTTGTATAATCAAATACAAATTATAACTTTATCCAGGCAAATAAAAAAAGGCTTATGCATTATAATCAGGATTCAAGGGAATATTTGTTTTAAAATCCTTGAACAAGCAAAAACATTTGAGGGTTTTTTAGCATTAAAAAATCCCCAACAATCTCAAACGTAGATTTCTATTTACAGCAAAGTTAAAGATGTCTGCTTGGAAGATACACAGGTGTAGAGATACAAGGCTTCTTTGATACAAGATTGTATAAATAAGCTTCAGTTACACAATTTCTGGCCCTTCCTTCATGTATTCAGCTCTCTAATTTACATCTGAATCAGCAAAGTACAATAGGCTACTGTTCAACTTGGCAAATTACAAATCAGAACTGAAATCATAGTCTGAAACTGGCATGCCATTTTGGATGCAACACTAAATAATGATCAACCCAAAACCAAAAATTAAGAAAATTTGAATAACTAAATTCAAGCTTATCTGTGCAAAGGCCAAACATGAATGGGCAGTCTATATAAACTAGATCTTTAAATTTAGATGAATCATATGAAGAAATTGGATTCTTAAATGTTTCTTAATGTCACATGGTCACAGCAAACATAACTGCTTCTATTTCAGTTTGACAATAGAAACAGAGTGTTAACAATTTAATTACTGATCACACAAAGAACATATGCTAGAAGTCTGATGCAAGTTCTGTGTATTCAATACGTCTTAGGATTTCAGAAATTAAATACACACTTACTATTCCACCAAAGTACATTTATATCTATTCTATCTCAGAGGTTTATCTTTCACCATCTCTTAAATTTGCAGAGGAAGACAAACAACAAAGGGCAAATAAGGCAAACATCATCTTTTTCCCCCCTGCACTTTCTCCAAGTTTGCACCATACAGTTGCTCTGACCAGAGAATTTTCATGTTGGCCCATTCTTCTGAGCTGCTGTAAATGAGCAACAGTTGAGAAACAAGATCGTCTTTTTTCCTGAATGATGTACAAATGAAGTCATGTAGATTGATACTTAAATAGAATAGAGTAGAATAGAATAGAATTTTTTATTGGCCAAGTGTGATTGGACACACAAGGAATTTGTTCCATTTGATCTCTTCCCCAAATCTTCTTCCTAACCATTTTAAAGACTATATACCCAGACAGCACCTATCATTAGATCCTACAGAAATCAAGTGAAAATTATTAGCCTTCCCATTCTCTAACACAGCCTTCCAGACAATTTAATTGCGACAGCCACATCACTCCTATCTTTAATTTGACAACCATGTGCTGCTCAGAAGACTAGATATGATCTTCAGTCATTAGCCTGCAGGTTCTGTCAAGGCACATGAACAAGGAACAAGGCACACGAATTTAAGCATACATGCTCGCAAGTAGGACCACTTGAATAAATTCTAAAACTAAATAAATTTTGGATTGATTCCAAGACAGGCAGACTAACTATAAGCAAACCAGAAGACCGTGAGTTCTAGTCCCACCTTAGGCATTAAGACAACTGGGTGACCTTTCTCTCAGCCTAACTCACCTCACAAAGTTGTTGCTGTGGGGAAAATAGAAGGAGAAAGGAGCACCTGGAAAGTTAGTTTGCTATGGCAATTAAGATATCCAGCTAGAAATCAGAAGACTAAGAGTTCTAGGCTTTTCTCGGGCACAAAGCCAGCTGGGTGAATTTGAGTCATCCCCTTTCTATCAGCTCTAGGAAGCAGGCAATGGTAAATCATTTCTGAAAAACCTTGCCAAAAAAACCCTGCAGGGACTTATCCAGGTAGTCACTAGGAGTGGAAAAAACAGACTTGAAGACACACCCACTCACACAAAAATCCTGAGTTAAAACCTGAGTTTTAAGCCCACTTATAAGGTATAAGATCCTTGTATTATATAGCAGAATTTGGGTTGGAACTGGGTCAATTTAGGCAACATAGAACAATTTGTTGAGTAGTTGAGGGTCACAGCAAAGTAAGCACTTTTGAAGGCAAAAAAAAATCTATTCTGCTCTCAATAAAGTAGATTGCTTACTGAAGTCAAAATTGAATTATGAACCTGTCCTTTTTTTTTTCAAAAGCAAAAGCAGTATCACCATCATCTAGCAACAGTAGCCTACAGTTTCCTTTTTGACTTCATTTACTATATTGTCAATTACCTGCCTATGACAACACTCAAGGAGAAAAAGAGGCTGGCGGCTGAGGGGAACGTAATCTAGGTTGAGGACTGGGAATATTTCTGGAGCCAAGGGAGCCTTAAATGAGAAGAACAAACTACTGAGAAATACAATTGCTCTAATCTAATCTAATCTGATCTGATCTGGAATGATGAGCACATATGTGCAAGGGGAACCTTTAATCTTTCAAGGAACTTTTTACAAGTGTATTTTGGTGTCAACATAAATCATAGAAAGGAAATGAATTCAAAGGAAATCAGGTCCAGCCTCCTGCATAAGTCATTACCTGCTGACCTTCATTCCAGTGCAAGGAGGAGAGAGTTGACAAAGCAATGGGGCAGGCAGGGGACCAGTGCTTTAAGACAGGGGTCTCTAACCTTGGCAACTTTAAGATTTGTGGACTTCAACTCCCAGAATTTCTCAAATTCCAGCAAAGCTGGCTGAGGAATTCTGGAAGTTGAAGTCCACAAGTCTTAAAGTTGCCAAGGTTGGAGACCCCTGCTTTAAGATTAGATCAACAAGTCGGCGATCTCTACAATTGCCACTGCCTTTCTACAGGGTACACTTTGGTTGGCCAAAGAAGAGCTGCCCAACTTTGGTTCAGATTTTCCTTTCATCGAGAAACCCGTTCTTCTGTGGACTTATGACTATTATCCATCGGCCCCCACATAAAAACAGAGGTCTTACAAAAGAACTAAATAAATAAATAAATAAATAAATAAAAGGCTGGAAGCCCACCCACAGCCAGCAGCGGGTGATCTCCAAAGCGCGCTGGAAGTCTTCACCGCACTCCTCTTCCTTGGCCTACCTGATAGAGTGGGGAGGCGGCGTCGGGCTGAGAACCCACCGTGGCCACTTTGTCGCCGTGATAAGCACGGCCGAGAGCCGCTGCAGCCGCCCGCGGACAGCCAAAGAGACGGCATCTTAGGCCCGGTAACATCGCTGCTCGGGGGCGCCAAAGGCACGACTTCCCGGGCCTGGAAGTAAGCACGCGGCCCCTCCCACGCCGGAGCCAATGGAAGGAGGCGGCGAAAAGCGGACGAGCCGGGCAGCGCCGCCTGTTTCCTTTTTCCATCTCAGCCTTTTTAAAGGGCCAGCCGAGGGAACCCTGGAAGCGGGCAGTGGCTCCTTTCCTCTTGAGACGGCGGGCCGAGGCATCCCGAGTTAACGTGAAGAGGGAACTATGGGCTGCTGCCGGATTAGTCTCCCGGTCTCCGGTTCGAGAAACGCTGGCTGGCAGAATGGAGAGAGGTTGAGCTCTTTTGGCCACCGCATTTGGTTTTAAGAAAACGTAAACTGTCACATAGGCCTAGGAGTTGTGATGAAAAGGAATGGGAAAGTAAATTACAGTGTGGTTGATACCTGCTATCTAAACTAGGACTGTTGTACCTGGGCTGTAAAATTAGGGTGACCAGCAAATGGCAGAATTTTCTATATTTAGTCAACGTGATCCTCATTTCAAATAGCATTAATCTAAGTTAACCATCATCACCTCTTACCACGATTTAATCAAACTACTAGAAATCCTCAATCTATTTATTTATTTATTTGTCACAACAATATATGTAGGAATCATACAAAAGATTATATAATATATAAACATATATGGGTAAATATAAGGAGGTATAAGCATATATATATAGGAAGAAAAAACGAAAAAACAATAGGACAGGAACGGTAGGCACGTTTGTGCGCTTATGTACGCCCCTTATGGTCCTTTTAGGAATGGGGTGAGATCAATAATAGAAAGTTTTTGGATAAAACTTTTAGGATTATGGGAAGAGACCACAGAGTCAGGTAATCTATGATTATTCTTCACAAGAAAGCTTTGGTAATCCTACATAAGATTACTGTTTCAGCTGAATTGTGCTGTTCTATTACAAAACTTGTAGTACCTGATAAATAAATTATTAATAAAATGTATAGGCACAATAAAGCCTGGGGTTTCAATAACAATATAAACTTTATTTAGTCCCAAGCTGTATAGAGAAAATGCCTTTAAGTCTTGCTCTATATATAGTTTTTTGGCAATGCTATGGAATTACTGCTGTCTTTAAAAACTTTTCCCAAGAAACACGAAAGATTCTACCATAGAGATATTTGAACAAATCTCTGCAGAATGTAACAGAGTTAATGAAATTCTTAGCTTCTGATCACCTAGTAGTTTCAATAAACAATAAACACTGTTTTTACTTGATAAAATGTAATGCTAGTGATCTTAGTGGAAGATTGGCCAGGAGGAATTGAATAGTGATATGTACCACTGTCCCTTAGTGCATGCTACACAAAACCTATTCAGTGTAATGGTTGAATATATATTACAGAAATAAGCATTCATTTTAGTCACTGAAGTGTTATATTTGGATGATACAATTAAGACTCATTATTCACAGATTCAATATGTGTGAATTTTCTAACATTTATTTGTAGCTCCAAAACCATTTTTGCAGATATTTGCAGACACGTGACAAGCAGCAAAAATTTGAATTGCCCCATGTGCAATTTCCCAGTTAAGGTCAAACAAGGCAATGCTTTTCCTTCGTTTCTATTCTACTAATAAGTGTCCTGCATTTCCCCTAAGAGCAGTGGTTTGGTATTCACTAATTTAGCATTCACATTTTTGTAGAACATAGCTACCACAAATAATTTTGTTTTGTCCTGTCCTTAGTGGGTCATCTGTGTAAATTGGGATGATTAACAATGATTTCTCATCAATCCAAAAATTTTGAGAAACATACTTCTTAACTTTCAGATGGTCTCATCACGTGATATAAACAAATCCTTTTTAACCTTGATGGTCTCAGTTTTGCAGAAGTAGATAAAGCATTCTAAGTGCAAGAGTTGATTAATTTGTATTCTGCAAACTCCAGTGAAATGAGACCATCTAAAATGGGTGGAAATTATGGTGATTCATAGTTTGTATAGGCTATTAAAGCATGGAATGCAACTTCAGTATAGGCTAGTCAAAAAAACATGAAAGGCAGACCCATGGGATGGTGATGCATGTATGTTTGCTGGCTTTGAAGTGGTCTGCCCACCATCATCTCTTTGGGGTTCTCTCACTGACACAAGGGACGGAAGGTCTTTTTTTCTTTGTCGTATTCTTCAATATTCTGGAATATTCTTTCATTTCTGCCTACAATTTGATTGCTACCTTAGTTATATTCTTCAGTATTCATGAATATTTGTTAACTATTGTCTTATGTTTACTACTTTAGAATAAAGCCCTAAATACTGAGATTATGTGGTCACTGCTTCTGAATTCAAAAGATCCTGTGACTCAATTTTGCTGAGAGTCGTACCAAACCACCACTTAATGTGAATGAATAGATCAGGCTTACTTTTTTTAAAATATTCACGTTAATTTATAGTTTCATAAGCTAAGGAGTCATTATTTTAAATTAGTACATATTTATAAGATTGCCAATTCCAGTTCTACAAAATAATGTAAGAGGTAAAGTTGATTGATGAACTAGTTTCAAATACAATAATGAACCTGTAAATTAAACTATACAGTATGTAATAGTTTAAATATTTAATTTTCAATCTGTTTCTCACTGATAAGTAAATTAAATGTTTAAAAATGGAATAGTTTAACAATGAAATATATATAATTAGTTTTGTTGAATTTTCTACTTCCATCAACTATTAAAGAAAAACTTTGACATATAATTCATATAAAAATTTATTCACATAATTTACATATATAATATGCCTGCTTTCTTTGAAACAGAAAGCTTTCACATGAACATTACATACCACTGAAAATATGTATCAAACTTTTCACAAAAGGAACCCTTTTTGCAGATTAATTTAAAAGGAGATATTCTGCCAATTAACCAAAGTTATTTGTCTTTGTCATCAGTAAATATATTGATTTTGCTATAAAGGAACCTGTATATTTTAAATAATTTTGCAAACATTGTCAAGAAAACATACTATACTATTAATAAAAATTAACAGGATCTTCTTGTCCTTTCCTCTTAGCAAGGAAACGTAAGGCACCTTATAGCTTGGTTTCTTTAATAAGATTTTTGTGCTACACTTTTTTCATTGAAATTTAAAATTATTACAGCAGATTATGGTGGATTTTTGAGGATATATTCTTCCATGTATTAATATGAACCCACGCTGCTCTATGGTGGAACTATTTGGGTTAATTGTTACCACTGAATATTTGATATATATATAAATTTGATATAAATAAGTAAGATTCTTGTTTTATATAATTTCCTTGCAACACTGTAAAATTAAAATAGGAAACCAAAATTCAGATCAGTCAATATAGAATTGTTACGTCTCGTAGAGTACTGAGTTTGTTACTAATAACTAGAATACTGACTTGGATATCTTTAGAGAAGAGGCACTGAAATAAATTGATCTTTAGTCATGACAAATGAATCTACTGTAATTTTTTTAAAAGTCTGGATCCAACCAATTGTCTGTCTGAATTTTTAAAAATGCTAATACCTTTCATATGAAATCCAGTAATAATGTAATGTCTGCCTACAGTAATATTTGCACAATATAAATCTAGGAAATAGAAATAGCTTCTTAATTATTCAAAATGGTATACATGAACAATGGTAAATGCAGACAATTATTTTCATAGATATTGCATAGATTAAGAAATATATAGAGAAAAAATTTTCTCCAATCACTAATTGCAGTGAAAAAGACAACTAGAATTTAAGATCCAATAGCTAATTTAAAAATTGTTTTATAGGGTTCCTTTTTTCAGTCCGAATCATACTACAGATCAAAAAGAAAAAAACCCAATGAGAAATGGAATATGTTTATAGCTTGAGTTATTAAACTCAGAGCAATAAGAAAAACAAAACAAAAAAATAAATTATATAAAGCAGAAAAGAATTGTATTTCTGATGTTGGGGCAACTCTTACTCTCTAATACATTTGATTTTAATTCTCTTCAGAGGTATAATTGAGTTTTAAAATGACAGCTCATCGCTTCATAAATTTAGCACTTTAGCACTAAATAAAATTTCAGGATGAACAGAATTAACACAGAATAATTATCTTTCTGTACATTCAACTTAAATATTTTTTCACATTTATGTCTGTACATTTAAAGTCATTAAACATTATTTTTGAAACAATTCACATATATTCATTATAAAAATACATAAAAATAAGTTGACTTCAGTTTTCGTAACCTACAACGTACTTATTACGTTGAAATGTCCAGAATTTGTTTATATTAGAGATAATATTCTCCTTTCCATAAAGATTTACTTCATAAAAAGAAGCAAATATTATTTACATAAATATTGTATTGAAGTGGCATATGATCATTCTGCTATTCCTCATTGCATTTCTAAACCTATCTAAATATGCATGTTTAGAAAAATGTAACATAATTCAAACAAAAACACAGCTTTTCTGATCATGTACATCTTAACATTTAACATACATTTTCATCAATGTTTCAAAAATATCAGACTGCTCAGAATAAAAGAAAATATTTTTCTCATTCAGCAAGTTTCCTCTTAATATATTAATATTAATATATTAAACTTAAATCATTTGTTTAATTAAGATATTACATTGCTTCTAGGATTATTAGAAACCAAGCATCCCATAATCTTCATGGTTATTCTGAATCATCCACCTCCATAAAAATATCACTAAAGAAATATTCTGAAATCCTTATCGGCTCTTCTTTTTCTTGCTCCTTAACAGAACCCTCTTCCTCAGGTAAAACCTAAAAAAGAATAAACATTTTACAATCTGATGCCTGTTTAATAATTATGTAAAAGCACCATATGCAGGGTGTTTGAATTAGTCATGCAGAGGTACAGGGAATTTTGTTTAAGTTTTACAATATGATTTTCTATACAAATCATCCTGCAATATCTATCTTATAAAATTAATCAAAGATCTGAATCCAGAAGTATCTTTCTGGTCACCAGTGAAATATTTCCCTGAGGGCTGAAACCATTCTCTCTAAAGTCTTCTGAAGAATCTGATGCAGATAATTACGATACAGTAGAATGAGAAAATTGGCAAGAACTGGTTCCCAACTTTCTGGTACCATTAACAGATCATGTTTGTTATAAAGATATTCATCTATACCTGAACAGAAGAACAGCCTCCACTCTCATATTTTGAAGGTGACAGCATGGTTGTTGGTAGTGAACTGTATTCCTGAATCTCTGTGTTGTCGTCTTTGGAAGTTGAAGCTGGACATTCGGCGATATTTTCAGAAATCAACGTACAGGTTTTCTGGGGAGGTTTGTTGTTTTCTTTAGCAGCTACCTCTTCATCAGTATTAATTTTACAGATTAAAGGTAGAAATCCCAGCGATCTTTGATATGATGTATTAAAAACAATTAAAATTAATGTAACAAAACGTAGTGAATTAATAAAATTATAAAAGTAGTCCCAGAAATCCCCTGAATTTGATTATTGATTTGAAATTCCCTGAAATAGATTGTTTAATAAATAATTTTATTTTCCAAAGGTCTGGAATTATTGTGCTATTTATGCTCATTAGTAGAGATATAGCAAATTTAGAGGTTCTTTAGCAACATAGATAAATTTATTTATTTATTTATTTATTAAATTTTTATACCGCCCTTCTCCCGAAGGACTCAGGACGGTTTACAGCCATAATAAAAAACAACAGCAATATACACATAAAACCATAATTAAAAAACTTATTATACAAATGGCCGAATTAAAACATTTAAAATAAAACCCTGAATTATAGAATGTTAAAACATTAAAACATTAAAACATTGTTAAAACATTAAATGTTAAATGTTAAAACATTAAAACATTCATTTACTTATGTATAAGTAAATGAATGTATGCAGTATTATTGCTTTGATGGAGCAACAGTAAGGAAGCAAACATCTTAGTGAAAGTTTTAATTAATAAATTTGGTTGCCAAAATAGGACATTTTATAATTGATACAAGATTGTTCCTTTAAATAAAACAGTGGTTAATTTAGGCTGAGCAGTTGTAATTTAATGGTTCTAGATTTCTTCCTTCATTACAAATATTAAATAAAAGTTTATAGGATCAGGAAATAAATATAACAAAGTAAAAATGATGCTTGAATCATACCTGGGTAATGAAGTTTTTGGAAGGGCTTCTGTATTTCTAACTTGGTCTGATTGTTCAGAACTGTAAGCTACACAGAGTCTTTGTTCTTTGTTTGTTTCTGTTTTTCCTGCACCAGGCATTCTTGACATGAGTTCAACCTCACTATCTGTTTCACCAAGCAATGCAGTCCCCACATTCAGAGAAGACTGAGGATGCTCTTTTTCTTCCACTTGTAGCTCTGTAAGTGACATTATTGAAAAATTACATTTTTCTGATGTAATATAAAAGAGAAATGGCTTACTTGCAAATAGTAAAGTAAAATTAATTTGCAAGAGATCCCTAAGTAGTCTCCATTTTCTTATTTTTACACACACATATACACACACACAAAGAAATGGAGACTAATTTGGAACTCTTGCAAATTAACTTCATTTTACTATTTGCAAGCAAGCTATGTCTCTTTTGTTCATATATAGATATTTTTCAAACAATGTAATCATTAGCATTCATCAATGCCCCAAGTCCCACTAGTTCTGTGATTCCAAAGGTGGCTTTTCATACATTTTCCAAACACCATCCCCACAAATCTGTGCTAAGTTAAAACTGCTCTGAAAGGGATGGAATAAAAGGGTGTGTTTCAAAAGGTCCTGTTCTTTGAATGAGCTCCATCACATCTATATATAATATGATTGATATAAGCAATTGCTTATATAAACGTGCATATGTGTCATGATCCTGCATGCGAAAACAAAAGGAACTTCACCTACCAGCGTCTTTTCTTGATAAATACTGTAATTTAAGAGAGGTCCCCTGCATTAAAAAAAATTTGAATTTTGGTAAATAATTTCTTTTAAGCACATGATTAAAAAGCACAATACAATAAGGTATTTTAATATGCTTCAGTTTGTGAAATGATGGTTTGGAGTTTAAGCTGCCTAATGAAATCAAAGTGGGGACAAGAGCTGGCCCACCCCTTCAGCAGAATCCACCAGTTCCAAGAAGCTTCTTGGATGAGAAGCGAAAAGTATTCAAGGAAAAACAAAGAAAGTCCAGTTGTCTCTTGAAAAAGCACCTTTGGGACAGCAGTGACCTGGGTGACTGAGAATCTCCATAGAGTATCTGTAGTTATCAATAGAATGAAAGACTAGAACAGGATCTTGCTATACTTTTCTCGTGGTATCCACAATTTTCTGGATCCAGTGGTAACTATCAGATAATGGATTCTGAAATAAATATTTTGTGAATCCTTGAATCTAACCTTATCAGAGCTTTCCAGGTGGTCTTCTATAGGAACAGTATGGCTTATCTTCTCAGAAACACTACTTCCTTCTATAGATACTGAAGACCTTTTCCAATTCTTCCAAGAGTTCAAACCCAAATCTACTAATTGTTCTGATGAAGATGGATGCAATTCTCTCTCTGTAGGGTCCGTGACAGAAGCAGCACTTTCTTCAACTGAAGCTTGAATGGATCCAACACTGTATGGATATATACATGTGTGTGTGAATCTCAGATATTATTGGGATTTAAAGCTTCCTTTACATTCAAAGCCTTAATAAAATATTAACCTCAGAAGTAATTTCACTGAACCAATGTAATTTTATTGTAAGTTATGGCTGTGTTTGAATTAACATAATAATAATAACATAATAATAACAGAGTTGGAAGGGACCTTGGAGGTCTTCTAATCCAACCCCTCTGCCCAGGCAGGAAACCCTACACCATTTCAGACAAATGGCTATCCAACATTTTCTTAAAAATTTCCAGTGTTGGAGCATTCACAACTTCTGCAGGCAAGTTGTTCCACTTATTGATTGTTCTAACTGTCAGGAAATTTTCTCCTTAGTTCTAAGTTGCTTCTCTCCTTGATTAGTTTCCAGCCATTGCTTCTTGTCCTGCCTTCAAGTGCTTTGGAGAATAGCTTGACTCCCTCTTCTTTGTGGCAGCCCCTGAGATATTGGAACACTGTCATCATGTCTCCCCTAGTCCTTCTTTTCATTAAACTAGACATACCCAGTTCCTGCAACCGTTCTTCATATGTTTTAGAAGAACATATGAACAAAGAAATTGCTTTGTTATGAGCTTATGAGCTTATAGCAATAAACAATCTTTGGAGGTCAAATGTTGTTACCGTCTTACGGATGCTTTCACAAAATTGCTGCTATAGCAGGTATGATAATAAAATGACCATTTAGTTATGCAGAACTAAACTAGCAAGGCTGCTTCCTGCTACACTCTTACACTCGCAGAATGGCCTCTACAATATCTTTTTCATTTTATACAGTAGGCTAGTAGGGCCTCTCTCAAACAAAGCATGAAACTGCAGATATCCATTTCCCAAGAATATCTATGCATACCACATGCACAGAAATGCATTCTTAGAATTCTTAGAAATAAAGACTGTAAATACTGGCATTTTTCAGTACTGCAGGTTATTATTGATTGAAAAGAATCTAAAAAAAAAACCTCTTAAAGATAGGAAACTAGGCAGGGATCAAGAGAAGTAACTACAAGCACATTGATGGTCGTGAGCCCTGCTTCCCACAGGTGCTATTCCCCTAGAAAGTTATTTTAATATTTTTTGCAGTAAATCTTTAATATATTTATAAGGAGTAGGTGGGGTCATTTTTTATTTTATTTTCAATACTGTGTTTTTGCTGTTTGTAAGCCGTTAGAGTTGCTGTGAGCAAGTAGGCAGCCATATAAATTTTCCAAATAAACATTTTTTTTCTAATTAATAATTTATAGTTCTAATGTATTTTGCTAACTTGCATGCCTCAAGCTTACATGGCCACAAATAGAAGTATGTAATTCTGCACTCATTTCTACAAAGAATATCCCCCAATATTTTCAAAAGTCACACAAGCCAGTTCTTTCCCAAAATTTCACTTTTAAACATGTATGTACTCATTTATTCTGAATGCTGGTTTTCAAACTTGGCAACTTTTAGGATGTGTGAACTTTTAATTCCCAGAATTTCCAACTAGTATATTGCCTGGAGAATTCTGGGAGTTGAAGCTCAGATATCTTAAAAGTTATCAAGTTTGAAAGACGGTGTGGCTCAGGCTGTAAGAAGCCTTTTATTAAACACAGCTGCCTGCAATTACTGCAGGCTCGAGTCCCACCAGGCCCAAGGTTGACTCAGCCTTCCATCCTTTATAAGGTAGGTAAAATGAGGACCTAGATTGTTGTGGGGGGGCAGTAAGTTGACTTTGTATATAAATATACAAATAGGATGAGACTATTGCCTTACACAATGTAAGCAGCCCTGAGTCTTCAGAGAAGGGCGGGATATAAATGTAAATTTAAAAAAAAAAATGCTGATGCAGAATATACTGAAATACAGGTAGTTCTTGACTACATTTAGTGACTGTTTGAAGTTACAACAGTGCTGAAAAAAAGTAGCTTATGGCCATTTCCCATACAACCCTTGCAGCATCCCTGTGGTCATGTGATCAAAATTAAGACGCTTGGCAATTAGTATGTATTTATGATGGCTACAGTATCCCATGGTCATATGCTCACATTTTGAGACCTTCTGAGAAACAAAATTAATGGGGAAGACAGATTCATTTAACAACCATGTTACTGACTTGACAACTGAAGTGATTCATTTAACAACTATCTTGCTTAGCAATGAAAATGTTGGGCTCAATTGTGGTTGTAAGTCAAGAACTATCTGTACATTGTTACATCTCTTTTCAAGAGAAAGAATATTAAATTTAACACGTGCCTATGGCTTAGAGGCAGTCTCCTTTCTATTTTTAGTTTGTCCCCAGAAAAGTATCTACCAAGATTAAATTGGAATCAGGCCTTGGGCTTGGCAACATGTTAAACTAAAAAATGTTTCATGTTTGTTTCCCAAGGTTAAGGTGCTCTCATGCAAACAAAGAACTCTTTATTGAGTTGACCTTGAAATATGGACTTTCTTATTTATTTATTCCATTTACATGGCTGCCCATTTCCACAAGTGACTCTGGGTGGCAACCAATCTTAAAATAAATTAAAAACAAATTCTCTTCAGAAATAAATATATATATATAAATATATATATACAGCAGCTATATCACTGTTAATGGCTGTTAACACAATCAGGAGATGGGACCCTTCCACCCTTAGGGCCCCAGGCCAGGGCACAGAGTCAAGTCTTTAGTATCTTGTGGCAGGCCAGCAGACTCAGGGTCATCCTAATCACTGGAGGGAGAATATTTCATAGTACAGGTGTTTGGAGCAAAAAAGCATGTCTTCTAGACCCTGACAATTAGCATTCTTTAGCCAACAGAACCCAAAGCATGCTGGGCCAGATTGGATAAATAGAAACACCGACTGCAACCAGCCTCTGAGAAAAGGGAAATCAGCATAACACAGTGCTGCCCACTCCCTGAGAAGGATACCATGATCAAAAGTCACTTGACAGGACAAGAAAACCAAGGATTGTTACTCTCCAAGAAATAAGTAGAATTTTAGGCCAGGCAGGCAATATCAAGAGAAGTTTTCAGCTCAAAATCCAGTCTCTAGTCTGAAGTTCCAAAAGTTAGCACCTGAGTGCTAAATATTACATTAATATTTAACATTTACCTTTCATCTCTTGTCAGTTCTAATGAGTCCATGTTTTCTGAGGTGAAAAGTATCGGTGGAGGAAGCAATTCCCCAGAACCATGTGAAAGCGTAGCAGGGATACTATTACATTCCACAGAATCAGGTGAGATTTCCACCAGTGTTAAAATGAACTCTGGCTCTTCCTCTGCATCTACGAAATCTGTAATGTCACCTCTTACTATTAAGAGTATCAATAAAAACAACAGAAAAGGTAAACCCTTGAGAACATAAACATTCAATTTTTCTTATATACTTATTATTTACTTCTATATCACCATGTGTTTGCATTTCTTTTGCTGTAAGGAAAAGTAGGCATGCTTAGCCAGATAACCCAACTTATTCTGGTAAGCAAATATGCTTACCACTCCTAGAGATATTAACCTGCTTAAAACATTCTCTGTCCCTCTGCTCTTTTTTCTCTCTTGCCATTCAAGTCCCCTGATCATTCTCATTACTCTATTTCTTGTACTTAAGTCTCACTTTACTCCTTCTTCTCAATAATTATTCTTTCCCCCTTCCATCAGATAATGGTAGTATAAAGGAAATATGCAAATAGGATAAATGCAAGAATACTTTATTTTAAATCCCAAAAATGTCCTCTAAGAAAAATTAAATTATAAATAAAGGTTGTGTTCAGATAAAAAAAATAAATATTAATCATACCTGTACTCATCTCTGTCATTGCTGAAATGATGGCATTCTTGTTTCCTTCAGTCTAAGAATAAAAATATCACAATGAATATATCCAGCTTGTCAAATAATTCTAGTTCCCAGAATTATAGCTCTAAAGCAATTGCATATGCTGTCAGAAATCACATAAAGTTCTTCTTGTGCCAGGAATTCAAAGGAAAGAAAGCAGAGTAAAGCCCCTAATAAATAAAACTATGAACAAACACAATTTAAATCATTTGTAAATGAAAATACATATAATATTATTAATCAAGAATGGAATACAGCATATTTGCCTTTCATTTACAGTATTTAGAAACAACTATAGCATAGTAGTTTCTCAGAAAAATAATATGCAATAATTTAAAAACAATATTCCTTCAACAATTGTAATTACAGTAAGGTAAAGGTTCCCCTCGCACATACGTGCTAGTCGTCTGCCAACTCTAGGGGGCGGTGCTCATCACCGTTTCAAAGGCGAAGAGCCAGCGCTGTCCGAAGATGTCTCCGTGGTCACATGGCCGGCATGACTCAACGCCAGAGGTGGTCCCTATTTTTTCTACTTGCATTTTTACGTGCTTTCAAAACTGCTAGGTTGGCAGAAGCTAGGACAAGTAATGAGAGCTCACCCCGTTACACGGCAGCACTAGGGATTAGAACCGCTGAGCTGCCGACCTTTCGATCAACAAGCTCAACATCCTAGCCCCTGAGCCACCTTCATTTATTACAGTAATTAATAATTACAGTAGCTTCATCTAAACCCAAATGTCTTTTTTCCACTAACACTTTGTTCATTAATGGAAAGTCAAACCTTTTTGGAAGAACAGTGACAAGTCCTTTCAAAGTGAATGTAACTACAATCTTAAATCAATGCTAAAGTAATGCTTACTAAAAAGGCATAGTTTACTGGAAAGGAAGCATAAAAAGAAAAAGCAATAAAAGTGTACAATTCACAATTTAATATTAGCAACCTATCCAATTTATACAAACACACATACAACTCTCAACAGGATTAACCAGAATATACTATGGTGAATTTAACTAGAATACAGTTAAATATGATGAATGTTGTAAACTTATATGCAGTTATTTAGCAACAGTTTTCCTTTTATACTACATTCCAAAATGTAGCTATTTTGGTTAATTAACACTTCTTACTTGTGAAACTTCAGCTGTAGAAAACTGGTGTTCAGCGGACCCAAAAGTGTGAATATTACTCTGTATGTTGAGATTATCTGGTGGTTCAGATAAACAAGTTGTTGCTTCTTGAGAGCATTTTGGAGATGTTAACTCAGATGAAATTTCACAAATCTCTTGTATTGGGTTTCCACTTTTGCAAAAAAAAAAATGAAAATAGTTTTAATCTAGATGCTGTTTATCAATAAATTGTTCCAGAACATTTTTATACCATACCAACTTAAAATTAATGGCATGTGGTTTACAATCATTATGTATAAACAATGACACCACACAATTTAAGAAATGTTGATAGTAAGGAACATGGTGCTTTATAAAGAGAAATGAATTCCAATTCTCTTAAGAAGACACTTCATTACTCTTATGTATCTAAACTTATTTGAAATAAATTAAGAGCATTTATATTTAAATATTAAGACTGAAGACTGCTTTTTTTAGAAAACGCAAAACATCATTTATAACTATATTCCCAGTAATTTTTAAGAACTTCACCATGCAGACGTCTATGTTTTACAAAACAATTTACTACGTATTATGAAACATCACCCTAAACACTTGAGAAATAATAAAAATACAACTTTAGTGGGATGTCTACCTTTCCATATTATTTTCCTGCATGATGGGGCCAGCACTTACAGAATGTACATCATACTGTCCCATAGTGCTGATTTTAGCAAGCTGCTCATCCATTTCGAGATTCATTTCAACTTTCTGCTCTTCTCTAGGTTTTTCTGACATTTTGTCATCTGTTACTTTAGATATTAGAATACACAGGAAAAACTTGTAAGCTATTACTATTTAGATAAGGTGGACAAAAATACATTTTGTATTAGAAGTGATGAACAAAATACATAGATGAGATGGACAAAAATACATTTTGCTTAGTTGTGAGATATGACTGTTACTTAAAGTATAGACTGATCTGAAATTTTATAAGCCACTTAGACTTCGTCATTAATCTACTACAGGTACCAATCAAGAAACAAATGTCCAAATATTTCAACAATACAAAAATTAATGAACTACACCTAGCCCATAGATTTAAAAAAATAACACCCTCTCTCAATTGTGCTGATAGCTATAAATATGCAAGCTGCACAAACAATAAGATTTTATTTCAAAATTTTCTATGGTATAAACTTCAAAAACCTACCGTTTTGGATTTCTTTACATTCCTTCATATCTGAACCTAGATTCAGAGGTTTTTGAGAAACATTCCTGGTAGATACCAAGCCACTGTTAAGATTTGGTTTAGGCTTTGGGAGTCTGTATCTTGCTGGCCTGGGTGTTTTATTTCTTTTACACAAAGATACAGTACTGCAGACAAAAGTAAAATGTCATTAATTGGATCACTCATGTTCTCAGCTCTTAATATATTGTTAGGTAGAAAAGTTAGCAAACAACTTTAGGACTACTAAATCTGTGCTACGGAATCCCAGAGTAAAGAATTTAATATATCCCATCATTGCCATCTAGATATAATCTGGATTTATCACTAAAGGAGGAATTTAGGAAAGACACTCAGGAACTGTTTTCAAGCTCCACATGAAATGTTAATGTAAGCATATTATACGATAGCTTCGAATACTAACTGGACAAAAGCTGGATTCTTAGCTGTTTATCACTGAATATAACATGAACATGAAAATTAACATTAGAATTTAATTATCCTGATAATATTAATAATTAAGACAGATTACGGTCCTCCATTTTGTGTGGCAATCCCAGTTTGTTGGCAGTTCACTATGCTGATAATTAAGTTCCCATAATGCCATACTGTTGTCTTACAGTCACATTTTAATAGATGAGCAACTTATAAAATCTTTAAAATAAAAATATTCATAATGCAGACTTCTGGATTTTCATTGCATGTGCACCAAAAGTTAGACAATATAGCAGAAAAAAATTAATTTGAGATGGGGAAATTGTTTTTATACAATTAACCATGTCATCAAAATAATACCTATGAATTTAAAAATGGGTAGAATTCCTAATTTTAAAAATGTTTGGGGTAATGTAACAGAACAAACCTGCAGACTCTAGTTTCCTGTGAAGATTTTTCCAAATCTGTGGTAGTTTTATTTGTCTTGTGTGGTGAAACCAGGGCAGTTTTTAAAGAGTCTGGAAATAACACAACTGTCTTTTCTTCCAAACATTCTTCAGAATATGATGGTTTACTGTTGTTACCTTCTGTATTATTTGTATTACTTGAATGAATAGGTTCATTTGCTGAAGGGACTGCTATTTGTATTTCATTTCCTGAATATAAAAAGATAACAGGTAGATTCACTTTATCTTTATTGAGACATTCTTGCATTTAAAGCAAATCAAATGAAATCATTAAAATGTTACTTGACTATTCAAAAGCATAGTTCTGCTTGCACAACAGCAGGAAGAAATGAGAGACACAGCAGAAAAAAGCATAACTTTTTTTCAGGTTTTGAAAAGTGCTAATAACTTAGGCTTTGTATAATTATTTTGTCTCCAGTGTCAAAATAGCAAGAAACTTTGCTGTGATTCAATGAGACCAGACTGGGCTATGGAGATTTTAAAAAGCCTTCCATCCTTCAGAGGTTGATAAAATGAGGACTCAGGTTGTTGGGGGCAATATGCTGACTCTGTAAACCGCTTAGAGAGGACTGTAAAAGCTCTATGAAGTGGTATATAAATGTAAGTGCTATTACTACTATAGGCTATCCACTCATTGTATGTGATAATATTGACTATACCTTGGATATCAGTATGTAACTGAAACACTGGATCTCTCATGGCAAGTAAAGTCATGGCTGCTTCAGTACTTCCATCATTAATTCCTAAAAAAGTTTCCAAATATATAAGCTTACAAATCAACAAACTTACCACATTTCTTTATATTATATTATTGAAAATCTAATTATATTTTCAATGGAATTTACTCTCAGATAAGTAGATATAGAATTACAACCTTAGTGGTTAATGCTTGATTCATTGGAAGGAGGATTTAGGAACCTCCTCTCTACACACACACACACACACACACACACACACACACACACACACACACACCATGTAAACTAAAAGCTATACTTTTAATTTAACAAATCTCCATTAACTTGTTCATGAATATTTTGGACAATGTACCTGTTTCTTTTGTTTGTTCTTCTTGTGTAATACCCTTTTGAAAGAGAGAGAGAAAAAGAAATCAACTACTACATTTCTGGACTACATTTTAAAATAAATTAGATGAACCAACTTTGATTTTTCACTTACATGAATGGATATAATTCTAAATCTTTATACTAAAAACAGTTGCTAACAGATTTATTTTGTGGTATTACTATCAAATAATATAATAGTGACAATGGACTCAGTTTACCATAAATTCAGTTACATCCTTCCCAGTATTTCTAACCACACCGTGTTCAAGACTATTTACTGAAGAATACTCAACAACAATCTTGATAAGCAATCAATTCCATCATCAATAAAAACTCTTACTATCTCACATATTTAAAAAATCAGTTATAATTGACAAGAAAGAAGTTTTAATTTTAACTCTGGATATCTTTATCCAGAGAATATATTAAACAATTAAACAATTTTATAATTAAAGCACATTGTTTTGTAAATTTTATACCACTTTGCCTAATATCCAGGTATTAATAACTGGATTAATCAGAGATACATGTTGGGGGTCAATTGCAAACTATGATAATACATTGGTAAGAAGTAAAGCTAATAAAATCTCATTATTTTTCCATCAATAGTTTTATTACAAAGAATAATGCTATCAAGGTTTATCTAGAATGGGATATTTTGAATGAATCCAATACAACCCTAGCACCTTTTTAATAATAGTAGTAACGGACCACAATTCCTTTTTTTCTTTTAAGTACATTATAACTAATGTTAGGAAAGAGAATGAAAGTTCTGCTTTCTGTGTAATTGAACCTTGTTCAATCGATCAATCAATCAGTCTTGGTCAATCAATCAATCAATAACAGCAAGTAAATCCCAGCAGCAATTGCAAGATGAGAAGTTAAACAGGAAAGTAGATAATCTGCTTACGATAATAAATTGTTACAAAGATATCGGTGGATCAACTCTTTTGTGGGTGGTCCTCAGTTTACAATGGCAATTGGGATTGGTTGCAATTGTAACCCAAAGATGTGCAGGCTGTTAAGTGGAAAGTGTCAGAAGCCTCAGGTAAAGAACTCGAGGGTGCCATAGGGGAATAGGGAAGTGCCTAAGGGGGATGGGGAGGCTGGGGGAGGGAGTACAAATATGGTCTATGTCAAAGATCTCCAATCCCCAGGCCGCAGCCTGGTAACAAGCCACAGCCTGTTTGGAACAAGGCCACACAAGTGGTGGGCAAGTGTGCGAGTGCACGCAATTCCATTTGCATGAGTGGTAGGCGCACACACTCATCGGTTCTGTAAATGGATCTGCGCATGCATCCCCTCTCCCACCCCACCAGTTGACAAAGCTGGAAAGGTCAGAGACCCCTGGTCTATGTGAAGTTGGGGAAGTGGGTCCTGTGGCGTGAGTACAGGAAGGCCAGGGGATTTTATCAGAGTGCCTTGCAATCTTCCCTGTTGGTTTTCCCACTGACTTTGCTTGTGGGAAGCCAGCAGGGAAGGTCGCAAATGACATGTGACTGTGGGAGACTGAAATAATCATAAACGCAAGGTATTGCCAGCTGCTGAAATCACAATCACATGATCATGAGGGCATTGTGATGGCCAGAACTTTGAGGACTACTCATTCAGTGCCACTGCAGCTTCTAACAGTTGCTGAATGAGTGGTCAGTAAGCAAGGACAACAGTAATGCTCATTCTGCCTTAGACATATTTATGTTTCATCATAAAAGAAAAATTTGCATACTTACAACTGCTGGGATGTACAATTTGCTATCATCTTGCATCACAGGCTGAATAGACAGATTTAGATCATGAGAGATACATGGCTCATCTGCAACGTTCTCATATATCTCCAACTGTCATGGAGAAAAACACAACAATTATTTTAATTGTCCAAAAGAATCTAGATGATTCTCTTTGTATATGCTATAATGTTATACATTGAAATAAAAGTGCAAACTATAAAATATAAAATCCAAGTTTACTCAAAATACACTTACGCTGACAATTACATTTCCCAGGTTAATTATTCATGTTAAGGCTGCTTCCACATTACAATGCATTGGCAATTATAATAATTTTACAGGGCAACAATTATCCTTTAATCACTTGCACAAGTTTTATTTTCCTTTTGTTCACTTATGTTCTTAAAAGAGATAATTTGTTTAACCAATAGTCTGGGAGAGAAAGGCAATTCTTCAAAAGTGTGACGTTCCTTCATACATCTCTCCCTTTTCTTAGGAAAAAACTCTGTTCTATTCATTAACTCTCCTCCATTCTGTATCTGACTTGTTCGTTCATTGTAAAGGCAAAGTAAAGTTGTCTTGAACCATGAGATGGGTAGCAAATAAATTTAGTAAATAAAAATAAATAAATTAAACTATGCATGTAGAAAGTTCATACAAAGATGTTTCTAAGATCTTTTTTTGTCCCCATTATTGTATTTACTTATACTGGAATATACAAAATTATCATTTGAAGACTTGCCTTGCCTCTATATATTATTCTATTAGGTCTCAGTTTGAAAAAGCATGTGTCTCTATCTGAGCATATAAAAGTGAACACGCTATCTAAAAGGCAGTTTTAACATTCTTGTATGACCCACATAATGACACAAATAATGAACAGGGGAAAGAAGTACATAGAGCAGTTACTAACGTTCTAATGGTAATGACCAAACCACTGGTCTTCACAGACAGATTTACAACTTTTATGTACTTTAAGTAGCTCTAATAATCTTGTTTTTAAAGGGATCATTGGTAGGAAGTCAGCCAGCAGTTCCTGGCTGGCCTTAGGGAAGACTGGCTCTCTAGCCTTGAGGAAGATTGCCTTCCCAACTTTCTAGCTGAGTTTCATATTAGCTGGACATGTCTATCAGCAGGTGCAGGGAAAGGGAAAGCTAGGTTTGGCAAGGCAGGAAGAAGGCTAGGCCTCTTAGAAGTAGGAAGAGAGGGAGGAGGCCTGCGCACTGCTGGGCCTTCTGGGCATGGGTGGGAGGAGAGAAGGGGGAATAGAGGAAGCCCACATGCTGTCTTACAACCTACAGCAAGTTTCTGCATGTTTGTTGGTGGTGAGTGGAGACCTCTCCCCCCAAAAGCATTCCTGCATTGTGGTCACTTAATGATCACAATGGACAGATTTGAGATTGTTGTTGTGACTGAGGCAGTTGGGTGGATGTCTCACTTCATAACCATAACAACTTACAACCAAAATTACAGGCTCAACTTTTCTTCACCAGCTTTTAACAAACATTTAGCTGAGAAAGGTCTTACCAGGTTTCACCTGACTCTAAAAGGAATCTATGGCACAAAAAGACTAATGAGATGCATTAATTGAACATTTTTGATTGGTATTTCTGATATACCTCTTCCATTGTTTCTTCAATGTGCATAGGAACAGGATTTGGAGATCGAAGCCCTTTAGGAACAAACACAGGAGCTTTATTTACTTCTTCTGGTGAAAAAATTTCAACTTCATATTCTGATTCAAGTTCATCCTCCTCCTCATCATCATCATCCTCTTGTGAAGAAGCTCTAAGGGTTACCAAATTAACTTTAGAATTTCCGTTTCTTGATTTTTTACGAGGAGCTGGTTTTATATTTCTGCCTTTGATGACATGTTGTTTAACTTTTTGTTGGTGCTTCGTTTTTCTACCATGGTCATTTTCACATTCAGAAGTGGCAGATGTTTTTGAATCATAGTTTTTGTTCCTCTGCTTTAATGTTCTTCCTGGTTGCTTTCTAGATCATAAATAGATGCTTTAATTAATAGGACTGACCAAAAAAGAACAAAAGCAAATAGTTCTAAAATAATTTTTAAAACATCAAAAATACAAGATAATAGATACCTTGGTTTTCTTTTAGGCATTTGAGTTACTAAAATAGATTTTTAAGAATTCTTATGTATAAATGTGTTTATATTCTGGTATTTCAAATAAATATTGTAGGCCATGCTCCCATATAAAAATACACTCAAACCATTCTACCAAGTCTTATGCCCTTGCTGATCAATCTGAACCAGGGCCTATGAATTCATTGGCCTGGGACTGCCTACCAAAAACTCTGGTCTGGACTGACAAATGCAACCACCCAATTGACATGAACAGGCACAGGTTAAATATTTGAAGGTGTAAGTGATGCACACTGGAGCAAAAATTTCTAACTTCACACATAATTTAATAGTCTGAGCTCTCTGAATCCAACTGTGGAAAACACAGTGCAGTCCCTATGTTAAACTAGATGAAGATGTTCTCCGTGAGTAGCAACTCTGACAAGGGCATAAGGATTGTTAAGAAACTGCTAATGTAGTATGTCCTGTATGTTACTCCAGCAGTTGGAATACTAGGTACAGTTCTGGTCACATTTGAAAAGCAATACAATAGATCTGAAAAAAAGTACAGAAGAGAACAACCAAAACATTTGGGGGTGGGGTTTCAAGTGCCAACCTTCTGGGGGGAGAGTTAAAATATATGGAACTGCTTAGCTCAAAGGAAAGGTAACTAGAAGATGCGGGGCATAATCAAAACATTAAAATATCTGGCACAGAGGAAGTGGATAAGGAGAGTATTTAGAGCAGGCTATTTTTTAAACCCATTTGTTGTTAGTTGCGAAGTCGTATCCGACCCATCGCGACCCCATGGACAACATTCCTCCAGGCTTTCCTGTCCTCTACCATCCTCTGGAGTCCATTTAAACTCATGCCTACTGCTTCAGTGATTCCATCCAGCCACCTCGTTCTCTGTTGTCCCTTTCTTCTTTTGCCCTCAATCTTTCCCAGCATTAGGCTCTTCTCCAGTAAGTCCTTCTTTCTCATTAGGTGGCCAAAGTATTTCAGTTTCATCTTCAGGATCTGGCCTTCTAAAGAGCAGTCAGGGTTGATCTCCTCTAGAACTGACTTGTTTGTTCGCCTTGCAGTCCAAGGGACTCGCAGGAGTCTTCTCCAGCACCAGAGTTCAAAGGCTTCAATTCTTTGGCGCTCAGCCTTTCTTATGGTCCAACCTTCACATAATTAACCTGTAACATTTGTTATGATAGGTTGTGGTGGTGGCCACTAATTTGGATGATTTTGCAAGATATTTGATACATTTATGGAGGTCAGGGGTATCGAGTACTATTTGTCTTGAAATTTCAATGCAATGTTTGGGTTGAGGGGAAAATGCCTATATATACCAGTTGCAGAAAAATAATGGCAGGATATGCCTCCATCTCCAGTTTGCAAGTACCACAGAAGCATTCACAGTCATCCTGAATGGAAGCATCCATTGTCATTCTGAAGTCAGTAGACATCAAAATCAAATTCAATGAATACATAACTAAAAATAAATACAGATACTTGTCCTGGACTAAGATGGGCTTTTGATCCAGAAGAGCTATTCTTATGTTCTTAAGATGGAGATATATTTAGGTGTTTGTTTGCAAGCAGTTGATGAATAACCACAATGAATAATAACTGAATTAAGCCCTTGCTATACATAGACTTGCTTTGATCAGGTTTGATAAGAATCAGCTGAGTAAGAGCAGATGCATTATAACCCCAGTATAAAACTCTGAGAGGACTCTGACACTTGAAAGCAGTGTCTGCTGTTTGTCTTGAAACAAACAGCAGACTGTAGTGCTTTGAAAACTCTCTGATGTGTATGTGTCTATATTTCCTGGGTCGACTTTTGCTCTTTTTCAGCTTTTATAGGACTTGTTTTGAATTTTCTATTGTTCTTCTTACAGTCTTTCTGACTATAGGACACCTTCCTCAGAATCTGATCCTGAATGCTTTAGAGCCCTCTCATCCCCATACAAGACATAACACTACTCAATGTGTACTTTTACCCTTTTAAGTTTTCTACTTCTTTCTCTTGGGCAGAAAGCAGCTTAGGATTTCTTTTTAATTTGAGTTTCGTTCTCCGAAGGCTGGTCTGATGAACCATGTTTCCCAGACTGCCTACTTCTCGTTGAGGATACTAATTCGATGCTTTCTGTACATTTTTTTTCTTTCCTTGATTCAGAGGTTGATGCAGATTCCATCAAATGTACTGGGCTGCCCTGGAAAGAGTAGAAACACACGCCATGTTAATCAAGGCACTTATATAAAATGTAAAAATGTGACATGTTTGTCATGATGTCACTGAAGTAAAGATGTAACTATGATGTCCTAAGATTGGAGATAAGCACATAAGCCATGTGGGATGTCCACACATGTATACCATTATTTTACCTTGTGAACACCTATAAATTCAATGCAGGTATTTATTTATTTATTTATTTATTTATTTATTTATTCGTATTTCTATACCGCCCTATCTCCCTAAGGACTCAGGGCGGTGTACAGCCATATAAAAACACACAAATGTACAGAATAAAAACATTCAACTAAAAAACTTATTATAAAGGCCAAATATTTAAAATAAGATATAACTAATAAAACCCAATTTAAAACCCAAGCTAAAATTTAATCATTTAAAAATTTAAAACCCTAGTCCAGTCCTGCGCAAATGAATAGATGTGTCTTAAGCTCGCGGCGGAAGGTCAGGAAATTGACGAAGTCCTGGGGGAAGCTCGTTCCAGAGGGTGGGAGCCCCCACAGAAAAGGCAATTCCCCTGGGTGTCGCCAGTCGGCACTGCCTAGCCGACGGCACCCTGAGGAGTCCCTCTCTGTGAGAGCGCACGGGTCGGTGGGAGGCATTCGGTGGCAGCAGACGGTCCCGTAAGTAACCCGGCCCTATGCCATGGAGCGCTTTGAAGATCATTACCAAAACCTTGAAGCGCACCCGGAAAACCACAGGCAGCCAGTGCAGTCTGCGCAGGAGAGGTGTTACATGGGAGCCACGAGGGGCTCCCTCTATCACCCGCGCAGCTGCATTCTGAACTACCTGGAGTCTCCGGGTGCTCCTCAAGGGGAGCCCCATGTAGAGAGCATTGCAGTAGTCCAGGCGAGATGTCACGAGAGCATGAGTGACCGTGCACAAGGCATCCCGGTCAGAAAGGCGCAACTGGCGCACCAGGCGAACCTGGTGGAAGGCTCCTGGAGACGGCCGTCAAATGATCTTCAAAAGACAGCCATCCATCCAGGAGAACGCCCAGATTGCGCACTCTCCATTGGGGCCAATGACTGCCCCAACAGTCAGCCGCGGCTGCAGCTGACTGTACCGGGATGCCGGCATCCACAGCCACTCCGCCTTGGAGGGATTGAGCTTGAGCCTGTTTCTCCCCATCCAGACCCGACGGCCTCCAGACACCGGGACAACACCTCGATAGCTTCATTGGGGTGGTCCGGTGTGGAAAAGTACAGCTGAGTGTCGTCAGCGTACAGTTGGTACCTCACACCGAAACCACTGATGATCTCACCCAGCGGCTTCATATAGATGTTGAACAAGAGGGGCGAGAGAATCGACCCCTGAGGCACCCCACAAGTGAGGCGTCTCGGGGCCGACCTCTGCCCCCCCGTCAACACCGTCTGCGACCGATCGGAGAGATAGGAGGAGAACCACCGATAAACGGTGCCTCCCACTCCCAATCCCTCCAACCGGTGCAGCAGGATACCATGGTCGATGGTATCAAAAGCCGCTGAGAGGTCTAATAGGACCAAGGCAGAGGAATAACCCCTGTCCCTGGCCCTCCAGAGATCATCCACCAACGCGACCAAAGCCGTCTCAGTGCTGTAACCGGGCCGGAAGCCGGACTGGAACGGGTCTAGATAGACGGTTTCCTCCAGGTACCGGGGCAGCTGACATGCCACCACACTCTCTACAACCTTCGCCCGGCGGGTTGGAGACCGGACGATAATTACCTAACACAGCTGGGTCCAGGGAAGGCCTCTTGAGGAGAGGCCTCACCACTGCCTCTTTCAAGGCGGCCGGAAAGACCCCCTCCAACAAAGAAGCATTTGTAAGCCCCTGGAGCCAGCCTCGTGTCACATCCTGTGCGGCCAGCACCAACCAGGAGGGACACGGGTCCAGTAAACATGTGGTGGCATTCAGCCTACCCAGCAACCTGTCCATGTCCTCGGGAGCCACAGGGTCAAACTCATCCCAAACAATCTCAACAAGACGGCTCTCAGACATCCCACCCGGATCTACCCAATTTTGGTCCAGACCGTCCCGAAGCTGAACGATTTTGTCGTATAGATAACCACTAAACTCCTCAGCACGTCCCTGCAACGGGTCATCCCGCTCCCCCTGTTGAAGGAGGGAGCGAGTTACCCGAAACAGGGCGGCCGGGCGGTTATCTGCCGACGCAATGAGGGAGGAGACGTAGCAACGTCTCGCTTCCCCCATTGCCACTAGGTAAGTCCTAGTATAGGACCTAACTAGTGTCCGATCAGCCTCCGAACGACTGGACCTCCAAGAACTCTCTAGGCGTCTTCTCCGGCGTTTCATCTCCCTCAGCTCCTCTGAATACCAGGGAGCTGGTTGAGACCTACGCCGGGTCAGAGGCCGCAAAGGAACAACACGATCCAAGGCCCCCGCCGCGGCTCGTTCCCAAGCCACGACAAGTTCCTCGGTCGTGCCGTGAGCCAGACCCTCAAGAAATGGCCCAAGCTCCGTCTGGAACCTCTCCGGGTCCATCCGGCGCCTGGGACGGAACCAGCGAATTGGTTCCGTCTCCCTGCGGTGTTGAGTGGCGGTCAGAAAGTCTAGGCGAAGGAGGAAGTGATCTGACCATGACAAAGGCTCAATGACTAAATCCCTCAAGTCCAGATCCTTCAACCACTGTCCAGAGATGAAAATCAAATCCAGAGTGCCACCCCCACTGTGAGTAGGGCCATCAACTACTTGAGTCAGGTCCAAGGCCGTCATGGAAGCCATGAACTCCCGAGCAACTGAAGATGACAGGCCGGTCGATGGCAAGTTAAAGTCCCCCATGACAATAAGTCTGGGGGTCTCCACCGCCACTCCAGCCAACACCTCCAGGAGCTCGGGCAGGGCTGCTGCCACGCCGCAAGGAGCCAGGTACGTGACAAACAAGCCCACCTGACATCTATGACCCCACCTCACAAAGAGGGATTCACACCCGGCAATCTGAGGTACAGTGGTCTCCCTCGGCTCCAGGCTCTCTCTAATCACAACCGCCACCCCTCCACCCCTACCCTGGGCCCTTGGCTGATGGAATGCTCGGAAACCCGGTGGGCACATTTGAACAAGGGGCACGCCCCCTTCTGCGCCCAACCAGGTCTCCGTGACGCCCATAAAGTCTGCGGCACCCCCCTGAATAAGGTCATAAATTAGGGGGGCCTTATTGGCCATGGACCGTGCGTTGCACAGCATCAGCCAAAGGCCCGGGCTCTGAGGGTCTTGACCATCCGGGGAACGGGAGGAGTCTGAGGCTCGGGCGCATGATCGCCTGCAAGCATCGAGGACGCGCCCCATAGAACGATATGAGCCCCCACTCCCGCCATATCTGCCCTCCCCTTACCGTGGAAATAGGACCACCTCACCGATGGAACACAAACTCCCCCCATGACCCTCGGACCTATTAACTTACCACCACGAGCATACGCAGGAACTGGACCCCCACCCGACAGGTTTCCCCCAACACCCGCCCTTTCCCTCCCACCCCTTAAAAATGCCCTATCTAAAAAACCCCAAAGGCTCTTCCTCTTCGCATGCCACCTCTGTGGGTCCCAAGACCCGTCATTGTGGCCGGCCCTCAGTAACGAAGCGGGCCATTCCTGCAGGCGGGGCACTGCAGGCGCAAAAGTTCATGTGCAGCGTAACACATAGAAAAAGTATGAATCGGTGAAGGATGCTAAGATGACACAGTCCCAGGTGGTAGGACGTTAGTAGATGATAAAACCTCCAATGGGTGTCCAGTTGACAAGTAGGACGAATAAAAGCTGGAACTAAATGATAAAGATGATAAAACCAAAAACAGGTAGACCGACAGCCTCCATGGTTAAACCTATGGATAAAGTTCCCACCAAAAGATCTTAATAAGGTAGAAATTACTATCAGACTATCCATAGGTAGTCCTCAACTCACAGTGACTGTTCAGTTACATCAGCAGTGGAAATTCATTTAGTGACTGTTCAGTTACATCAGCACAGGAAAAAGTGACTTATGACCATTTTTCACACTTTTGACCATTACACCATCCTCATGGTCACGTGACCAAGATTTGGATGCTTGGCAACTGGTTCATATTTATGATAGTTGCAGTGACTCCTGATCATGCGAACACCTTTTGCGAGCTTCTGACAAGCAAAGTCAATGGGGAAGCCAGATTCACTTAACAACTGTATTACTAATTTAATAACTGCAGTGATTCACTTAACAACTGTGACAAGAAAAGTTGTAAAATGGGACAAAACTCACTTAACAAACATCTCACTCAGCAACATAGGTTTTGGGTTCAATTATGGTTGTAAGTCGAGGACTACCTACATATACTTATTTTTCCAAATATTTTTAAGGAGCATCATTGGAACCTTTAAAGTGGGCTGCATTGCACAACGTATTTCTTCCTGCTGCCTTCCTCTACAACTTTACAGCCCTTAAAATCAATTGGCTTGGGGCCTGGGTACTTACGGGACCGCCTACTGTTACCTTATGCCTCCCACCGACCCGTACGCTCACACAGAGAGGGACTTCTCAGGGTGCCATCCGCCAAACAATGCCGGCTGGTGGCCCCCTTCTCTGTGGGGGCTCCTACCCTCTGGAACGAACTTCCCCCTGGCTTGCGCCAAATACCTGATCTTCGGACCTTTCGCCGCGAGTTGAAAACGTATTTATTTACTCGCACGGGGCTGGCCTAAGTTTTTTGTTAAATTTTTTAAATTTCTACATTTTTAGATGAATTTTAATGGTTTTTAGATTTTAAACTTTTTTATAAATTTCGGCCGACTGTATAATATGTTTTTTATTTTGTTCTTAATTGTATATTGTCTGTGTTTTATTTGGCTGTAAACCGCCCTGAGTCCTTCGGGAAAAGGGCGGTATAGAAATCTAATAAATAATAATAAAAAAATAAAAAAAATTGCGGTAAGGAAGGCTGCATCTGTATTTTTATTTGTAAAAGAAAATCAGAAAAATAGAAGTGCTTTCCACTAACACCAGAAAATCAGTATAATCCAATATGTATTTTACTTAAATATACTCCACGCACATAATCATATGTATGGTATTTAAATATATTTTATAATATTTCTTTTTTGGAATCTGCTCATGAGCTGCTCTAAGTTTCTATGGAAATAAAAAAGATTCAGCGAGTATTTTGTATTGGCATATGCAGTACTCATAAAAACATTGATCAAGTGATGATTTAGGATGATTAATCTATGCTTACCATTAATTGAGCTGTTTTTCCAAATTTGCTGCCATACGAGGTATCACATTCTGCATCTCTTCCTGTATCTCCTTTGCTATTTTCTCTTTCTAAGGAGGATTCTGTGTTTTTAGGAACTTGTGCCACATTTGGCTTTACCTTCTGCAGATGATCTGTCACAAGCAGGGCTGGCTTTTTGTTTTCTGAATGATTTATTTCTTGAGGGTCAAAAGTATCACTAAAATAAAAATAACCAAAATTATTGAGATCATACCAGTTTTGAAGCTGAAAACATATTTGCAAAGATTTGTTGCGTAAATCATACTTTTTTTTCAAAAACCAAAAACCAGTCAAGTTAATTCAGTTGATTCCAAAAAGACAGACGAGGAAAAAGCAAGAAAAATTTGGAATTGAAAATTAATGAAAGTATTATGCCATATTATATAGAAAATAAAGATTACACTAGGATCTCAGGAAAGTTGTCATTTATTTATTGAAAACTGTTTTACCTTCCATGAGAATCCAATTTTTTTCTTTTAACATCATCTTGGTTTTTCAGAAGACCACATTCCAGTGATTTCTCAGAAGAATATTTCTTCTGATCAGTCCATCTTTTTGATGAGCTTTCAATAGATTCTGATCCTTCCTTTCTACTTAAATTATCTGGAGATGCCTGGACAATGACTTCATCCTTGATGTTGAAGAAAATTTGTGCATGACAATTATTTATCAGAGTACAGCTAAAACACTTTCACGTCAAAATTCAGAATTTAGAATATTGTTGTTTCCTATTTTGATAGTTGACATGATTTCTCCAGCTTTGCAGTTCATATCCTATGTAAATTGGTAAGATGTTGTTACAACAGTGATGTACTTAGTGATGTCTAATTTTTATTTTACTAAAAATGTAAGAATATTTTAATTGAAACTCAAACATCTGCATGATTTCTTTTTTTATGGTTTAGTGAGACTTAAACAACTGTGGCCTCCATACAGGCTCACAATTCCACTATCCCATAGCTACGAGGAGCATTAAAGCTTTCATCTCATCTTCTGATGAACTACATTTAGCACTATTTGCTGAACCAGGGAAGATTTTCAAATCTTTACAATAGTTAATTTCAAATGTACCACTTTAATCCATGCTTTATATTTTATTTTATTTTATAATAAATAATAAATAAAAATATCTTAAATATATAAAATATTTAATAAAGATTAAAAATAAAAGAAATAAAAATCATGTTTTTATTTATTAAAAATAAATAAAAATATTTTAAAGATTACACTAGGATCTCAGGAAAGTTGTCATTTATTTTATTTAGGTTTACTAGCATAGATCATAAAATAAAAGAAATAAAAATCATGTTTTTATTTATATATATATACATACATATATACATTATACACACACACACTATTAAAACTCTAGCAGCTGTCTTTTCAATATACCTGCTTCTTCATCAGATAAGATGGAAAACGAAAGCATAGGACATGATATAAATAAATAAAATATTTAATAAAGATTACACTAGGATCTCAGGAAAGTTGTCATTTATTTATTGAAAACTGTTTTACCTTCCATGAGAATCCAATTTTTTCTTTTAACATCATCTTGGTTTTCAGAAGACCACATTCCAGTGATTTCTCAGAAGAATATTTCTTCTGATCAGTCCATCTTTTGATGAGCTTTCAATAGATTCTGATCCTTCCTTTCTACTTAAATTATCTGGAGATGCCTGGACAATGACTTCATCCTTGATGTTGAAGAAAAATTTGTGCATGACAATTATTTATCAGAGTGCCTTGCAATCTTCCTGTTGGTTTTCCCACTGACTTTGCTTGTGGGAAGCCAGCAGGAAGATAAATGACATGTGACTGTGGGAGACTGAAATAATCATAAACGCAAGGTATTGCCAACTGCTGAAATCACAATCACATGGTCATGAGGGCATTGTGATGGCCAGAACTTTGAGGACTACTCATTCAGTGCCACTGCAGCTTCTAACAGTTGCTGAATAAGTGGTCAGTAAGCAAGGACAACAGTAATGCTCATTCTGCCTTAGACATATTTATGTTTCATCATAAAAGAAAAATTTGCATACTTACAACTGCTGGGATGTACAATTTGCTATCATCTTGCATCACAGGCTGAATAGACAGATTTAGATCATGAGAGATACATGGCTCATCTGCAACGTTCTCATATATCTCCAACTGTCATGGAGAAAAACACAACAATTATTTTAATTGTCCAAAAGAATCTAGATGATTCTCTTTGTATATGCTATAATGTTATACATTGAAATAAAAGTGCAAACTATAAAATATAAAATCCAAGTTTACTCAAAATACACTTACGCTGACAATTACATTTCCCAGGTTAATTATTCATGTTAAGGCTGCTTCCACATTACAATGCATTGGCAATTATAATAATTTTACAGGGCAACAATTATCCTTTAATCACTTGCACAAGTTTTATTTTCCTTTTGTTCACTTATGTTCTTAAAAGAGATAATTTGTTTAACCAATAGTCTGGGAGAGAAAGGCAATTCTTCAAAAGTGTGACGTTCCTTCATACATCTCTCCCTTTTCTTAGGAAAAAACTCTGTTCTATTCATTAACTCTCCTCCATTCTGTATCTGACTTGTTCGTTCATTGTAAAGGCAAAGTAAAGTTGTCTTGAACCATGAGATGGGTAGCAAATAAGTTTAGTAAATAAAAATAAATAAATTAAACTATGCATGTAGAAAGTTCATACAAAGATGTTTCTAAGATCTTTTTTTGTCCCCATTATTGTATTTACTTATACTGGAATATACAAAATTATCATTTGGGGACTTGCCTTGCCTCTACATATTATTCTATTAGGTCTCAGTTTGAAAAAGCATGTGTCTCTATCTGAGCATATAAAAGTGAACACGCTATCTAAAAGGCAGTTTTAACATTCTTGTATGACCCACATAATGACACAAATAATGAACAGGGGAAAGAAGTACATAGAGCAGTTACTAATGTTCTAATGGTAATGACCAAACCACTGGTCTTCACAGACAGATTTACAACTTTTATGTACTTTAAGTAGCTCTAATAATCTTGTTTTTAAAGGGATCATTGGTAGGAAGTCAGCCAGCAGTTCCTGGCTGGCCTTAGGGAAGATTGGCTCTCTAGCCTTGAGGAAGATTGCCTTCCCAACTTTCTAGCTGAGTTTCATATTAGCTGGACATGTCTATCAGCAGGTGCAGGGAAAGGGAAAGCTAGGTTTGGCAAGGCAGGAAGAAGGCTAGGCCTCTTAGAAGTAGGAAGAGAGGGAGGAGGCCTGCGCACTGCTGGGCCTTCTGGGCATGGGTGGGAGGAGAGAAGGGGGAATAGAGGAAGCCCACATGCTGTCTTACAACCTACAGCAAGTTTCTGCATGTTTGTTGGTGGTGAGTGGAGACCTCTCCCCCCAAAAGCATTCCTGCATTGTGGTCACTTAATGACCACAATGGACAGATTTGAGATTGTTGTTGTGACTGAGGCAGTTGGGTGGATGTCTCACTTAATAACCATAACAACTTACAACCAAAATTACAGGCTCAACTTTTCTTCACCAGCTTTTAACAAACATTTAGCTGAGAAAGGTCTTACCAGGTTTCACCTGACTCTAAAAGGAATCTATGGCACAAAAAGACTAATGAGATGCATTAATTGAACATTTTTGATTGGTATTTCTGATATACCTCTTCCATTGTTTCTTCAATGTGCATAGGAACAGGATTTGGAGATCGAAGCCCTTTAGGAACAAACACAGGAGCTTTATTTACTTCTTCTGGTGAAAAAATTTCAACTTCATATTCTGATTCAAGTTCATCCTCCTCCTCATCATCATCCTCCTCTTGTGAAGAAGCTCTAAGGGTTACCAAATTAACTTTAGAATTTCCGCTTTCTTGATTTTTACGAGGAGCTGGTTTTATATTTCTGCCTTTGATGACATGTTGTTTAACTTTTTGTTGGTGCTTCGTTTTTCTACCATGGTCATTTTCACATTCAGAAGTGGCAGATGTTTTTGAATCATAGTTTTTGTTCCTCTGCTTTAATGTTCTTCCTGGTTGCTTTCTAGATCATAAATAGATGCTTTAATTAATAGGACTGACCAAAAAAGAACAAAAGCAAATAGTTCTAAAATAATTTTTAAAACATCAAAAATACAAGATAATAGATACCTTGGTTTTCTTTTAGGCATTTGAGTTACTAAAATAGATTTTTAAGAATTCTTATGTATAAATGTGTTTATATTCTGGTATTTCAAATAAATATTGTAGGCCATGCTCCCATATAAAAATACACTCAAACCATTCTACCAAGTCTTATGCCCTTGCTGATCAATCTGAACCAGGCCCTATGAATTCATTGGCCTGGGACTGCCTACCAAAAACTCTGGTCTGGACTGACAAATGCAACCACCCAATTGACATGAACAGGCACAGGTTAAATATTTGAAGGTGTAAGTGATGCACACTGGAGCAAAAATTTCTAACTTCACACATAATTTAATAGTCTGAGCTCTCTGAATCCAACTGTGGAAAACACAGTGCAGTCCCTATGTTAAACTAGATGAAGATGTTCTCCGTGAGTAGCAACTCTGACAAGGGCATAAGGATTGTTAAGAAACTGCTAATGTAGTATGTCCTGTATGTTACTCCAGCAGTTGGAATACTAGGTACAGTTCTGGCCACATTTGAAAAGCAATACAATAGATCTGAAAAAAAGTACAGAAGAGAACAACCAAAACATTTGGGGGTGGGGTTTCAAGTGCCAACCTTCTGGGGGGAGAGTTAAAATATATGGAACTGCTTAGCTCAAAGGAAAGGTAACTAGAAGATGCGGGACATAATCAAAACATATTAAAATATCTGGCACAGAGGAAGTGGATAAGGAGAGTATTTAGACCAGGCTATTTTTTAAACCCATTTGTTGTTAGTTGTGAAGTCGTATCCGACCCATCGCGACCCCATGGACAACATTCCTCCAGGCATTCCTGTCCTCTACCATCCTCTGGAGTCCATTTAAACTCATGCCTACTGCTTCAGTGACTCCATCCAGCCACCTCGTTCTCTGTTGTCCCTTTCTTCTTTTGCCCTCAATCTTTCCCAGCATTAGGCTCTTCTCCAGTAAGTCCTTCTTTCTCATTAGGTGGCCAAAGTATTTCAGTTTCATCTTCAGGATCTGGCCTTCTAAAGAGCAGTCAGGGTTGATCTCCTCTAGAACTGACTTGTTTGTTCGCCTTGCAGTCCAAGGGACTCGCAGGAGTCTTCTCCAGCACCAGAGTTCAAAGGCCTCAATTCTTTGGCGCTCAGCCTTTCTTATGGTCCAACCTTCACATAATTAACCTGTAACATTTGTTATGATAGGTTGTGGGGGTGGCCACTAATTTGGATGATTTTGCAAGATATTTGATACATTTATGGAGGTCAGGGGTATCGAGTACTATCTGTCTTGAAATTTCAATGCAATGTTTGGGTTGAGGGGAAAATGCCTATATATACCAGTTGCAGAAAAATAATGGCAGGAGTATGCCTCCATCTCCAGCTTGCAAGTACCACAGAAGCATTCACAGTCATCCTGAATGGAAGCATCCATTGTCATTCTGAAGTCAGTAGACATCAAAATCAAATTCAATGAATACATAACTAAAAATAAATACAGATACTTGTCCTGGACTAAGATGGGCTTTTGATCCAGAAGAGCTATTCTTATGTTCTTAAGATGGAGATATATTTAGGTGTTTGTTTGCAAGCAGTTGATGAATAACCACAATGAATAATAACTGAATTAAGCCCTTGCTATACATAGACTTGCTTTGATCAGGTTTGATAAGAATCAGCTGAGTAAGAGCAGATGCATTATAACCCCAGTATAAAACTCTGAGAGGACTCTGACACTTGAAAGCAGTGTCTGCTGTTTGTCTTGAAACAAACAGCAGACTGTAGTGCTTTGAAAACTCTCTGATGTGTATGTGTCTATATTTCCTGGGTCGACTTTTGCTCTTTTTCAGCTTTTATAGGACTTGTTTTGAATTTTCTATTGTTCTTCTTACAGTCTTTCTGACTATAGGACACCTTCCTCAGAATCTGATCCTGAATGCTTTAGAGCCCTCTCATCCCCATACAAGACATAACACTACTCAATGTGTACTTTTACCCTTTTAAGTTTTCTACTTCTTTCTCTTGGGCAGAAAGCAGCTTAGGGATTTCTTTTTTAATTTGAGTTTCGTTCTCCGAAGGCTGGTCTGATGAACCATGTTTCCCAGACTGCCTACTTCTCGTTGAGGATACTAATTCGATGCTTTCTGTACATTTTTTTTCTTTCCTTGATTCAGAGGTTGATGCAGATTCCATCAAATGTACTGGGCTGCCCTGGAAAGAGTAGAAACACACGCCATGTTAATCAAGGCACTTATATAAAAATGTAAAAATGTGACATGTTTGTCATGATGTCACTGAAGTAAAGATGTAACTATGATGTCCTAAGATTGGAGATAAGCACATAAGTCATGTGGGATGTCCACACATGTATACCATTATTTTACCTTGTGAACACCTATAAATTCAATGCAGGTATTTATTTATTTATTTATTTATTTATTTATTTATTCGTATTTCTATACCGCCCTATCTCCCTAAGGACTCAGGGCGGTGTACAGCCATATAAAAACACACAAATGTACAGAATAAAAACATTCAACTAAAAACTTATTATAAAGGCCAAATATTTAAAATAAGATATAAATAATAAAACCCAATTTAAAACCCAAGCTAAAATTTAATCATTTAAAATTTAAAACCCTAGTCCAGTCCTGCAAATGAATAGATGTGTCTTAAGCTCGCGGAAGGTCCAAGGTCAGGAAGTTGACGAAGTCCTGGGGAAGCTCGTTCCAGAGGGTGGGAGCCCCACAGAAAAGGCCCTTCCCTGGGTGTCGCCAGTCGGCACTGCCTAGCCGACGGCACCCTGAGGAGTCCCTCTGTGAGAGCGCACGGGTCGGTGGGAGGCATTCGGTGGCAGCAGACGGTCCCGTAAGTAACCCGGCCCTATGCCATGGAGCGCTTTGAAGATCATTACCAAAACCTTGAAGCGCACCCGGAAAACCACAGGCAGCCAGTGCAGTCTGCGCAGGAGAGGTGTTACATGGGAGCCACGAGGGGCTCCCTCTATCACCCGCGCAGCTGCATTCTGAACTACCTGGAGTCTCCGGGTGCTCCTCAAGGGGAGCCCCATGTAGAGAGCATTGCAGTAGTCCAGGCGAGATGTCACGAGAGCATGAGTGACCGTGCACAAGGCATCCCGGTCTAGAAAGGGGCGCAACTGGCGCACCAGGCGAACCTGGTGGAAGGCTCTCCTGGAGACGGCCGTCAAATGGTCTTCAAAAGACAGCCGTCCATCCAGGAGAACGCCCAGATTTCCATTGGGCCCAATGACTCGCCCCCAACAGTCAGCCGCGGCTGCAGCTGACTGTACCGGGATGCCGGCATCCACAGCCACTCCGTCTTGGAGGGATTGAGCTTGAGCCTGTTTCTCCCCATCCAGACCCGTACGGCCTCCAGACACCGGGACAACACCTCGATAGCTTCATTGGGGTGGTCCGGTGTGGAAAAGTACAGCTGAGTGTCGTCAGCGTACAGTTGGTACCTCACACCGAAACCACTGATGATCTCACCCAGCGGCTTCATATAGATGTTGAACAGGAGGGGCGAAAGAATCGACCCCTGCGGCATCCCACAAGTGAGGCGCCTCGGGGCCAACTTCTGCCCCCCTGTCAACACTGTCTGCGACCGATCAGAGAGATAGGAGGAGAACCACTGATAAACGGTGCCTCCCATCCCCAGTCCCTCTAACCGGTGCAGCAAGATACCATAGTCGATGGTATCAAAAGCCGCTGAGAGGTCTAATAGGACCAAGGCAGAGGAATAACCCCTGTCCCTGGCCCTCCAGAGATCATCCACCAACGCGACCAAAGCCGTCTCAGTGCTGTAACCGGGCCAGAAGCCGGACTGGAACGGGTATAGATAGACGGTTTCCTCCAGGTACCGGGACAACTGACCTGCCACCCCACTCTCTACACCCTTCGCGGCGAAGGGAAGGTTGGAGACCGGACGATAATTACCTAACACAGCTGGGTCCAGGGAAGGCCTCTTGAGGAGAGGCCTCACCACCGCCTCTTTCAAGGCGGCCGGAAAGACCCCCTCCAACAAAGAAGCATTTGTAAGCCCCTGGAGCCAGCCTCGTGTCACATCCTGTGCGGCCAGCACCAACCAGGAGGGACACGGGTCCAGTAAACATGTGGTGGCATTCAGCCTACCCAGCAACCTGTCCATGTCCTCGGGAGCCACAGGGTCAAACTCATCCCAAACAATCTCAACAAGACGGCTCTCAGACATCCCACCGGATCTACCCAATTTTGGTCCAGACCGTCCCGAGCTGAACGATTTTGCCGTATAGATAACCACTAAACTCCTCAGCACGTCCCTGCACCGGGTCACCCCGCCCCCCCTGTTGAAGGAGGGAGCGAGTTACCCGAAACAGGGCGGCCGGGCGGTTATCTGCCGACGCAATGAGGGAGGAGACGTAGCAACGTCTCGCTTCCCCCATTGCCACTAGGTAAGTCCTAGTATAGGACCTAACTAGTGTCCGATCAGCCTCGAACGACTGGACCTCCAAGAACTCTCTAGGCGTCTTCTCCGGCGTTTCATCTCCTCAGCTCCTCTGAATACCAGGGAGCTGGTTGAGACCTACGCCGGGTCAGAGGCCGCAAAGGCACGACACGATCCAAGGCCCCGCCGCTGCTCGCTCCCAAGCCACGACAAGTTCCTCGGTCGTGCCGTGAGCCAGACCTCAGGAAACGGCCCAAGCTCCGCCTGAACCTCTCCGGGTCCATCAGGCGCCTGGGACGGAACCAGCAATTGGTTCCGTCTCCCTGCGGTGTTGAGTGGCGGTCAGAAAGTCTAGGCGAAGGAGGAAGTGATCTGACCATGACAAAGGCTCAATGACTAAATCCTCAAGTCCAGATCCTTCAACCACTGTCCAGAGATGAAAATCAAATCCAGAGTGCCACCCCACTGTGAGTAGGGCCATCAACTACTTGAGTCAGGTCCAAGGCCATGGAAGCCATGAACTCCCGAGCAACTGAAGATGACAGGCCGGTCGATGGCAAGTTAAAGTCCCCATGACAATAAGTCTGGGGTCTCCACCGCCACTCCAGCCAACACCTCCAGGAGCTCGGGCAGGGCTGCTGCCACGCCGCAAGGAGCCAGGTGCGTGACAAACAAGCCCATCTGACATCTATGACCCCACCTCACAAAGAGGGATTCACACCGCAATCTGAGGTACAGTGGTCTCCCTCGGCTCCAGGCTCTCTAATCACAACCGCCACCCTCCACCCCTACCCTGGGCCCTTGGCTGATGGAATGCTCGGAAACCCGGTGGGCACATTTGAACAAGGGCACGCCCCTTCTGCGCCCAACCAGGTCTCCGTGGCGCCCATAAAGTCCGCTGCACCCCTGAATAAGGTCATAAATTAGGGGCCTTATTGGCCACGGACCGTGCGTTGCACAGCATCAGCCAAGGCCCGGCTCTGAGGGTCTTGACCATCCGGGAACGGGAGGAGTCTGAGGGCTCGGGCGCGTGATCGCCTGCAAGCATCGAGGACGCGCCCCATAGAACGATATGAGCCCCACTCCCGCCATATCTGCCCCTCCCCTTACCGTGGAAATAGGACCACCTCTACCGATGGAACACAAACTCCCCCCATGACCCTCGGACCTATTAACTTACCACCACGAGCATACGCAGGAACTGGACCCCCACCCGACAGGTTTCCCCCAACACCCGCCCTTTCCCTCCCACCCCTTAAAAATGCCCTATCTAAAAAACCCCAAAGGCTCTTCCTCTTCGCATGCCACCTCTGTGGGTCCCAAGACCCGTCATTGAGGCCGGCCCTCGGTAACGAAGCGGGCCATTCCTGCGAGGCGGGGGCACCTCGCAGGCGCAAAAGTTCATGTGCAGCGTAACACATAGAAAAAGTATGAATCGGTGAAGGATGCTAAGATGACACAGTCCCAGGTGGTAGGACGTTAGTAGATGATAAAACCTCCAATGGGTGTCCAGTTGACAAGTAGGACGAATAAAAGCTGGAACTAAATGATAAAGATGATAAAACCAAAAACAGGTAGACCGACAGCCTCCATGGTTAAACCTATGGATAAAGTTCCCACCAAAAGATCTTAATAAGGTAGAAATTACTATCAGACTATCCATAGGTAGTCCTCAACTCACAGTGACTGTTCAGTTACATCAGCAGTGGAAATTCATTTAGTGACTGTTCAGTTACATCAGCACAGGAAAAAGTGACTTATGACCATTTTTCACACTTTTGACCATTACACCATCCTCATGGTCACGTGACCAAGATTTGGATGCTTGGCAACTGGTTCATATTTATGATAGTTGCAGTGACTCCTGATCATGCGAACACCTTTTGCGAGCTTCTGACAAGCAAAGTCAATGGGGAAGCCAGATTCACTTAACAACTGTATTACTAATTTAATAACTGCAGTGATTCACTTAACAACTGTGACAAGAAAAGTTGTAAAATGGGACAAAACTCACTTAACAAACATCTCACTCAGCAACATAGGTTTTGGGTTCAATTATGGTTGTAAGTCGAGGACTACCTACATATACTTATTTTTCCAAATATTTTTAAGGAGCATCATTGGAACCTTTAAAGTGGGCTGCATTGCACAGCGTATTTCTTCCTGCTGCCTTCCTCTACAACTTTACAGCCCTTAAAATCAATTGGCTTGGGGCCTGGGTACTTACGGGACCGCCTACTGCTACCTTATGCCTCCCACCGACCCGTACGCTCACACAGAGAGGGACTTCTCAGGGTGCCGTCGGCCAAACAATGCCGGCTGGTGGCCCCCTTCTCTGTGGGGGCTCCTACCCTCTGGAACGAACTTCCCCCTGGCTTGCGCCAAATACATGATCTTCGGACCTTTCGCCGCGAGTTGAAAACGTATTTATTTACTCGTGCGGGGCTGGCCTAAGTTTTTTGTTAAATTTTTTTAATTTCTACATTTTTAGATGAATTTTAATGGTTTTTAGATTTTAAACTTTTTTATAAATTTCGGCCGACTGTATAATATGTTTTTTATTTTGTTCTTAATTGTATATTGTCTGTGTTTTATTTGGCTGTAAACCGCCCTGAGTCCTTCGGGAAAAGGGCGGTATAGAAATCTAATAAATAATAATAAAAAAATAAAAAAAATTGCGGTAAGGAAGGCTGCATCTGTATTTTTATTTGTAAAAGAAAATCAGAAAAATAGAAGTGCTTTCCACTAACACCAGAAAATCAGTATAATCCAATATGTATTTTACTTAAATATACTCCACGCACATAATCATATGTATGGTATTTAAATACATTTTATAATATTTCTTTTTTGAAATCTGCTCATGAGCTGCTCTAAGTTTCTATGGAAATAAAAAAGATTCAGCAAGTATTTTGTATTGGCATATGCAGTACTCATAAAAACATTAATCAAGTGATGATTTAGGATGATTAATCTATGCTTACCATTAATTGAGCTGTTTTTCCAAATTTGCTGCCATACGAGGTATCACATTCTGCGTCTCTTCCTGTATCTCCTTTGCTATTTTCTCTTTCTAAGGAGGATTCTGTGTTTTTAGGAACTTGTGCCACATTTGGCTTTACCTTCTGCAGATGATCTGTCACAAGCAGGGCTGGCTTTTTGTTTTCTGAATGATTTATTTCTTGAGGGTCAAAAGTATCACTAAAATAAAAATAACCAAAATTATTGAGATCATACCAGTTTTGAAGCTGAAAACATATTTGCAAAGATTTGTTGCGTAAATCATACTTTTTTTTCAAAAACCAAAAACCAGTCAAGTTAATTCAGTTGATTCCAAAAAAACAGACGAGGAAAAAGCAAGAAAAATTTGGAATTGAAAATTAATGAAAGTATTAGGCCATATTATATAGAAAATAAAGATTACACTAGGATCTCAGGAAAGTTTTCATTTATTTATTGAAAACTGTTTTACCTTCCATGAGAATCCAATTTTTTTCTTTTAACATCATCTTGGTTTTTCAGAAGACCACATTCCAGTGATTTCTCAGAAGGATATTTCTTCTGATCAGTCCATCTTTTTGATGAGCTTTCAATAGATTCTGATCCTTCCTTTCTACTTAAATTATCTGGAGATGCCTGGACAATGACTTCATCCTTGATGTTGAAGAAAATTTGTGCATGACAATTATTTATCAGAGTACAGCTAAAACACTTTCACGTTAAAATTCAGAATTTAGAATATTGTTGTTTCCTATTTTGATAGTTGACATGATTTCTCCAGCTTTGCAGTTCATATCCTATGTAAATTGGTAAGATGTTGTTACAACAGTGATGTACTTAGTGATGTCTAATTTTTATTTTACTAAAAATGTAAGAATATTTTAATTGAAACTCAAACATCTGCATGATTTCTTTTTTTATGGTTTAGTGAGACTTAAACAACTGTGGCCTCCATACAGGCCCACAATTCCACTATCCCATAGCTACGAGGAGCATTAAAGCTTTCATCTCATCTTCTGATGAACTACATTTAGCACTATTTGCTGAACCAGGGAAGATTTTCAAATCTTTACAATAGTTAATTTCAAATGTACCACTTTAATCCATGCTTTATATTTTATTTTATTTTATAATAAATAATAATAAAATATCTTAAATATATAAAATATTTAATAAAGATTAAAAATAAAAGAAGTAAAATCATGTTTTTATTTATTAAAAATAAATACAGATACTTGTCCTGGACTAAGATGGGCTTTTGATCCAGAAGAGCTATTCTTATGTTCTTAAGATGGAGATATATTTAGGTGTTTGTTTGCAAGCATTTGATGAATAACCACAATGAATAATAACTGAATTAAGCCCTTGCTAAACATAGACTTGCTTTGATCAGGTTTGATAAGAATCAGCTGAGTAAGAGCAGATGCATTATAACCCCAGTATAAAACTCTGAGAGGACTCTGACACTTGAAAGCAGTGTCTGCTGTTTGTCTTGAAACAAACAGCAGACTGTAGTGCTTTGAAAACTCTCTGATGTGTATGTGTCTATATTTCCTGGGTCGACTTTTGCTCTTTTTCAGCTTTTATAGGACTTGTTTTGAATTTTCTATTGTTCTTCTTACAGTCTTTCTGACTATAGGACACCTTCCTTAGAATCTGATCCTGAATGCTTTAGAGCCCTCTCATCCCCATACAAGACATAACACTACTCAATGTGTACTTTTACCCTTTTAAGTTTTCTACTTCTTTCTCTTGGGCAGAAAGCAGCTTAGGGATTTCTTTTTTAATTTGAGTTTCGTTCTCAAGGCTGGTCTGATGAACCATGTTTCCCAGACTGCCTACTTCGTTGAGGATACTAATTCGATGCTTTCTGTACATTTTTTCTTTCCTTGATTCAGAGGTTGATGCAGATTCCATCAAATGTACTGGGCTGCCCTGGAAAGAGTAGAAACACACGCCATGTTAATCAAGGCACTTATATAAAATGTAAAATGTGACATGTTTGTCATGATGTCACTGAAGTAAAGATGTAACTAGGATCTCAGGAAAGTTTTCATTTATTTATTGAAAACTGTTTTACCTTCCATGAGAATCCAATTTTTTCTTTTAACATCATCTTGGTTTTTCAGAAGACCACATTCCAGTGATTTCTCAGAAGGATATTTCTTCTGATCAGTCCATCTTTTTGATGAGCTTTCAATAGATTCTGATCCTTCCTTTCTACTTAAATTATCTGGAGATGCCTGGACAATGACTTCATCCTTGATGTTGAAGAAAATTTGTGCATGACAATTATTTATCAGAGTACAGCTAAAACACTTTCACGTTAAAATTCAGAATTTAGAATATTGTTGTTTCCTATTTTGATAGTTGACATGATTTCTCCAGCTTTGCAGTTCATATCCTATGTAAATTGGTAAGATGTTGTTACAACAGTGATGTACTTAGTGATGTCTAATTTTATTTTACTAAAATGTAAGAATATTTTAATTGAAACTCAAACATCTGCATGATTTCTTTTTTTATGGTTTAGTGAGACTTAAACAACTGTGGCCTCCATACAGGCTCACAATTCCACTATCCCATAGCTACGAGGAGCATTAAAGCTTTCATCTCATCTTCTGATGAACTACATTTAGCACTATTTGCTGAACCAGGGAAGATTTTCAAATCTTTACAATAGTTAATTTCAAATGTACCACTTTAATCCATGCTTTATATTTTATTTTATTTTATAATAAATAATAAATAAAAATATCTTAAATATATAAAATATTTAATAAAGATTAAAAATAAAAGAAGTAAAATCATGTTTTTATTTATTAAAAATAAATAAAAATATTTTAAAGATTAAAAATAAAAGAAATAAAAATCATGTTTTTATTTATATATATATATACATATACATACATACATATATACATTATACACACACACACACACACACATACTATTAAAACTCTAGCAGCTGTCTTTTCAATATACCTGCTTCTTCATCAGATAAGATGGAAAAACGAAAGCATAGGACATGATATAAATAAATATTTGTTAAATAGTGCCGAAAAAGTTTCAATAAATTGAGTAGGTAGCTAACCTCTGAATTTAGATATAGATCATCTTTCTTGCTAATCTCCATCTCTTTTACTTCTTCCACAATTGGAACACTAATATCTTCTGACACAGGTACTTCCTTTTTGCAGTTGGTCGTTCCAATATTAAATTTGGCTCTCTGGAATCGCCCTCTTACCAACTGAGCAGGCTTGATTATAGGTGACTTATCTCCTTGGAAATTGGATTTCTCTCTATCAACCAAAGATGGAAAGTACCAAATTGAGTTAACAGAAATTTAAACAGCATTTGTATGTTGATATGAAATTAATTCTTAAGTATTCTTTCTTCTGCTTGCCTGCTTGTCAAATGTTAATTAGAAACTCTCCTTCAAAATAACTGAAGTTGAACTGTATTTCTGCTTTTCCATGGGATTTTGGGATCCAGTGATATTCACTGTATTTGTTATATTTTATTGTATATTCTCATTGTGTGAGTTATCAAGAGTACTATGACTGTAGCAGGATAGTAGCTTGATAAATAAATCATTACTTTACAGCATGCTATGTGAATACAGGATATGATCACTAGATGCTAAAAACAAGGCGAGGTTTTATTGTTAAGGAACAATTAATTATGAACACTTGCCTTCAGTATTTTATTCTGAAATAATAAAATATGTTTTCTCTTCAGCTATTATCCTGGGGAAGATTAAATAAGGTCCACCAGCAACTATTCCCTGCTTGCCTTTCTCAAAGAGAAAGAAAATAGCTGATCCAACCAACTTCCAAAACTAAAAGGCAAATTTTAAATTTTCAAACTAGCATATGTGTAAGAATGTAAGAAATTAACAAATTCTAAAACTTTATCGGTCTGGTATATGATTCATATGTATAGTTCCACAGCCCCATCTCTTAAAATATGCCCCTTTTTCCTTCTCCATGAGTTTGTTTCTAATCGCTAAAGGGTTTCTATCACTTTCTATTCCACTTCAGTGCTCCTGTAAATTGTTTGTGAAGGTCAGTAAAGGAAAGAAAAAAATCTGCACATGAAAACACCACAAGATAGAGAAGCAAGGGGAAGAGTGTCATATTTTTAAAAAGTGTAAGTTCATAAAAGCAACATCTAATTATTTTAATTATTTATTTAGGTTTACTAGCATAGATCATAAAATAAAAGTCACATTTAAGAACATACCTGAGATGTAGATCGGAGCTATTCTGACAAGTACTAGGCACTAGAGAGTCTTTCTCGGAGTTTTCTAGTCTACTCTCCAAATTTTCATCAGATAAAATTTTATCGTTGATCTGAGTCTGAAAGTTAAAAGTTTCAATCTTAAACTGAGAAATAGTTTCAGCAGTGATATGCTGAATATCAAGGAATAATTGTGGCAATACAGAAACCCCATTTATATTGAATTCCAAACATTCAAGATTTCTACATAAAATAAAAACAACAATCCAAATTTTCTTTGACTTAATACCGTTGATGGAGTTTTGGTAGGCTCAGATTTTTGTAGTTCCAGATTTCCAGCGGTTGTTAATCCATTTCCTTCCAGGGATCTCTTTTCTTTCCTTCCAATTATTGCACCTATGTTAGGTTTGGGTCTCTGGAACCTGCCTCTAAGAAATGGTGTTGATCGAGTATCACTATGCTTTCTTTCTTCCTGTGACCTCTGTTTGCTAAAGGAAAATCAAAATGAGCAGACATGCCAATTAACCAAAAGTATTACTGACAGAATTTCTAACAGATAATATCCATATGATCACTAAACAGGATAAGGAAATGTAAGGAAATGGATGTTTTTATATTGCCCCTACAGAACCGTAGACATCAATCTTGGCCAAGGTGAAAGCCCACAAACTTTCCAAATTAGAATTCAAGAGAGATATAATGATGGCACATGCCCATTTGAGAAGAATCCATATATTGTAGGTTTGGATAGTAAGCTTAAACCCATCTGAAAATCATTATCCCAGGTATGTTGTTATTTCTCAGTGTTTTGAAATCCTAAAGGGCAAGACTTTCCAAAGAAAATCCAAAGAAGTAGAGCTTGCTATTAGTTTTTGTTAGCCAGGTTGATTTAATAAGGTGCCTGAAAAATCAACTTCAACCAGAAATTAAGGAGAACCAGGCTCTGGCACTCACAGAAGCCAAACCTGTCTCTAACCATAAAACACCATTCTTCATGCATTACGAGTCATATTGATTTTAATGAATTCACTACTTACACAGAAGGCGGGAGAAAGGACAGTAAACAATGAAAGTAGCATCTTCCTTTTGTATGCACATCATAGACATCACATAAAAATATCAAAGGGGCATAACTTATAAAACAGTGGTGCTTTGTCTCTACATCTCTTTTTTTGTGGCAGCTTGGGCATAGCCATGGTTACATTTCCGAAACTTTTGTGGCAAAAGGCCAATAAGGATAGATCATTTTCTATCTATGATTGCCTCACCCATTTATTTTAAATTGTAAAAACATTACCCATATCCAAACGAAGTGCTGAAAATACTTTTTAGTAACATCATTGTGTTATTGCTATGCTGCCTTCAAGCTTCCAATAGCAGAAAAAAATCAACAATCTTTTTTTTTTAATTCAAAAAGTTTTACAGAAATTTTTTTTTCCCCCTTTTTTAACAACCTTCCGACTTTCCCAAACGAGGACAAGGTATAGTTAAAAATAAAACAAACATATGCTAAAAAAAATTTCGTCCCAACTTAATTATACCCCTACAATCATCAATTCCTAACTTCCCCCGAAAACAATAAAAAATAATACATCACAATCATTCAAAAACAGGGAAAAAAAATCAACAATCTTTTGACAGCTCCCAGCATGTTCCTTCCCCCCACTCCCCACTATTCCCTGTGGGCAACACAAACATTTTAGCTACTTTTTTAAATGTAAGGCTCTTGGATCAACTGTTAAAGCAGTCAGAAACACACAAAAAGGTAAATATGGGGTTATGTAATGGCTTACATTTTCCCTTTTAATCTTATCAATTTCAGTCACCTTCAAAAAAATAGGTTAGGGTTATGCCTTGCCCTTTCTAACAATGTTCTAACTATCCCCTTTATAGTCCTGGCTGCAAGTAAGTTGTAAGCCTAAATTGCTTACAAAAGAAATTCATATAAAGAGTCTTAATAACCACAGTGTCCTTACCCAACTAATTCCTTTTTCTGGTTATCAGGTTCCAGTGAAATCTCATTTGATGCATCATTCTTAAATCCTGGAAGATTCTGGAGAGACAAATGGGTTTCATTTGTTGCAACCTCCTCTTGAGCATTGGTAGTACATTCCTCTGAAGTTGGTAAGGTTTGAGATTTTACTGCTTCCTAGAATATATCAAATTATTCAAGAATTAATGCATGATGCAAACACTTAAAATTCTGAAATTGCAAAATAGTGCAACACAAAAGAAACAAATTTCAGGAAAAGCAATTAGAAAATAATTTTCAGTTCTCCAGACCCTGACTAATGTGACATTTGACATTAAAAAAACCCTAGCTGACACCAAAGTCATAGATAGGGGGGACTTTGCACAGATCCATGTTGGGCAAAAGTTTGTCCCTCATCAACATTTTACAAAATGTTCTAGTTACCAGTTGGCTTCCAATTGCACTTCAAGAGGCTGTCATCTATAAAGCCCTTCACGAGTTAGGGCCTAGTTACTAACAAAATTGCCATTCTTTGATCATTTCTGATTTTCTTATATGAACTGGCAGGATTGCATGCTCTATGTCCAATCAACTAAGCAATGTATGCTATGGGTCCTCAGAACCATGTGTCTTCTGCTGCTGGTTCTGATCTTTGGGACATTCTCTCCGAGGTTTACCTAATCCCAATCTGCTATCTTGTAAGAAAGCTTTAAAAAAACTGGCACTTCTGAGCCAGAATACTTTGTGAAATGTACACAAATACACAAATACACATACACAATTACAAATCCATAAATTTAAATGCCCTTACGTATCCTTAAATTGTTCCAAATGGGTGGCTTATAAATTTAAGAAAATAAAACAAGTCGCATTAATTACTAGCAACAAAATACAAAGTTAATCTTACACTTAGATTAGAGGTAACACTACGTTCATTTTCACTCTTTTCTGCAGTATCCAATTGGGGTTGTACTGTGTTTAACAATTCCTCTCTGTCTGATGCATTTTCTGAGTTCTTCTTACATCTTGATTGCGAACTCTCCAATGAATGCTCTATTTCAACAGTATTATCTTTTTTTTCTTCCTGAAAACTGGAATCTCTGATTAACAAAGGGGAAAAAATCAACCTATGACTACTATAATTTAGAAAAACACAATTTGTGTGTTCATGGAGATTTTAGACTTTGGCATTTTAAAAATTATAGAAATTAACATTTAGATAGGAATGCCCACTATAATAATATCTAATTTATTAAAAAGAATTATGATGATTTTCAGACAGACAAAAGTTGCAATTAATTTGTTAAGATTCTAATAAATCTACAAAATGTTTCTATACAGCTTGTAACTAATACTGAGAAGACTCTGGAGGCAAAACACTACTAATGCATATTTGATTTAAAAAATATCCAACTTGAAGCTTAGAATTGCATGGGGGTTCAGCTTTTGATTCAAAGTTACATCAAACTGTACTTTTGAATGCAACAAAAATGAGTAATTGTATTTGTAATTGGAGAATGAACAAATTTCTTAATATTACATATAAATCAAATGTAGTTTTCATTCTGACAGATTCCAGTACTTATTACTGATCCTCTGTAACACTTTTAGAGTGTGTCTCTCAATAAGCCACTCAAAGTTAACTGTAGCCTTCAGATGACAAAAAACAATATGCTCTTCAGGTAAGTCTAGAGGAACTCCTGCCTTGAAGCTTCTGCTACTTAGAATAACATTTATCCTAGCTTAGAAATATAATTGGATTTGAATTGGTATAAGAGAGGTTCTAAACTTTCCTTTGTTGCAGGAATAGGGAATTGTTAGTAATTTTATCCAGTCTGAATCTTTTGGTACCTGAAAGATTATGTAGAGCATTTCCATTATTTAAGCTCATCATTAGACATTATATAGCCAACATGGATAAATAATTCATGCACTATAACAAGGGCAGGCCTCATTTTTTGTTGGGTTGCAATTCCCATTTACCATTATGTGAGGTTGATGGGAGCTGAAATACAACATTGAGAGCTTGTTAAGAACTGAGAATCACAAGTGGGAACCAGCAGGTCCTGCTCTAGAAAGAAATATTACGTAATTGTATCACAGCTGTATCCTAATGCCATTAAGAGGCCAGTCATGTATCCATTAACTCAGCTGGGCAGGAAGAAAATACTGAGAAATTAAACTACAGCAGAATCAGTGGTAAAATCAAAATGGCAAGTGCAAATACATGGTAGAATCCAGGCCTCTTTTATAAGTAGGCAACATTGTACTCATTAAAAAGGGGCAGGCTTTTGATTGCATGATTGCACCTATCATTAACTGTTTTGACCTCCCTGCTGTAGATTTCTCTCTGCTAGCATAGATAATATAGGTTAAAGATATTTTCTTGAGGCAATGAAACATGTAGCTAGCTGAGTCATGTAGTCTTCCACAAAATTAAGCCAAAGACAGGATAACGATTGATGCGTATAGAGGTCTGAGCCTCAGTGTGAAGCTGATACAGAGAGCCCCTGGTTCCCAGCCCTGTGCTATATATAGGCTATGTCATAAAGATAGTTATTATGCATTTCCCTATGAAAAAGGAGTTTTATGTGTTTGTTCTCTATTTTTAAAATAAAATACGCCTACCTGCTGGCAGGATTTACCACATCCTTTGTAATATCAAGTGACAAAGAGGCATTTCGTAGTGGAGAACTTTCAGATTCGATTGGCTTCTTCACAGGAGATTGGCTTGAATGTGCTCCACCTACTTTCTCATGGCTGACAACTAGTCTTTTTTCTAATGCCTCAAACTGTGGTATGTCAGCTTCATGAGGTATTGCATCCTAAAAAAAGATTAAATCTCTGAGGTATAAAAGTTTACAGAGAAAAATGATCAGCTGGAATAAGGCTAGTTTGCCCAGAGGAGAATGCAAAGTTTTTAAAAGTCATTAATTTACATATTAGATAATACAAGTACTGTATTTTATTTTTTAAACAGGACAATGAAATAGTAACAAAAGAAAAACTCTTTATCAGTGGTGTTCAGATTATTGTCGTACTGAACTGCTGGTGGTAAGGAATTCTTCTATTATAAACTTTGTTGTTCGTTGTTGTTGTTATAATAATAATAATAATAATAATAATAATAATAATAATAATAATAATAATAATAATAATAATAATAATAATATCAGAGTTGGAAGGGACTTTGGAGGTCTTCTAGTCCAGCCCCCTGCCCAGGCAGGAAACCCTACACCATTTCAGACAAATGGCTATCCAACATTTTCTCAAAAATTTCCAGTGTTGGAACATTCACAACTTCTGCAGGCAAGTTGTTCCACTGATTAATTGTTCTAACCGTCAGGAAATTTCTCCTTAGTTCTAAGTTGCATCTCTCCTTGATTAGTTTCCACCCATTGCTTCTTGTTCTACTCTCAGGTGCTTTGGAGAATAGTTTGACTCCCTCTTCTTTGTGGCAACCCCTGAGATATTGGAACACTGCTATCATGTCTCCCCTAGTCCTTCTTTTCATTAAACTAGGCATACCCAGTTCTTGCAACTGTTCTTCATATGTTTTAGCCTTCAGTCCCCTAATCATCTTTGTTGCTCTTCTCTGCACTCTTTCTAGAGCCTCAACATCTTTTTTACATCGTGGCGACCAAAACTGAATGCAGTATTCCAAGTGTGGCCTTACCAAGGCATTATAAAATGGCGCTAACACTTCACGTGATCTTGATTCTATCCCTCTGTTTATACAGCCCAGAACTGTGTTGGCTTTTTTGGCAGCTGCTGCATACTGCTGGCTCATATCTAAATGGTTGTCCACTAGGATTCCAAGATCCCTCTCACAGATACTACTATTGAGCAAGGTACCACATATACAGTACCTGTGGATTTTGGTTTTTTTGCCTAAATGTAGAACCTTACTTTTTTCACTGTTGAATTTCATTTTTGTTAGATAGCGCCCAATGTTCAAGTCTGTCAAGATCTTTCTGTATCTTGAGGCTATCTTCAGGAGTGTTGGCTATTCCTGCCAGCTTGGTGTCATCTGCAAATTTGATGAGTTCCCCATCTATCCTCTCGTCCAAGTCATTGATGAAGATGTTGAAGAATACTGGGCCTAAAACAGAGCCTTGGGGTACTCCACTGTATACTTCCCTCCATGTGGATGTAGTTCCGTTGAGGACTACACATTGAGTGCAGTTGGTCAGCCAGTTACGAATCCATCTGGTGGTGGTGCTGTCTAACCCGCATTTTTCTACTTTATCTAGTAGTAGGTTATGGTCTACTTTATCAAATGCTTTACTGAAGTCCAAGTAAATTATATCGACAGCATTCCTCTGGTCCACTTAGTTAGTTGCGAAGTTGTGTCCGACCCATCGCAACGCCATGGACAACATTCCTCCAGGCCTTCCTATCCTCTACCATCCTCTGGAGTCCATTTAAGCTCACACCTACTGCTTCAGTGACTCCATCCAGCCACCTCGTTCTCTGCCGTCCTATTCTTCTTTTGCCCTCAATCATTCCCAGCATTAGGCTCTTCTCCAGTGAGTCCTTCCTTCTCATTAGGTGGCCAAAGTATTTCAGTTTCATCTTCAGGATCTGGCCTTCTAAAGAGCAGTCAGGGTTGATCTCCTCTAGGACTGACTTGTTTGTTTGCCTTGCAGTCCAAGGGACTCGCAGGAGTCCCTTGGACTGCAAGGCTAACTTATGAATTTAATGCAGTTCAAAAACATATAGCACAACCATAGTAATGCTGATGTAAGAGAAAGAAATCCAACATATACGAATTAAGTTTTTATATCCACTGCAAAAGTAGAGAGTAGGATTGTCAGCATATATATATAGGCCATTTTCTATTCAGTTTAACCTGTTCTCCAGGATTCTAAATTCCAGGTTGCAGAAATCAAGAGTTGGGTCAATCTATAGGAGTTGCTTTTAGTATATCAGCATATGCTTCACAAACAGGTAGTCCTTGACTTATAACCATTCATTTAGTGACCATTTGAAGTCACAATGGCACTGAAAAAAGTGACCTATGACTGTTTTTCACACTTATGAATACTGCTGCTGTAATGGGACAATTCACCATGCTAATTCACCACAGCCAACTCACTGAGACCAACTTGCCACAACTTGCCACAGGAGAATTGAACAAATACAAAAGTTAAATTAATTTCAATGGCACCTTGGCCAATAATAATAAAATAAAGAAATCAATCCAGAAATACAAGAGTTACAATAATTTTGATGAATATGTGATTGCCAATAAAGTAAAAGTAATATCTAGACCCGTTCCAGTCCGGCTTCCGACCCGGATACAGCACGGAGACAGCTTTGGTCGCATTGGTGGATGATCTCTGGAAGGCCAGGGACAGGGGTTACTCCTCTGCCCTGGTCCTATTAGACCTCTCAGCAGCTTTTGATACCATCGACCATGGTATCTTGGTGCGCAGTTGGGAGGATTGGGAGTGGGAGGCATCGTGTATCGGTGGTTCTCCTCCTATCTCTCTGACCGGTCGCAGACGGTGTTGACAGGGGGGCAGAGGTCGACTGCGAGGTGCCTCACTTGTGGGGTGCCGCAGGGGTCGATCCTCTCGCCCAAGTCATTGATGAAGATGTTGAAGAGTACTGGGCCTAAAACAGAGCCTTGGGGTACTCCACTGCATACTTCCCTCCATGTGGATGTAGTTCCGTTGAGGACTACACATTGAGTGCAGTTGGTCAGCCAGTTACGAATCCATCTGGTGGTGGTGCTGTCTAACCCGCATTTTTCTACTTTATCTAGTAGTAGGTTATGGTCTACTTTATCAAATGCTTTACTGAAGTCCAAGTAAATTATATCGACAGCATTCCTCTGGTCCACTTAGTTAGTTGCGAAGTTGTGTCCGACCCATCGCAACGCCATGGACAACATTCCTCCAGGCCTTCCTATCCTCTACCATCCTCTGGAGTCCATTTAAGCTCACACCTACTGCTTCAGTGACTCCATCCAGCCACCTCGTTCTCTGCCGTCCTATTCTTCTTTTGCCCTCAATCATTCCCAGCATTAGGCTCTTCTCCAGTGAGTCCTTCCTTCTCATTAGGTGGCCAAAGTATTTCAGTTTCATCTTCAGGATCTGGCCTTCTAAAGAGCAGTCAGGGTTGATCTCCTCTAGGACTGACTTGTTTGTTTGCCTTGCAGTCCAAGGGACTCGCAGGAGTCCCTTGGACTGCAAGGCGAACTTATGAATTTAATGCAGTTCAAAAACATATAGCACAGCCATAGTAATGCTGATGTAAGAGAAACAAATCCAACATATACGAATTAAGTTTTTATATCCACTGCAAAAGTAGAGAGTAGGATTGTCAGCATATATATATAGGCCATTTTCTATTCAGTTTAACCTGTTCTCCAGGATTCTAAATTCCAGGTTGCAGAAATCAAGAGTTGGGTCAATCTATAGGAGTTGCTTTTAGTATATCAGCATATGCTTCACAAACAGGTAGTCCTTGACTTATAACCATTCATTTAGTGACCATTTGAAGTCACAATGGCACTGAAAAAAGTGACCTATGACTGTTTTTCACACTTATGAATACTGCTGCTGTAATGGGACAATTCACCATGCTAATTCACCACAGCCAACTCACTGAGACCAACTTGCCACAATTTGCCACAGGAGAATTGAACAAATACAAAAGTTAAATTAATTTCAATGGCACCTTGGCCAATAATAATAAAATAAAGAAATCAATCCAGAAATACAAGAGTTACAATAATTTTGATGAATATGTGATTGCCAATAAAGTAAAAGTAATATCTAGACCCGTTCCAATCCGGCTTCCGACCCGGATACAGCACGGAGACAGCTTTGGTCGCATTGGTGGATGATCTCTGGAAGGCCAGGGACAGGGGTTACTCCTCTGCCCTGGTCCTATTAGACCTCTCAGCGGCTTTTGATACCATCGACCATGGTATCTTGGTGCGCGGTTGGGAGGATTGGGAGTGGGAGGCATCGTGTATCGGTGGTTCTCCTCCTATCTCTCTGACCGGTCGCAGACGGTGTTGACAGGGGGGTAGAGGTCGACTGCGAGGTGCCTCACTTGTGGGGTGCCGCAGGGGTCGATCCTCTCGCCCCTTCTGTTCAACATCTATATGAAGCCGTTGGGTGAGATCATCAGTGGCTTTGGGGTGAGATACCAGCTGTACGCTGATGACACCCAGCTGTACTTTTCCACCCCGGGCCACCCCAATGAAGCTGTTGAAGTGCTGTCCCGGTGTTTGGAAGCCGTACGGGTCTGGATGGGGAGAAACAGGCTCAAGCTTAATCCCTCCAAGACGGAGTGGCTGTGGATGCCGGCACCCCGATTCAGTCAGCTGCAGCCGCAGCTGACTGTTGGAGGCGAGTTATTGGCCCCAAAGGATAGGGTGCTAACTTAGGTGTTCTCCTGGATGAACGGCTGTCGCTTGAAGATCATTTGACGGCCGTCTCCAGGAGGGCCTTCCACCAGGTTCGCCTGGTTCGCAGTTGCGCCTTCCTTGATCGGGATGCCTTGTGCACAGTCACTCATGTGCTCGTTACCTCTCGCTTGGATTATTGTAATGCTCTCTACATGGGGCTCCCCTTGAGGTGCACTCGGAGGCTTCAGTTAGTCCAGAATGCAGCTGCGCGGGTGATGGAGTCAGCGTAGCCCGCGCAACACCGCCTCCTGCGCAGACTGCACTGGCTACCTGTGGCCTTCGGTGCACTTTAAGGTTTTGGTCACTACCTTTAAAGCGCCCATGGCTTAGGGCCTGGGTACTTACGGGACCGCCTGCTGTTACCACATGCCTCCCACCGACCTGTACGCTCTCAGAGAGGGACTTCTCAGGGTGCCGTCCGCCAAGCAATGTCGGCTGGCGGCCCCCAGGGGAAGGTCCTTCTCTGTGGGGGCTCCCACACTCTGGAACGAGCTTCCCCCGGGTTTACGCCAAATACCTGACCTTCGGACCTTCCGCCGCGAACTGAAGACACATCTTTTCATTCGCGCGGGGCTGGCTTAAATTTTATTGATTTTAAATTTTCTATTATTAATTTTAAGGGGTTTTAGTTTTATATATTTTAAAGCTTTTTAGGCCAATTATAAAATAAGTTTTTTAATTTGTATTTTAATTGTATATTGTATTGTCTGTTTTTACTTTTGGCTGTACACCGCCCTGAGTCCTTCGGGAGAAGGGCGGTATAAAAATCGAATAAATAATAATAATAATAATAATAATTGAATAAAATGATTAATACAGTGTTGAATTGTCCTGCGGCGATTGTCCCACAGTGAGTTGGCCATGGAGAATTGGCCATGGTATGTTGGCTGTGGCGAGTTGTCTAGAGCCTTGCAGCATCCCCATGGTCACACAACCAAAATTGGAGCACTTGCAACTGGCATCTATTTATGACAGTTGTACTGTCCCAGGATAATTGTGATCACTCTATTTGTAACCATCCTATCCGGCTTCCAACAAGCAAAGTCAATGTGGGAACCCAGATTTGCTTAATGACTGCATGATTCACCTAACATCAACACTGATTCACTTAACAACTATGGCAAAAAGGTTGTAAAATGGGGCAAAACTCATTTAACAACTGCCTTGCTTAACAATGGAAAAACTTGGTTCAATTGTGGTCATAAGTCAAGGAATACCTGTAATAGATACATAACAGTGGTGGGTTGCCCCCAGTTCTTGCGAACTGATAGTAAAACTGGGGGTAAGCTCCGCCCACCCACCTGGATGTTGTCATAGACTATCTGCACAGAAGCAAAGCAAGCGTGCGAGCGCAATCCTGTTGCAAACCAGTAGTAACCCACCCTGGTACATAAGTAAAACAGACTGATCTATTAAAGTAGACTCTATCATTGTATAGCACATGCCTTAAATACAGAGAAACCATACCATGGTTTAAGAAGAAATTCAAATTACTTCAGTGAAGGCACTGGTATCTTAAACAATACACATTTCACAGAAGGAAATTTGTATAGGTTGATACCTAATTCATTCAGTCTTTGACAGTTAGTTATTGTTTCACATACAGCATACTTACAGTGTTATTCTTATTTAGAAGTTGACAATCATTACATTCAGTCTGCATCACAGTCTTTTCAGTGATTACTGCTTCACTTGCTAATTCACTTGCTGCTTCGCTTGGTTTTTTTTCTACCTCAGTGCTTCTTCCAGGTAGTTCTTGCCTTCTAGCAACTCTTCCTAAATTTGGTTTTGGTCTCTGAAATCGTCCCCTTGCTAATGGTGCAGGTTTGAGAACAGTTTGCTTGCTACTTTCTTGTGAGGTGGATTGGTTCTTATTCCTAAAAAAAAAAAAATGAACCATGAAAAGGCAATAATAAAATGAAGTAATTTCTAAAGATAGCAATCATTTCTACTCCTATTATTATTAGTGAATAAGGAAGAAAATCCTTGCCCAAATTCTGAGTTCTTCTCCCCATACTTACGCAGATTCTGCATCCAAGCCCTGGCAATGTGTTTCAGTAATCTCAGCTGTGATGATGCTGGGTGCATCATTCTCCTCAATCTCCTGAGAATTAATCATTAAAAAATGAACAATTGTATCTTTTCAAAACAAATCACTCTCATCATATAAAATTTAGAAACACTTTCTTTTACCAGATTTCAAGTTTATATTCTAATTAGCTGGCATCTTAAGAATATTAATTTTCACTCATTTCAAATACATGTCATACATTTTGGAAAAATGACTACTGAGCATTCACAAAACAAACAAACATGACATTGGCAGCTGAGACTTTTCAAAGCATTCCATAATTTCCTATTCCTCATGTTTTATTACTATTCTTGCCAAAAGAAAGAAATATACTAAATGGGAAGAAGGACATAAAAATGTACCAAAAGTAAAAATATTAACCAACATATTTTGATTATTATACATCTTCCCTTCCCAAAAGAAATTGAAAATATGTTCCAGACCTTAATTAGAGACTAGTTATTTTTACAGTTTCTATTCTGTTTTTCTTAATCAGCCAGATTGTAGAAGCAGGATTATGTAAAATATATTTCTTCTCTTTTAAAGAAATAAGAATTTTACAAAACCGCTGAAAAACAATTTAGAAAACATGCTGTGTCCTTTTTTAGTCCTGTTATTGCACTGTACATCATTCCAGAGAAAATAATAATTGCAATAATTATTTCTGCTTTAGTAACACACCCTGGAGGATCCCAACTGAACATTCACAAACATTCAAGCAAAAATTGTTGATCACCATACTCTACACTGATTCAAATTTAACGGTACATTCCTGTGCAGTGTGCTATGAAATGATATGGTCGGTTATAGAATATTTTTATGCAAGAGAGATAATTGAAAGCCTTCAGTTCCTCAGGTAACACACATAAATCCAAATGAATACCTTCTCGCCTGCACCATCAGATCCAGACTTCTTGAGCTCGCCTTGAGCAGATGCTTCTTTTCTGCCAGACACTTTACCAATATTAGGTTTAGGTCTTGTCCATCGACCTCTCACTCCCATCTTTCCCACAAAAGCTTTCTGACTCTCTCTACAGAAAAAAGAGTAAAAAAACTTGGGTTGAAACCTAGAGTGACTTAGATGAAATGGAACATTTAGATAAATCACCATCAATCAATTTCAAAAGGCAGCATTACTTAGAATAGCTTACAACCTGCAACAATATCGTTACTACATCAAACATCTGCCTATCCTAAGTCCTTGGTAAGGATTCAAAATGTGGATAAAAATGCCAAATCTAATCTAAATGCTAATTGCTGACTGCAACAAATCCTAATAAATTACTTACTCTATTACTCTTATGACGTCACTGCTTGCATTGCATGTTTCCTCTGTAGCAGATTCAGAATTGGAAGCAGCTTTATTTTCTACAAGTGCCTCAGAAGAAACTTTAACAATTAATGTGTTAGATGCTACAGGTTCTATTTTTTCAGATGCTCCTCTTATGTCTGATTCAAAGTTCTGCAGCTGTGCCTCCTGTGTGGGCTTTTCAGGAATTTCCCTATCCGTTTCCCTGCAAATAAATTGGAAATATCCATTTTGCACATAAAACACAGTCTCTGAAACCAGGATAAAAAAAGAGGTATTAGGAAAGTCCCTACATACACAGTTTTCTTCAAATAACCGATCCCACCCTTTTGCCATATCACAAATTGCCCTAATTCTTAAACTGTCATATAGAAAACAAAGCACTTCAAACTTGTTGGGAAGCCATTCTATCCCACTTCATGTTGGGGGGAAATTCTGGGAGGAAGAACAACTTTTACTCACATGATTTCTTCACTACATTTTTGTGATGCCACGTTCTGATTTTTATCCAGTTTATCTCTTATAGCTACTTCATTCTGCAAAGCAATCAAAGTAGCATGATCTCATTATGAAATACACAATTTATTTATTTATATCTTGCATTTAACAATCAACTTTGATTCATCAACCACAAGGACTCATTCACTAACATACACTAAATAACAAATGAACAAGTATGATACAATGTATGAACCAGGTCCATGTATGAAAAAAAGAGTAAAAAGAAAAATGAAAGGTTGAAAGAAAGTGAAATAATGACAATAATAACTGGAGCATGTACTATCAAATTAGCGATGGGACGTTTTTAATTAATCCTAGTCCAATCATATTGCAGCCAATAATACCAAATATTTGGCAATATACAGTATCTATACAGTAAATGCAGGTCCAGAGCTTTCCCACTTTCTAACTCCGAACACAAAGAGCCCTTGTCAGAACCAATATCAATATTCAAATATTTGGGCTCACTGACTTTGCTGGAATGGAGCACAAGTCTTTAAAATGACATATTTGTACTATAGATTTAATACAGATATTCCTCAAATAAAGAGAATTAGCAAGCTTTAACAGAGAAAAGCTAATAAATATTTTACCTGGGCTTCAGTGGACCTTTCAAAATCTTCTTTTGGAGTCATTTGAGATACCAAATGCTGCTCAACATGGTCTTCAGAAGTTACTGATGAAACATCTTCTTGTCCTGGTTTACTTTTTTGAATATTGAAAATATTATAATATGCAGGCAATATATATTTTTTGTTTTTTTTCTCTAACTTATGAAGAACTAATGGCATTTTTCTCTTCATATAATGTGTAAGCTACAAAACAGACTTAACTTATAAATTATATAAGCAAGCAAAGTGGCACTATATTGTTCAGTGAGCGATACTCCCATTTTAAGTCCTTACTAATGTACAAACCAGTTCTATATATTCATAGTAACAATGGGAAAAGAAAATGTCATTACTTTTCATAGTATAGGTAAAAATCAAAACTCACAGGGAAAAAACCCTTTATCGAAGATAATCGGATTGTCAAAATTAGAGAAAAAGTTATCAGAGGAAAATTTTTTCATAGTGCACAATAGTCGATTCATCATTTATTAGAGGCACAGCAGATTTCTCCTTACCCAAATAAAATGTAGTTTTCAACATCCCTAAGTTCTAGCAAGATTGAAGTTCCTATACAGCTTCATCAACATGTTGAAAACAGCATAATTTACTAAACTAAATTTGAATATATTGTTTCTTAAATTACACAAGAAACATTTAAAATTAAGCCACACAGGAGAGAGTCTTATAAAGAAAGTTATAAAAATGTGCTGTGCTTTGCAAGATTGCTTTGATACAGTATAAAATGTATATATAATTTATACCTATGGTCTTTTCCCACTTCTTCATTTAACCTGATACAGCATGGTGGTTCTTCTTTATCCATGATAAGAGTTTCATCAGGGATTGTTCTGTTTGGGACTTCCAGTTCATCACCAACTTCTCGAATGCCACTTATCTCATCATTAGTCGATATATTTTTCCCTAAGAACAGATTGTCATGCATTAAAAATCCTTCAAACTGGCCATAACTGTTAAACCTATCCATACTTAAATAGAAGCTGAGGCCAGAGTTACATTCACAGTACTATAATCATTTTCTCTGAAATTGAAGACTGCTTTGTTGTGCATTGTCCTGCTTTCTCACATAAAACTTTACACACACAAAAATCAATAAAATTATGGTTTAGTACTGTAGGCCAATCAAGCCATAGATGTTTAGTTCCCTCCAGTACAAAACCAAAACTTTCTGCTTGTGCCAGGCTCTTCCCACGTAAATAAACTAAGTCTCAATAGAATGTTTATAGTAAATTTCCATTTCCGTTTGTAATTTTCCCTTTTTTTTAATTTTTCACAAGTAATGGGTTGGATTCAGTATGAATCATCTTCCAGATAAAAGTAAAAGAGTAAATGCTGATAGCAGAACAGAACATTTCCCTCTCATGTCTTCTTCCCAAATATTTAGGAGACTTCTAGAGGGCCTGTGCACTACGAGGGAAAATGGCACACGGGATGGTGTACAAAAATGGGGGTGAGGGAAGAAATTAGGTGCTTTCCACTAATGGCACATTCCAAGTAAAAATCTGTCCAGGAAGGATTTGTACCAGTGGAATAAAAGGTAAATTGAATTAAAGTTCAGAAATTTGCAAAAATCAAAACAAAATATCTCAGTGGTATAACAATAGCATTTCAAAAGCTTACTTTTCTTTCTAGTCATTTTTTCTTCCATCATTTCTGTTGGAATATTTCTTTCTTCAAGAAGATTGTCTGTCTCCTGTTCAGAATCTTTTTTCTTTCTTTTCCTTTTCTTTTTGGTCACTGCTGATTCAATAACTGTTTGCTCTTTTGCCTGTTCCAAAATGCTAGGAGATTCTTCATTCTCCTTTTCAGCTGTTTCAGCATCTACTTCTATTTCCATGTCAGAACTTCTACCATCCTGATGTTCATCCGGACCATGGATGTTCTGTCCATTTACAACTTTATCTATCAAAGTATACAATATTAAGCAAAGGTATTCCAAATAATGAAAAATAAACTTGTTCAAACATCATGAACAGTATGGAGACATTCCATTTGCTGCTCCTTATAGACTCACAGCATCTTCTGCTCTCCTAATGTCAATCACAGAATTGCTAATTGTTTTAATTATACAGAAATTTCCTTCATTTTTCTCAAAGTTATATATTTATATAGTACTAAAAGTCTTTGTGTGTGTGATTGATATTGCAATTTTTATTTGGGTAAAATGTTGCATCATAGAACAAAACTCTGTCAACAAAGATTCCCCAAATGGACTAACTTACTGAATGCCAGAACTCATCACTCTGGAGGGAATTAAATTTGGGGATTATTATTTTTTTTGGCCACTTTAACACTACCACCATGCTGTCAGTATCAGTCAAGTGATCCTCATTTTGAACATTCCCTGATAGTTTCCCACAAACTGTCTCATATGATGGAGGAATTTATATGATTGCTGACACTACTACGCTCCTTGCCATCTCATTAGCAAAAGTTTTGCCTGTGGGAAAATTGCAGGAAGAAAGACAATGACGAAATCATCCAGTCCCTCTGCACTTGTACCATGCCAACCACTCATTTACTTCCTCACTCCCTTCTCCACCTGGCAGCAGCTAATTACCTGCCTGTTGGGAAAGGAAAGGAAAAAGAAGGGAGGGAGGAGAAATGGAAGGAAGGAAGGTTTTTGACACTGGCTGCCAGCTTCACCCTAGGAAACTCAATGGGTAAGCCAATAGGAAATCAAAAGTCATTCCCACTCCCACTGATATTTTTGCCCAACCATGGTCAATCTGTTTTTCTGTTTAGGTGAAAGGATATCTTTGAAATGATAACCTGGTAATAACAGGTTGTCTGGTATTATATACAAAATATTTCATCAAAAATTATCAGGATTGTTGAAGTAGAATTAAACTATTCTGCTTTGATCAATAAAAATGCAAGGACTTATCTAGGCAATTGCCAAGAATCAAGACCGACTCAAAGGTACACAGACACACAAAAATCAGAGTATGTTCTATGTTCAAGTGTCCTACAACTACTGTCCTTGTATAGAAAGAACAGAATGGCAAAAAGGAGCTATTCATGACTTTGCCAAGCATTTTAAGTATTATTAAATTACCTTTTCGCTTTTTCTGAGATCTTGGTGTATTTCTCTTATTGGATTTTTTTTCTTTTTGTTGCTGACTTGCAGCATCTTTACCTTTCTTCTTCCTCTCATTTTCCAGGACCTTCTCAAGGAGTTTCGTAAAAAAGCTGAAGTCAAAAGGCCTTTTTTCTTCTGTCCCCCCCAAAAAATGATAGGTTACTGAACACAAAATATACTTTATTAAATGGAATAAGTGAAGTAGCTATAGCATTAACTTTAGTTCTGTTTATTAAAATAAGTCTTTGCTTGTTTAAAAAAAACATGTAACAGTGAATGTGTGACTTTTAGTGTGTCAGGATTTAGAAAACATTTGAACTATTTAAAATTAATTAAAATGTTTTGTAAATATTACAATTAAGGAAGATTGTGCAGAAGTACTTAGATGCATATCTGTCTGAGAAATGTTAAGGGCAAAATCCAGTGGTACGTTGGAGGCCATTCCTGCTAATAGACTAGAAAAAAATGGTCTCATTTTCATCCTGAAGTCCTCATACTACAAGGTCAAGGGACTGATTCTGAGGGAACATGAAAAATTGCAACAAGAATTAAAAAAATTCCCCCTCAATGATCAGAATTCTACTCACACTATATTCATTAATTTCAAGAAATGAAATAAGCCCTTCACCTTGAGATTCATATTGTGAAGATGCAGTCCAATGAATTTTTACTAACGCACATATAAAATGTTTTCAAAGGGGGAAAATACCAATACTTACTAAATGCTTTATCTATTCTCCATCCATTGACTTTTTCTTCCCGTTTAAATTTATTCTGAAAACAGAATGTTGTAACATGATAATTACTTTATTGAGAAATTATATTGGTTTAAATCCATACTTAATCCTACTCAGAGAATGAAAGCAGAGGGTTGTATGTTTTTATTCTCCTGTATGTTTTCTAGGTAAGAGATAGAATTTTTAGTATCCATAAAGCAAGTTTACCCTTAACAAAAGAAAAATTAATACTTTGAATTCATATCAGGAAAAAAAAACTCTCTTCATGAATAAAACTGCAATCCAATGAAACATACTGATAAGTAGACATAAGTCCTATTAGAAATAATAGCCATAATAATAAGGAAGATAGTATGATAAGTAAAAATAAGAAGCTAAAAACAGAACAAGAACTAATTAATCTACACCAAAAGACTGCCTGGCAAAACATTTTTTGGGAAAAAATACACAAATGGCTAGAAAGGATGATTGGAAAGCATGTAGATTTTAAACCTGAACTATTTTTATTAGATACAAAATCAGGTAAACTTGATAAGAAAAGTATGTATTTAATATTGCACAACTTGACAGCAGCGAGGATTGTATTTGCGTAATGCTGGAAAAATGAAGAAACACCACAAGATGAAAAAATAATTAAGAAGTTACTAGAGTGTGCAGAAATGGACAGACTGACATTACAAATGAAACCGAAAGAAGATACAGAATATTATCAAACATGGAATCTATTTTATTAGTGGTTGAAAAAAAGGGGTGGAGATTAAGAATGTAATATGTATTGTTAAGCAAACTAAATACCCAGACAATACGATGTATATTAAGCACTAAGACATGTAATTAATAATAAAAAAGGCTGCCTGGTATATTCTCTGATATCGCCAGAGGCAGATAAAATTGAAATGAGGTAAATTAATTTTAAGACATTAAATACACAAGCTAAAGAATATCTTGTTTGATCCTGTTAATTTTTTTCTTGAAAATGTTTACCTTGATTTCTGTTCTTGCTCTGTGAGGAAAAAGCTGACTAATCATCGAAAAGTCAGTTCCTACCATACTTATGGCTAAGAAAAACATGTCTGTTTCTGTAATTTAAAAAAAGATAAAATATGGTTAAAGCAATTGTCATTTTAACATATCAGTGTCAATCTTAAATAAACAGATTATAGATTAATCTAAACATCAAAGTATCATTTTTTCATAATCATCAAAAATGTTCTGTATTTCACACTGAGAGACTATGTGATCTGCCTTACTTAGAACTTCATCCAGAGTCGGGCTGTCACTTTCAAGTACTACAGAAAAGGTGACATATCCAGGCATCTGAGGCTTTTTTGCATACAAAGTAAATAATGTACTGTTGAATTATCTCCTATTTTTAAGCCACTATCTATATCTGTTACATGACTAGTACATTTTAGTAAGAATTGAAGAGACCCTTACTTTGGTCATTCCTCAAGGTTTCAGCTAATTGAAGAATAACTGAACTTTTAAAATATCCTAAACACAAAGGATTTTTTAAAGTTATTCACTTCACATGTTCATCTTTGCAAATGACCTATATACTTCCAAATTCACCAATTAGAGCTGGAAAGTCAGACACTAATCCTAATATTGATCTATGAAAAATTGCCCGATTGTTTACCATGTGTAAATCACCTGATGAATTATTTCAACATTATTTCTAAGCCTGTATAACTCATTAAAAATACAGGAAATTGCCAGTCTGAGATATTGAGGAGTCTTTGGTGCTCTTTGAACTGGTTGTTTGCTTGCAGACATTTTTTTGGTCCAGCTACATTACAACATTAATGCTAGTGAGTGTGGGGTTTGCTCCATGTTTATATTCAGAAGCTTGCCTGCCAATATTCATGTGGGTATGGTTTTCTTCTTGGTAGTTCCTAGGGTATAGTTTCTGGATGCTACATTGCAGTTTCTCCTATGAGTGGTGATTCCATGGGTGTGCCTCTGATTTGTCAATATACAGCATCAATCAAACTGAAAGTAGGCAGTGATGCAGCAATTGATGAGGTCAATGATTCCAGGTGTTTCAATGTAGGTCAGGTGGTTGTATTGGGCGATTCCTGGAACCTTGGCATTCAGACAAATCAGTCATCAACATGTATCAATAAGACATATGTACACACCATTCAAAAGAGACAAAAGATAAGAAGGAAACAAAAAAACCAGAAGACATCCCCTCTAGGGGCTCTAGGGGCCAACCCCCATATAAGCAGGGACTGACAACAATCAAAATAAATGCCCTAAACAAGGAACTACCACTGAGAAAAACCACCCACCCACCAACATTGACAGAGCAAGCTATTATATTTAAAGAGGAAGAAAATTGCATAGTTAATAGCACTGATGATGTTACTTACTCGGGTAATGAAATATCTGCAGGATAGCAACCAAACTCAGAGAGCACCAAGTCCAAAATTCAAACCTTAGCTACATGTTATAGATAGATAGATGATAGATAGATAGATAGATAGATAGATAGATAGATAGATAGATAGATAGATAGATAGATAGATAGATAAACAGAGTTGGAAGGGACCTTGTAGGTCATCTAGCCCAACCCTCTGCCCAAGCAGGAGACCCTATACCATCCCCAACCAATGGTAGTCCAATCACCCCTTGAAAGGCTCCAGTGATGAAGCTCCCACAACTTCCGAAAGCAAGCTGTTCCATTGGTTGATTGTTCTCACTGTCAGAAAATTTCTCCTTATTTCTAGGTTGAATCTCTCCTTGATCAGTTTCCATCCATTATTCCTTGCTGGCCTTCGGATGCTTTGCAAAATAGCTTGACCCCCTCCTCTCTGTGGAAGTCCCTCAAATATTGAAAGAATGTATTCTTCTATTGATATCTGATTTTTTGGCAGTACATATAATTCATGTATATTCTTGCAATCTATAACTATCTATTAAACTGCATATATCCTTCACTGATGCACACTGAAAGATGCATATTATATACCTTAATATGCTTCTGTGCCTATAGCATTAAATTATACACACCTTTTTCTGACCATGGTCTAGTATAATAGCTTTTCCTGAAGCTTGAATATGTTGTTGTAGAACCACGCTCAAAGATGGGATCATTTTCTTCCACTACACATTGTCCTTTTGTCCTTAAAACCTCTACAGTTAAACTAAATAGGAACAAAAAGAAATGCCATAAGAAGCAATGTCATCTTAGGAACAATTGTCTTACTAATAATGGAGAAAATTTGCAACCTGTGTTGAAATACAGATTTCTTAAGGGGCATGCGTAAGAGTACCAGCGTGCCTACAGTTCCTGTCCTAATGTTCCCTTTGGTTGTATCCAATTCGTATGGTTATTTCATGCTTATACTTATATATATTGTTGTGTTTGACAAATAAATAAATAATAAAATAAAATAAAAAAGATTGTCCTCAATTTACAATAGATCATTTAGTGACCATTCAAAATTACAGCAGCACTGAAAAAAGTGACTTACAGCCATTTTTCACACTTATGACCATTGCAGTCATCCCCATGGTCATGTGATTTACAATTGGATGCTGCTTCATATTTATGATGGTTGCAGTGTCCTGGGGTCATGTGATCGATCCCCTTTTGCAACTTCCTGACAAGCAAAGTCAATGGGGAAGCCAGATTCACTTAACTAATGTGACAAGAAAAGTTGTAAAATGGGGCAAAACATTTTTCACTTAACAACATAAATTTTGGGCTCAATTGTGGTTGTAAGTCGAGGACTACCTGTACAGCAAAATAGATAAATGTCCAAGAAAGACCGAGAAATTGATGAAAGATTATTTTTGCCCTCAGTATTGCTAAAGCAGCTCTTTAATATTTAGTTTCACTTTGCATTATCTTTCCATGATGAATAAATTAGATGATTATGAAACTTTTCCTCCAGACACAGGACAATGATTACATGTATAAGAAATATTTTTGGGGGGAAATACATATTTGTCCTATTGAACATCTTTCCAAATTAAGTACCAAAACTCCAATGGGATTTACAATATAAATCACAGGATATAAATCTTAAAAAGAAAAGCAGAAAAAGGGGATAAATTGAAGTCTGGAATTAATATCTGCTTTTATTTATACACTGTCAATTCTAATAAGGGAAGTCTTATCTCAAGTACCAATATATCTTGACCAATATTAAGCACTTCTATAAATGGACACCAATTTTATAACACAAATTGACTGATAGCAAAACCTAACCTTTCTTCATCCAGAATAATTGACCCATCTTCTGCAACTTTTACTCGAGGGACTAAAAGAGAGCCATCATCTTCCCCTCCTCCTCCTCCTCCTCCTCCTCCCTGTTCTTCATCATCTTCTTCTTCATTTTCATCTTCATGATCAGCAACTATTCTTTCTTCAGGCCTGAAATTTGGAGAAGTAACATAATAAATTGATAGCACTAAACTCTTTTCATATTTCCTTTTTTTAAAAAAAAAAAGTATCATTACAAGAATCATTACATCGATGTCATTTTTTTAGCTGGAGTATAACTTTCCTCGGGGTGTATGTTCATATTCTTTACCCTAACTAACAAACCTATACCTAAAAGATTACATCAGAACCTTACTTAATAATTGCATATTTAAACAAACACAAATTTAATACCACCAGCTGTAAATTATGGCCTAGGCACTGGATATGAGAATGGGTGATAGGTTTTATTCTTTAACTGATCTCCTCTTGATTGCAAATGTTTCTTTCCTCCATTAAATGGAATTATGGAATTCTTATGCATTAATCCTCAGGTACTTCTAACATAGCACTGAAAATCAGCACTTAAAAGTTGGGTTAGGAATGCAACCTCAGAATTAAATTAAACTTGCTTAAATTACACAGTATAAAAATAATGGTTACATGCTTAAAGTAGTAAAATAATAATAGGGGGAAGGAGTTTTATTTATTTATTTATTTATTTATTTTATTTATTAATCCAATTTCTATACTGCCCTTCTCCCAAAGGACTCAGGGCGGTGTACAGCCATATTAAAATACAAAAATATACATAATATAAATAACAGATTTAAAAAACATTTAAAACAAATATATTAATTGGCCAGATTGCTAAAATGGTCAAAGGCTACATAAAACCCTTTAAAATTTAAAAGCTAAAATTAAAATACATTTAAAATACATTTAGGCTAGTCCCGCACGATTAAATAATAAAGTTTTTAATTCCCGCTTGAAGGTTCGGAGGGAGGGGAGTTGGCGTAACCCTGGAGGTAACTCGTTCCAAAGAGCCGGTGCTGCCACAGAGAAGGCTCTCCCTCTGGGGGCCGCCAACCGACATTGTTTGGTCGACGGCACCCTGAGCAGGCCCACTCTGTGGGAGTGTATATGTATATTTACGTATGTATATTTGCCATCTTAATATAAAGTAATAAAGGCAAAGAAAGAAAGAGAGATGGAGGGAGGGAGGGGAGAGAGAGATAGAAGGAAGGAAGGAAGGAAGGAAGGCCACTGAAGATGACGACCAGCAAGGATGCCCCGGTGAAACGCTCTCTGTAAAGGAGCTCTTTTGGGCTCTTGAGGAGAACAGTTTCCCCGAAGATTCTTTACCAACGATCCTCCAGAGCCGAGTATTTTCCAGGCTGCCGTGGACTGAGGCTGCCGAGGAATTTTCCAGGCTGCTGGGGATTGAGACGGCTGTGGGCGAGGAATCGGGGTGGCCGAAACCGCCAGAGCCGGGATTGCCGCTGCCGTGGGCCACCGGGACTGCCGCTGCCGTGGGCTGCCGATTGAGGGCGGCTGGAGACGCCCGCTGCCACCAGAGCCACCACGCCAGACCCGGGGCTGCCGCTGCCGTGAGCGGCACGACTGCTGAGACTGCCGAGACTGCCGCTGATACGAGCCGCCGATTGAAAGCGGCTTCGGACGCCCGCTGCCGCCAGAGCCACCGCGCCAGACCCAGGACTGCCGCTGCCACTGCCGTGAGTCGCACCGCTGCCATCGCCGCCCTCCACCATCGCCCTCCCTCACCGCTTCTAATTTTGTAAGCCCAGCAGCATTTTCATCAACTCAAAAACTAGAATTAAAAGGATTAAAAACCACCTATCCCCCATAGGACTGCTGCAGGACCCTGGTGAGTTCCTAGGAGACTCCAGTCTCCCAGCCTCTACTGACTTTTTGAAACTCCCGCCATTACGGCCACCCTTAAAGAAGCTTCTTCAACCACCCAATCTCTCCATTTTAAATTTCCCGCCAAATCTCACTGTTACCATAGTGACTCCCCATTACCATAGCAATTGCCAAATTGATTACCATTTAAAGTTAAAGAGAGAGACATAAAATTAAAGATACTTGATTAAGTGACAGATACTTAATCATTACTAAAATTGGAAAGAGTGTGAAATAAAACAAAGGAATAAGAAATATTATCATTATGCCAGCCAGAAAATCCAACGCTGATAAAATCTTAGAAACAAGATTAATAACTATTGAACAAAACTTAGATAAAAGATTACAAGCTATTGAACAAAATCTAGAAAAAAGAATACAAAATATTGAACAAAACGTAGAAAAAAAATTTTTAACAGTTATTGAACAAAGCTTCACAAACTTGATAAAACAAATTTCAACACTAAAAAATGAAAACTCAAATGACCTAAATCTCTTCCAAACTCATCTATCATCACAAAATACACAACCTAATGCACAACCTTCAACTCTACCCAGACAACAAATTAATACAACACAATCTAAGCCAGAGGTTCCCAATCTTTTTCGGTTTATGGCTCCCATAACACTTCGGATTTTTTCCGCGGCTCCCTTAATAGGTACATCCGATTTTTTTAAAAATTTTTGTCTTTTTAAGGATTTGGAAATCTACTTTTTAGATCGTTAAGGTTAGGTTAATTGAAAAATAAATTAAATACGAGCTTTAAATTCACAATTTATTGAACATCGTTTAATGATTTAAAATTATTAATGGGATGGATGGGCTTGTTGTTCGCTGCACAACTTCTCAAATCTTGGAATAAAATTGGAAATAGCGACTCTCATTTCTTGCTCGACGTTAATTTTTGAGCGATATTTACTTTTTATTACCGCGACTGCCGAAAACCCAGCTTCGCACAAATAGGACGTTGCAAAAGGAATTAATATTCTTAGGGCTTTGCAACTAAGCAGTGGGTATTCCTCTTTTACTGATATCCAAAAATCAGAAAGTTCCATGCTAACAAATTTTAACTTCAATGTTGTGTCGCAAGACAACTCAATAAGAGATTCTTCTTCTGTAGAGGTAAATTCTGATGGAGCTTTGGCTCTAAATGGGTCTTGAATCCAAGTAAATTTTTCAATGTTATCTGCTTCAAAGTATTTTTGAAACCATTTGATAAGCTGAGATAAATGATCTTCAAAAAGAGATTTTAAATTGCAAGACAAACTGATTTCATTGGAGGTTAAAACTGGTGCAACAAGGAAAGCAATCATTAAGATCATCTTCATTAATTTTAGTTTCCATAGCTGTAATTTTTTTCTGAAAGCTGAAATCTTTTCTGTTAACTTTAAAATGTGCATATTGCCTCCTTGTAAAGAGAGATTCAACACATTCAACTTTTCAAAGATATCACATAGGTATGCGAGTTTAATCAAAAAGTCTGTTTCTACAAAGTGTTTGGCATACTCATGTTTTTCTTCTTCAAGGAAAGTGTATATTTCTTGCCGTAATTGGAACGTGACGAGACAATACACCCCCGAGAAAGCCATCGTGAGTGGCAGTAGTACAACAAAGATGTGTATTCACCTCCCATATCTTCACACATTCTTTTAAAAAATCTTGCTTTTAGTGGCCGTGTTTTTATATAGTTCACTATATTTACCACACGTTCTAAAACTATATTTAGTGGAGGACTTATATACTTTGATGCAAGTGCTTCTTTGTGAATGATGCAATGGGTCCAAACTGAATCTGGAGCTTTGTTTCGAATAAGCGCCTGCAATCCTCCATAAGAGCCGGACATCGAACGACCACCGTCAGTACAGACGCCAACGCACTTTGTCCAGTCTAAATTATTTTCAACCATAAATATATTCAGGATCTCGAACAAATCCTGAGCCTTTGTACTTCCAGTAATACTTTTACAAAAGAGAAGGTCCTCAATGATTGAATTACCATTTAAGAACCGTACGTAACAAATCAAGTGTGCGTCCTTATTATTGTCTGTGGCCTCATCGAGTTGCAGTCCATATTCACTTCCTTTTAATTTTTCAATTAATTGTGCATTGAGATCCTCCCCCATGTGCTGAATTCTGCGACTGATTGTATTGTTAGACAAAGGGACATTTGAAAGTAGTTTCCCCTCCGACTCACCAATCATAATGTTCACTAAATCTACAGCAGCCGGTAGAATGAGTTGCTCAGCAATAGTATGGGGCTTTTTACACTTAGCAACTCTATATGCAACTTTGTATGATGCTAGCAAAGCATTATTTGGTATTGACATATGTTTATAAATGCTGCCTTTTTGTTGTTTTAATTCCATTAACTTTCTTTTAAAAAAGTTGTGAGGTTTACCAACAAAGTTAGAATGGTTGGTTTCTAAATATCGTTTTAACTTACTTGGAAGCATACATTCCGGTGCCAAAACTTTCATGCACAATACACACTGGTCTCTCTTTATCATTTTCGTTTATTGATGTAAAGCCAAAATCCAAGTAACTGTCGTGATATTTACGACGTTTTCGCTTCTCGGAACCCTTGCCACTAGTTTGTGGAACTTCGTCTATAGATTTAGCACTATCTTGATTATTCAAGTTTAATAAGAATTTGTCCATTTTAGGGTGATCAGAAAAATAGCTTTTGAAAAGTAACTTAACCACCACACTATTAAGTTAGCCCAACAAACAAAAACTTATGCGAGCACTGAGAAGGTGATAACAAACGAATAGAAATCTGACTTGTAACTGCGCATGCGCACTAGACGTTTCAGAAATGGCGCATCAGCGTTAGACCCAGCGGGCGCAGATATTAATTGAATATTTCGCGGCGCCCTTATGACGATAGCGCGGCTCCCTGGGGAGCCGCGGCTCACACTTTGGGAATCACTGATCTAAGCAACAAATAACTACAAACCAACTAATCAGAGATGCAATGGAGAGAGGTCAAAAAATAAATAATGCAATATTATTTGGACTTGAAAACACTAACGAACCAGATATCAATAAGATTCACAACATCATTGGAAATTATAACGCATCAACCATATTCCCAAATGAAATAATTGCTATCTCCAGAGATGGACCAGAATATAAAAACAGCGATGGGTCAACAGCACCAAGATTTTGTAGGGTCACATGCATAAACGAGGACTGTAAACATAAATTCATTTATACTATGAACTCAATTGCTAAAACCAACCCTACCTACAGTAAACTTAGATCACGCCCTGATCTATCCTTTCTACAATGGATACGTTCTCGTGAACTTCGCACAGAACTTAAAAGAAGACAAGACAATGGCGAATCCAACCTATACATCGACTACCGTGCCGATTGCATAAAAAATAAAACCTACAATCATAAAGTCACCTCCAAACCCCCCATCACCCATAACAATCAACCAGCCATCCCAGTGTTCAATCAAGCACCCATCACCCTACCACCCATTCAACCAACCATCTTACCAGCCATCCAAACAGCCATTCAACCAACAATCCAAACAGCCATCCAAACAGCCATCCAAACAGCCATCCAAGCAGCCATCCAACCAGCCATCCAACCAGCCATCCAACCAGCCATCCAACCAGCCATCCAAACAGCCACCCAACCAGCCACCCAAACAACCATCCATCCAAACAACCAAACTACCATCCAACCATCTATGCAACCATCTGTTGTACACAACCCCCAACCTACTAACATCCAAAACTAGGTATGCACGCCCCTTACCTCTTCAACACCAATCACTTCAGATCTCAAATGCAAATTGATAAATGCAAGAAGCATAGTCAACAAATTACCTGAACTTATCCTCTTATTAAACAGTGGCACATTTGATATCATTTTTGTTTGTGAAACATGGCTGAACTCATCCCTTCCTGACTCCATTATCTCAAACAAAGAATATCAAGTCTATCAATCAGATCGTGAAAACGAAGAGATGGTGGAGTGGCTATCTTTTACAAAAAGTCACTGAATCTAAAAAATATCCAAGTAGCACATAATCTCTCTCTTCCTGAAACTGTAGTATGCGACCTATCCCTTGACACTACTCTTTGATTCTTACTATGCTACAGAGCCCCTGACTATGACATTACCCATGCAAATATGCTAACCTCAATGCTAACATGGGCTACCTCTTGCCCATATCCTCTCATCTTCCTGGGTGACCTAAATCTACCTCTCATTAACTGGACAACTAATGAATGTTCAACTGACCCAATCCATACTACACTATACAACGCTGTTACAAACCTAGGTCTTGAACAACTTGTAACTAACAATACAAGACTCAACAACTGCCTTGATCTCATCTTCTGCAACAATTCAAACTCAATTTACGGACTACAAATTAAAGAACCTTTTTCCAACAGTGACCACTGCATGATTGATTTTCGTCTCAATATACGTCCATACTTAAATCGTCATAACAACAGTACTCCCAACTACAACTTCAAAAAAGCCACTTATGACCATTGCAGTCATCCCCATGGTCATGTGATTTACAATTGGATGCTGCTTCATATTTATGATGGTTGCAGTGTCCTGGGGTCATGTAATCGATCCCCTTTTGCAACTTCCTGACAAGCAAAGTCAATGGGGAAGCCAGATTCACTTAACTAATGTGACAAGAAAAGTTGTAAAATGGGGCAAAACATTTTTCACTTAACAACATAAATTTTGGGCTCAATTGTGGTTGTAAGTCGAGGACTCAGGTAGGTACAGCAAATGTAGATAAATGTCCAAGAAAGACCGAGAAATCGATGAAAGATTATTTTTGCCCTCAGTATTGCTAAAGCAGCTCTTTAATATTTAGTTTCACTTTGCATTATCTTTCCATGATGAATAAATTAGATGATTATGAAACTTTTCCTCCAGACACAGGACAATGATTACATGTATAAGAAATATTTTTGGGGGGAAATACATATTTGTCCTATTGAACATCTTTCCAAATTAAGTACCAAAACTCCAATGGGATTTACAATATAAATCACAGGATATAAATCTTAAAAAGAAAAGCAGAAAAAGGGGATAAATTGAAGTCTGGAATTAATATCTGCTTTTATTTATACACTGTCAATTCTAATGAGGGAAGTCTTATCTCAAGTACCAATATATCTTGACCAATATTAAGCACTTCTATAAATGGACACCAATTTTATAACACAAATTGACTGATAGCAAAACCTAACCTTTCTTCATCCAGAATAATTGACCCATCTTCTGCAACTTTTACTCGAGGGACTAAAAGAGAGCCATCATCTTCCCCTCCTCCTCCTCCTCCTCCTCCCTGTTCTTCATCATCATCTTCTTCATTTTCATCTTCATGATCAGCAACTATTCTTTCTTCAGGCCTGAAATTTGGAGAAGTAACGTAATAAATTGATAGCACTAAACTCTTTTCATATTTCCTTTTTTTAAAAAAAAAGTATCATTACAAGAATCATTACATCTATGTCATTTTTTTAGCTGGAGTATAACTTTCCTCGGGGTGTATGTTCATATTCTTTACCCTAACTAACAAACCTATACCTAAAAGATTACATCAGAACCTTACTTAATAATTGCATATTTAAACAAACACAAATTTAATACCACCAGCTGTAAATTATGGCCTAGGCACTGGATATGAGAATGGGTGATAGGTTTTATTCTTTAGCTGATCTCCTCTTGATTGCAAATGTTTCTTTCCTCCATTAAATGGAATTATGGAATTATTATGCATTAATCCTCAGGTACTTCTAATACAGCACTGAAAATCAGCACTTAAAAGTTGGGTTAGGAATGCTACCTCAGAATTAAATTAAACTTGCTTAAATTACACAGTATAAAAATAATGGTTACATGCTTAAAGTAGTAAAATAATAATAGGGGGAAGGAGTTTTATTTATTTATTTATTTTATTTATTTATTAATCCAATTTCTATACCGCCCTTCTCCCGAAGGACAGCCATATTAAAATACAAAAATACACATAATATAAATAACAGATTTAAAAAACATTTAAAACAAATATATTAATTGGCCAGATTGCTAAAACGGTCAAAGCCTACATAAAACCCTTTAAAATTTAAAAGCTAAAATTAAAATACATTTAAAATACATTTAGGCTAGTCCCGCACGATTAAATAATAAAGTTTTTAATTTCCACTTGAAGGTTCGGAGGTCGGGGAGTTGGCATAACCCCGGAGGAAACTCGTTCCAAAGAGCCGGTGCTGCCACAGAGAAGGCTCTCCCTCTGGGGCCGCCAACCGACATTGTTTGGTCAACGGCACCCTGAGCAGGCCCACTCTGTGGGAGTGTATATGTATATTTACGTATGTATATTTGCCATCTTAATATAAAGTAATAAAGGCAAAGAAAGAAAGAGAGATGGAGGGAGGGAGGGGAGAGAGAGATAGAAGGAAGGAAGGAAGGAAGGAAGGAAGGAAGGAAGGAAGGAAGGAAGGAAGGAAGGAAGGAAGGAAAGAAAGAAAGAGCGAGCAAAAGGAAAGATTATAAAGCTGAGCTTCATTCATTCATGCTACATGCCTCTGATTTTTAATTATAATTAATAAAACCAGGATTTCATCAAAAGGCCAACATAATTAATCTGCAACTGATTATTAAGATTATGTTTTAAACCAATAATTTAATTTCATCAATATTAAGCAAACACATTTATTTTTTACAAATGTATTACTGATCGTATGTTTCATTAATACTATTTCAAAAAAGAAACAAATTACTCTTTTGCTTGGGTCATTGTAGAAGTCTTGTCTGTTTTCTTCTCTTCAATGAATGAAGACCTATTAAATATTGAAAAGTGCATACTTAATTATTCATTTAATCCAGCAAAATTCTAAATTTCATAGTGCATAGTCCAAATACAATTAAATTGTGTATTTAACTGTGCTAATTGCTAGCATGCTACAGTATACATTTTTAGACACAAAAATGGAATTGAATTTATTCATAAAAAGTTCAGTAAGATTGAACTAAGGTAAATCTACATGGTTCTCAATTAGTGAATCAATATAATAAAGCACAACTATCCCTTCAGATTTCACAATATAACTATAATTTCCTGAAAACAACAGTTAACAAGATGATTTAAATCCACTTATTTAGGAATGCCAAATTTTCAACAAAGCGGAGCTAAACTCATGTGCCCACTGATATGGCTATGCGTGCCACCTGTGGCATGCATGCCATAAGTTCGCCATCACAGGTATAGATCCAATGACTTAATAAAAACAATTTGTACCAACATGACAAAAGAATATATGCACTTACTTCATAGGATTATTTTCAGGCAAATAATAAATAAAATCTCTCATAGTCATTTTGGAGCGATCTTCCGGCATATTTTTTTCGATTATAGGATATTTAAATTTCCGTTGTTTCTAGAAAGATAAATTAATATAGTTTTATCATTCCACAGATTTTTATTTAAATCTTGTTTCAAATTTTATCATTTGTATATATTTAAGAGTTTTCTACTTGCCATATTCAGTTGCTAGCTTGTTTTATTTTATTTTTACTTTTTTGCTGCTGCAACTTTGTCTGTTATTATTATTTTAATTATTTTAATACATTTTATAATGTTGAAAGATAGAAGCAGAAAAATACAATATAAGTTTAAATTTTAAAAATGTATGTGAATGTATAATGAAATCATAACCAATTACCATTACATGAAAATTTATCATACAATTTACGCTATCATATTCAGACACCAATTCACCTTCTGCACTCCCTCACCTAATTTAGATGGACGACAGAATTAGAATGGGTGAGATCAACCAATTGGTCACAGCCTACTGATCACACATTGACTTACATTCCCATTATTTACCAGAAGGATCAGATAGAAATTAAGAAGCATTGGAGAGTTTAACTGGCACCTTAATATATTTTAGAATTAGAACTCTCAGAGTTTTTGCTACTGACCATGTCAGCCAGAGTTCATGGCAGAAACTGAAGTCCAAAACTAAGCGCCTACCTAGAATAGCTTGGTATAGTACAAGCTGCCAAAGATCTCACTAGTTTACAGTGATACTTTCTGTAATACTTCCATATTGTAACAAAAGATTCTTCACTTCTCATAAGTGAAGACTACCTTAGTTCAACAGTAGGGCCCAAGATCTACATGCAAGAGGTCACAGGATGATATCTATTATTTCCAGATAATGATTTTAAAAAAATCTTCTCTCCATAAGACCTGGTTAAAGACAGATCATCATGGAGAAGATCTACCCATGTGGTCACTAGGAGTCAACAACAACTTAGTGCCTAATCACCCTCTAGAATTAAGAAATGTTGCCATTCAGTACTGAAAAAATATCAGGATGGAAAAATCAATGATCTGATTCACTATAGGATACTTCATCCCAAAAAACAAGCCAGAAGTCTTTCTATTTCCTTCCCTGATACTTCAGATTAAAATTACAAAAATACTGTACTTTCTCTTTATTCAATTCTTCTTTCAGCATCTTCCTTAGCTTCTGAGATTTGATAATTTTCACACGATCTGAACAAATCTTTTTCTTATCTGCTGAAGCAGATTTTGTCTGTGTTGTTTCCTCTTCCATCAATGTTTCCTGGGTGGGTCTTTCTTTGAGGGGCGAGCTTATGTTCTTCGGAAGGGCTTCATCACTTCTTTGAGCTGGCATACACAGGCTGGGTTCTTTACTAGCAAATTTTTTAAATGGAGACAACTGTGGCACTTGAGGAGCAGAAGTTTTCTTTTCAGGCAATATGGAAGACTTGGGAGAACTTTCCACATCAATCTTTTCAGGTAAAGGTGTTTCTTTTTGAAACAGAGAGTTACTAAGAGCAGGAGAGTGAGGTCCTTGTTTTTGAGAACATTTTGATGATGAATCAACCGTGGGAGGAGGTGGAGGTACAATTTTTGGTTTTATAAGGTTAGGCATAGTGGATATCCGTTTTCTTCTCTGTGGAAATCCTTCGGCATTTTTCCTGCAGTCTCCATTTCTACTTTTATCACTGGTCTTTTCATTTCTGGAAAATTAAGAGAAATATTAGTTAATAGAATAGAATAACATAATGACAGAATTTTTTTTGAAAGATAATACAGTGATTACCATGTTTCCATGAAAATAAAACCTAACTGGAAAATAAGCCCTAGCATGATTTTTCAGGATTCTTGTAATATAAGCCCTACCTCCAAAATAAGCCCCAGTTAAGATTGTCAGCCAGACAAGCGCATTTACCATATTTCTCCAAAAAAATAACACCTAATCAGAAAGTAAACCCTAATGCATCTTTTGGAGCAAAAATTAATATAAGACCTGGTCTTATTTTTGGGAAAATATGGGTATGCCATAATTTATATAATTATACTAGATTATAGTTAATTCTTATGGAAAACACTGATGCTCTTAGATTAAACTTGAGACCTAAACAAATATATTAGGACTATAGCAAAATGAATATAGATCAATAAATCAATTTCCCCAGAAACACAAGTTTACAGGTAGTTCTCAACGCACAACAGTTCATTTAGTGACTATTCAAAGTTACAACAACAACTTTGAAAAAAGTGACGACCATTTTTCAGACTTGAGCATCCTCACAGACACGTGATCAAAATTCAGATGCTTGACAACTGATTCATATTTATGACGGTTGCAGTAACCCGGTGTCATGTGCTCATCTTTTCTAACCTTCTGACAAGCAAATTCAATGGAGAAGCCAGATTCACTTAACAACTGTGGCAAGAAAGGTCTTAAAATGGGGCAAAACTCACTCAACTAATGTCTCACTTAGCAATAGAAATTTGGGGCTCAATTGTGGTCGTAAATTGAAGATAACTTGTATTATCAACAAATATTTATTTGATATATTTATGCCATGACTAGTAGAAAAGTAACACAATAAACAGAGCAAAATAGTACAACGTTACAATGCAGGTTCGTGAATTCAGAAGGATAGTTATGTAATAAATTGTCCTGAAAATGTTTTGAGTTTCTTCAACCTAACTTTATGCATACCAACTCAGATATAACTACTACTGAGATCAATGAGATTAACTTCCATGTAAATATATAAAATATATCTAATGCCCGGTCACTCACGCCCTCGTGACGTCTCGCCTGGATTACTGCAACGCTCTCTACATGGGGCTTCCCTTGAAGGGCATCCGGAGGCTACAGTTAGTCCAGAACGCGGCTGCGCGGGTGATAGATGGAGCCCCTCGTGGCTCCCGTATAACACCTATCCTGCGCAGTCTGCACTGGCTACCTGTGGCTTTCCGGGTGCGCTTCAAGGTTTTGGTGACCACCTTTAAAGCGCTCCATGGCATAGGGCCGGGTTATCTACGGGACCGCCTACTGCGACCAGATACCTCTCACCGACCCGTGCGCTCTCACAGAGAGGGACTCTCAGGTGCCGTCAGCTAGGCAGTGTCGTCTGGCGACGCCCAGGAAGGGCCTTCTCTGTGGGGGCTCCCGCCCTCTGGAACGAACTCCCCCCAGGACTCCGTCAACTTCCGGACCTTCGAACCTTCCGTCGCGAGCTCAAGACACATTTATTCATCTGTGCAGGACTGGCTTAGTTTTTTAGATTTTAAATTTAGAGGGGTTTTTAAATTGATTTTAATATTTATATTTTTATTTTTAGTTAATTGGGCAGTAGAATAAGTTTTTTAATGATTATTTTAATTTGTATATTGATGTTTTATATGCCTGTGAACCGCCCTGAGTCCTTTGGGAGATAGGGCGGTATATAAATTCAAACAATAAATAAAATAAATAAATAAATAAAATGCAATAATTCAATCCTGCACATATCTGTTAATAAACTAATCAATCTATTTTATTTGTCTTTTGTGATCTGATTTTGAAAGCCAGAAGTACTTTTAAAAACATTAAAGTATGGTATCATTATGACAAGATTAATAAAAAAGAAAAATGTTAATAATCAGAATTTCAATAATTTTGATCATATCTTTAAATGTGTACTGAAAACTGATAAACTAGGTTACAAGCAACACATTATCAAAAATCTTGTGGCTAGTTTGATTTCTCCTTTTAATGTTACAGACGTATTATCTGAGTCAATCCTATGCTTGAAAAAGCACATTTCTTGGTATCTTGGTGAATTTCAAATACTGGGGATATAGCCAAGAAGAACATTCAGAAATTGATCTAGAATTTAACAATCTTGTTGATGTCAGCCCCAAACCCAACAATCATAGGGAATGACCCAACCATACGGACCAAGTCCTAACTTACATCTCCAATGGCAGGGTGATTGTAATCAAACTTCATTTAACATTATCTGAAGCATCAGTAAACGTTTAAATCATATTAATTTCATTTTATGATCATAGGAAACAAAATTATCATTGTTTAATGCAACCTTTCAATGATTATCATTCTCACCATGCTAATGGTTACATAAAATAACATAATAACAGAGTTGGAAGGGACCTTGGAGGTCTTTGAGTCCAACCCCCTGCCCAGGCAGGAAACCCTATACCATTTCAGACAAATGGCTATCCAACATTTTCTTAAAAATTTCCAGTGTTGGAGCATTCACAACTTCTGCAGGCAAGTTGTTCCACTGATTAATTGTTCTAACTGTCAGGAAATTTTTCCTTAGTTCTAAGTTGCCTCTCTCCTTGATTAGTTTCCACCCATTGCTTCTTGTTCTACCCTCAGGTGCTTTGGAGAATAGGTTGACTCCCTCTTCCTTTGTGGCAACCCCTGAGATATTGAAACACTGCTATCATGTCTTCCCTAGTCCTTCTTTTCATTAAACTAGACATACCGAGTTCCTGCAACCATTCTTCATATTTTATATATGAATACATAGATAACTAAAATCAATTTCATCAACTTGCTAAAAGAGTTACAGTCTTAACAGCCACCACCTCTAACTTCTGGGGAGCTTCAGAAGCAGCAGTTGTATTTGGATCAAATAACCTAAGTATTAATTGAATATTGTGCCAAAAAGATCCTTGACGTAAATCAAATTGTTTTAACTCCGAAAAAAACTAATGCACACACACACATATATATTAAATGCAATAATTTTGAATTTAAAAAATTAATTGCAATTAAATGATAGTCAAACTGATACACTAACAGGAATCCCAATACTAATCAAAAATTAAATGGGGCTAGATAATGAGTCTCAAGTTGAGTCTGAAGACAAGGGTAAAACTTATTAACTGGGATATACTCCAGATGTATATATGAGTGTTCACGTCTCTCTCCCTCCCCCCCATTTAGTTTAGTTTACTTTATTGCCATTGTACCTCATACAACGAAACTAAATGCTATCTTCAGTGTACATTATAACTATAAAAATAAAACACCACATTCTATAAAATTGAATTGAAAACTGCTGATATTGCATTAATATTGCACTATACAGTAGAATTCAATATAGTTACTCACCTGGGATAGAAGCTGTTTTTCAGCCTATTTGTCCTTGTTTTTATTATCCTGTACCATCTGCCAGATGGTAATAGTTCAAAAAAAGGGTGCCCAGGATGACATAGATCTTTAAGAACGTTTTGAAATTTCTTAAGGTAGCAGACCAGTGGTAGGTTTCTACCAGTTAGCCCCAGTTCAGGCGAACCAGTAGCGGTGGCAGGAGGCTCTGCCCACCCACCCGGACGTCATCGTGGACTCTCTGCGCATGCGCAGAAGGTTCTGTGCATATGCAGAAGCGCCACAAGTGAGCGAAGGAAGCGTGCGCACACACAGGCTCCCAATTCCAAACCGCTAGCGAAGGTAAGTGGAACCCACTACTGCAGCAGATGTGTGTGTGTGTGTGTGTGTGTGTGTGTGGCACTGCAGCCTCAGAGGAACAGTAGAAAGACCAAGCATTTTAAACAAATCAAAAGAACAATTCTTGTTGTGTCTGCGCCCCCTGAACCAGGCCTCCTGCCAGAAAGTGACTTGGAAAGTGAGAGGGAAGGACCATCAGGACTTACCTCGGGAGCACCGGCTTCCCTGGCTCAGCTCCAGGAGCCAGAGGCAGGCCAGGTGGAAGAGATAACGAGGCCTCCATCCCCTGACTCTTTCCCCACCCAGGCCACGCCTCCAGACCCAGCTGATGGCAATCAGGTCTGGCTGGACCCTAGGTTTCGTAGGCAGGAGAGGAGGGAACAACAGAACCAGGGGTGGGGCAGGCCTAGGAAGTGCTGAGTCATGGAGCCACACCCCACAGGATATAAAGGCAGCAAGACCTGCTGTGCCTCTTCGTAGCAGGCAAATTAACTGCTAACTGAGAGCTGAAGTACTGTTCGTTCCTGGGTGACTCATCGGTGTCGAGGGAGATAACAGAGACACTTGGCATACGCTCGCTATTTTGCTGCCAGAGCTGATAGTGCCAGCTAATTAAGCCATCACTCGGAGAGAGGCGAAAGAGGACAGAACAATTCTACCTATTTGTAATTTATTCATATGATATCATTTAATGGGAGAGCTCACACAACAATCAAGTTTCAAATTAAAGACATTACTTTATTAATTTATGTATAATATCGACATCAAGGCTGCAACAATCCAAAGGACCCCTAAATTGCAGTAATGGCAGTTTCTTTTATTGTTCTGTTTATTTTACTTATTAAAATTATATGTCATCACTTTTTTCAGTGCTGTTGTAACTTCAAACAGTCACTAAAGGAACTGTTGTAAGTCAAGGACTACATGTTATATAACTGTCTGGTTCGGTTCTGCAACCCAACAAGAAAGACAGACTTCAGAGGATAATTAGAACTGCAGAAAAAATAATTGCTACAAACCTGCCTTCCATTGAGGACCTGTATACTGCACGAATCAAGAAGAGGGCCGTGAAAATATTTACAGATCCCTCACATCCAGGACATAAACTGTTTCAACTCCTACCCTCAAAACGACTCTATAGAGCACTGCACAACAGAACAACTAGACACAAGAACAGTTTTTTCCCGAAGGCCATCACTCTGCTAAACAAATAATTCCCTCAACACTGTCAAACTATTTACTAAATCTGCACTACTATTAATCTTCTCATAGTTCCTATCACCAATCTCTTTCCACTTATGACTGTATGACTGTAACTTTGTTGCTGGCAATCCTTATGATTTATATTGATATATTGACCATCAATTCTGTTGTAAATGTTGTACCTTAATGAACGTATCTTTTCTTTTATGTACACTGAGAGCATATGCACCAAGTCAAATTCCTTGTGTGTCCAATCACACTTGGCCAATAAAAATTCTATTCTATCCTATTCTATATTATCTAATTAACTATAAGTAGCTGATATTAAACACTTGCAACATTGGCAGGGACTTAAACAACACAGCTCAAGTTTATGAATATATTCACTATACAGGCATTATTCATTGTACAGGTGACCTGATAATACAGTTTAGATACTACGCTATAATTGGATCAAAGTTTGGCCAATGCAATGCTTCTGCATCATCATCATCATCACTATACCTGGAAAATTTCTTTATAGGAGAACAGCAAGTTGGTAGAATTTCTACCGTCTATTTAATGCCAATTATTCCTCTGCAATGTTCACACTACAGAATCAAGTCCAAACAGCTTAGTTATTACAACACAAACCTAAAGTTCTCTCACACATCTCTTTGAGATGGAAGTTTTGCTGACTCAGAAGATTATGAACCTCTACTAAGAGCAGCTTTTGTCAAAGCCGGGTCCTCAAATACCGTAGTAAGCGAGCGTCACAGATCTAACGTCCAATGTCATCTCAAAAAGGAAGCGGGGAAGCAGAAGGTTTCTGAGAAGGCGACCAACCCAAAAGCATCAACGAGAGGCTAAAAAAAGCAAACCTCGGTTACCTGCTACTGTTGTTACTACTGTCCCCGCTCAGGTGAAGATCTCCAGAGGCGGCAGCGTCACCGGGATGGGGCATCGAGCTGTCCTCGCCCGTAGAAGACCAGGTGGTCGGCGCCGAGTCATGTTGACCGTCGGCATCTGTGGTGATGGTGGCGGAGGCGGCGGTGTCGGTGACAACCTCCGGGACAACTGAGCTCGTGGTGCCTCCACTATTGCCGCCTCTCCCTGCCGCATTCGGCCGGACATTGGGCTTCACGCTAAACCTGGCGCGGCGGAACATGGTGTCGTGAGGCGGAAGGTCCGGCACCGGCTAAAGTCCAGCGTCGCCGGCGAGGCCGCCTCATGTCATCGGCCTGGCTCTGTCCGGCTCCCCGCCCTTCCTTTCTGGGAGAGGACTTAAAAATCAGCTGCTCCTAGATGGCGTTGGTCGCGTCATCATCCTGCGACAAAGCAAGGCGAAAGGTTTGGCTCTTATTAACGTTAGCGAACCTCCTGCAATGCAGAAATAAGAGTTTTGCGTTTCGGATTTGTACCGAAGAAAGGAGGGGTGGTTTGTTAATTCATCGTTGGATAGGGGATGGGGGGCAAATAAATTTTCTAAATAAATCCCATAATAATAACATGGTCGGAAGGGACCTTGGAGGTCTTCTAGTCTAATCCAGGGGTCTCCAACCTTAGTAACTTTAAGACTTGTGGACTTCAACTCCCAGAATTCCTCAGTCAGCTTTTCTGGCTGAGGGATTCTGGGAGTTGTCCACAAGTCTTAAAGTTTCCAAGGTTGGAGACCCCAGGTCTAGTCCATGTAGTAAAGCTTATGCCCTATGCCATAATTCTGTATTTCATTCCCATTTAACGTCTTGTTCTCTTCCCCCCACCCCCATTTGCGCAATTCTGTATCACTCTTCTGTTTATTTTCAGTAAGAAAGAATGCTTTAGCCTTTAATTAGGGAACGAGGGACTGTAATTTCCAGAATTTTACACTGAGACACAAGATTAGAAAAAAAACCTGTAAAGCACTGTAGGAATTTAGCACCCACCCCCCTCCTAGAAGAATGAAATATTCTAGGAAATATTTTAAAAAGCAGAATATTATACCTTCCTGGATGAGAAAAGGAGAAACATGCTCTTGGAAAGCGGCCCCCACCTTTGTTAATAGCCCCAGAAAGACAAAAGACATCTTATCTACAACACAGAAGACCTTCAGCTCCAGGGTGATGGGATTAAGACATGGCCCTCAGGACATGATAGGATTAGCCTCTACCCATTTCACCACATGGCACCTGGGAAGATTACATCAGCCAGCAAGACTCAGGCAAGCTTGAGGGACAACCTACAATGTTAGCTAAGACTCCCACCCCCTGGGAGTCTGACAACCAATCAGGATACTCTTCCTGTGCCCCAGAAAGGTCAAAGCTCAGAAAAAGCATAAAGCCAGGGAGCACACAGGATCTCAGCCCCTTTTCTGTTCAGGATCTCAAGCCATGTGATCCTGACCACCATTAAACCATCTTTCCAAGCAGCCTCCATGTTTCCAGTGTCTTTGTCCCCACTTGGAACTGAACCCAGATGGATATTTCTTCCAACAGCACCATTATTATAGAAATTGTTTGAGATAAGAACATGTGCCTCTTGAGTCCAAGGATTTTCAAAAGTATGTCCTAGTGACTTCAAACGTGTTAATATAAAATTCACTGATGCAATAGAGAGTAAATCCACCCCCTCTTCAATGTGACAATTGTTCAGATTGTTAAAGATTGTTTCCTTATCTCAATCTTCACTTTTTGTAGGCTAAATGCTACCAGATTCTTTAACTACAGATATAACCATTTAGTTTGGTCAATCTTCACTTTTTGTAAGTGCTTCAAGAGTCTTTAAATACATCATTTCAGATTGAACTGTAGGAATTTAGCACCCATCCCCCTCCTAGAAGAATGAAATATTTTAGAAAATATTTAAAAAGGCAGAATATATTTCCCTGGATGAGAAATGGAGAAACATGTTTTAAAGACAAAGCAGCTTCCTGACTCCCCCCCACCTTTGTCAATAGGTCAGAAGTAGAAACTCATTCTCCCCACCTTTGTTAATGGGCCATCATCATCTGCATCATAATAGAATCCATCTAGCAACAGAAACTCACCACATGGCAAGGCTCAGGCAAGCTTGAGGGACAACCTACAATGTTAGCTAAGACCCCTAGACCCCCTGGGAGTCTTGACAGCCAATCAGGGTACTCTTCCTGTGCCCCAGAAAGTTCAAAGCTCAGAAAAAGCATAAAACCAGGGAGCACACAGGATCTCAGCCCTTTTCTGTTCAGGAACTCAAGCCATGTGATCCTGACCACCATTAAACCATCTTTCCAAGCAGCCTCCATGTTTCCAGTGTCTTTGTCCCCACTTGGAACTGAACCCAGATGGATATTTCTTCCAACATCTGAATACAGATTGATAAAGTTGGCTGATAACACGTAAGACATAATTATGGTTTTTTAAAAACGAAAATATCGGGCAGTACCAGGAGACAGTAAAAAAGAATACAAAGAATTGGAGATCTTAAGTAACACGATCTAAAAACCAAATTTGAAAAATTATGGCATAAAGCAGTTCCTGTGGGTAGCTAGCTACCCACTGGGTGCCAATACCTAAAAATTTGAGATGGCACTTAGAACATTCAACTGTCAGTTGCAAAAGACCACAATACTTGGACCCACACATAACTATACGAATATATAACATTTTAGGTTGTTGAGACAAACGCAATGCTTATAAAGACCAATAGCAGTTAAAGAACTGACAGCTGTGACTCCCCTTTGTTGTGAACAAAGAATAATAATGGGAAGGACTAGGATCTGTGAATAAAAATGCCAAATCCAGGCATTAAAATGCCAAATCCCCCACTTAGCCATGAAAGCCAAATCCGGGCAACCCACCATAATATGAATAGAATATAATTTTTTATTGCCAAGTGTGATTGGATACACAAGGAATTTGTCTTGGTGCATATGCTCTCAGTGTACATAAAAGAAAAGATACGTTTATCAAGAATTCTAAGGTACAACACTTAATGATAGTCCTAGAGTAGAAATAAGCAATCAGGAAACAATAGCTATATAAATCGTAAGGATACAAGCAACAAAGTTACAGTCATACAATCATAAGTGGAAGGAAATGGGTGATGGGAACAATGAGATGTTCAACAAAAACAATGTTGCTTGTATCCTTACGATTTATACTGATATTGTTTCCTGATTGCTTATTTGTAGCCTATGACTATCATTAAATATTGTATCATTAAGTGTTAAATTTGTACCTTATGACTATCATTAAGTGTTGTAAGTGTTGTACCTTGATGAAGGTATCTTTTCTTTTTTGTACACTGAGAGCATATGCACCAAGACAAATTCCTTGTGTGTCCAATCATACTTGACCAATAAAAATTATATTCTGTTTTATTCTAAGATTAATAGTAGTGCAGATTTAGTAATAGTTTGACAGTGTTGAGGGAATTATTTGTTTAGCAGAGTGATGGCGTTCTGTAAGAAACTGTTCTTGTGTCTGGCTATTCTGGTGTGCAGTGCTGTGTAGTGTCATTTTGAGGGTAGGAATTGAAACAGTTTATGTGCAGGATGTGAGGGGTCTAAATATTTTCACAGCCCTCTTTTTGATTCGTGCAGTATACACGTCCTCAATGGAAGGCAGGTTGGTAGCAATTGTTTTTTCTGCAGTTCTAATTATCCTCTGAAGTCTGTGTCTGTCTTGTTGGGTTACAGAACCAAACCAGACAGTTATAGAGGTACAGATGACAGACTAAGTAATTCCTCTGTAGAACTGGATCAGCAGCTCCTTGGGCAGTTTGAGCTTTCTGAGTTGCCGCAGAAAGAACATCCTTTTTTGATGACGTTTTTGATTTTAGCTGTCCATTTTAGATCTTGCAATATGGTAGAACCTAGAAATTTGAAGGTCTCTACTGTTGATACTGTGTTGTCTAGTATTGTAAAAGGTTGAAGTATGGAAGGAATTCTCCTAAAGTCTACCACCATTTCTACGGTTTTGAGTGTGTTCAGTTCCAGATTGTTCCGGTCACATCACGAGACTAGTTGTTAAACCTCCCATCTGTATGCGGATTCTTCATTATCTCTAATGAAACCAATCACTTGTTTCATCTGCGAACTTCAGTAGTTTAACAGATGGATCATTAGCGATGCAGTCATTGGTATACAGAGAGAAGTGGGGAGAGCACACAGCCTTGTGGGGCCCCTGTGCTAATTGTACAGGTATCTGATGTGATTCTGCTTAGCTTCACCTGCTGCTTCTTGTTTGTTAAGAGCTTATGATCCACTTACAAGTGTGTTCAGGTATCTGTAGCTGGTTTAGCTTAGTTAGAAGAGTGTGTGCAATGATGGTTTTTTAATGCTGAGCTAAAGTCTACAAAGAAGACCCTTGCGTAGGTCTTTGGAGATTCAAGATGTGTAGGATGTAGTGCAGAGCCATATTAACAGCATCATCTATGCATTTATTTGTAGCTTTTTTTTAATGGCAACAACCCTGGATTATTTGAATCATGCTATTCTGTTACCTAAAGGGATGCGGTGGCTCAGTGGCTAAGACATTGAGCTTGTTGATCGAAAGTTCAGCAGTTCGAATCCCTAGTGCCGCATAATGGGGTGAGCTCCCGTTACTTGTCCCAGCTTCTGCCAACCTAGCAGTTTGAAAGCAGGTAAAAAAGGCAAGTAGAAAAATAGGGACCACCTTTGATGGGAAGGTAACAGCGTTCCGTGCGCCTTTGGCATTTATTCATGCCGGCCACATGACCACGGAGACGTCTTTGGCTTTGAAACGTAGATGAGTGCCGCCCTCTAGAGTTGCGAACGACTCTATTTATTTATTTATTTATTTTATTTTGTCACAACAATATATGTAGGTATCATACAAAAGATTATATAGTATATAAACACATATATGAGTAAATATAAGGAGGTATACGCATATATATAGGAAGAAGAAAAGAAAAAAAACAATAGGACAGGAACAGTAGGCACGTTTGTGCGCTTATGCATGCCCCTTATGGTCCTCTTAGGAATGGGGTGACGTCAATAGTAGGAAGTTTTTGGATAAAACTTTTAGGATTATGGGAAGAGACCACAGAGTCAGGTAAAGTATTCCAAGCACTGATGATTCTGTTACAGAAGTCATATTTTCTGCAATCTAGATTAAAGCGGTTGACATTAAGTTTAAATCTATTAGTTGCTCTAGTATTATTGCAATTAAAGCTGAAGTAGTCTTTAACAGGAAGGACATTACAATAGATGATTCTGTGAGTTAAGCTTAGGTCATGTCGAAGGCGACGGAGTTCCAAGTTTTCTAAGCCTAGGATTTCAAGTCTGGTGGGATAGGGTATTTTATTGTTTTCAGAGGAATGGAGAACTCTTCTTGTAAAATATTTCTGGACACGTTCAATTGTATTGATGTCAGAGATGTGGTGAGGGTTCCAAACAGGTGAGCTGTATTCTAGAATTGGTCTAGCAAATGTTTTATATGCTCTGGTTAGTAGTGTGGTGTTTTTGGAAAAGAAGCTACGCAAAATTAGGTTTACAACTCTTAGAGCTTTTTTTGCTATGTAGTTGCAGTGGGCTTTGGCACTTAGATCATTTGACATGAAAACTCCAAGGTCTTTAACGGGATGGGGGTCGTCTGTAAGGTAATGTCCATCAAGTATGTACTTAGTGTTTGGGTTCTTTTTTCCTATATGTAAGACTGAGCATTTGCTGGTTGAAATTTGGAGCTGCCAATTTTTAGACCAAGCGGATAGATCAGGGGTGTCCAAACTACGGCCCGCGGGCCAACTGCGGCCCGCGGGTCAGTTTTTATTGGCCCGCAGCAAATTCTCGGTGGACAGTGGGGTGCGGCCCCCGTCCTGGCCCCCAAGGAAGCCGCCGCTCGCCCGGTTGCAGATGCGGGGAAGCTCCGCTGAGGCAACCCCCGCCCACCCGGGGCTGCGGGCCAGCCATTCCGCCACTGGGCTGTAGGGGGCGCCCGGGACGCCCACGGCTGCAGCCCGGCCCACCAGACAGAGAAGGAGGCGGGCGGGCGGCAGAGCTGCTGGCGCTGCTCCGGGCGCCCTCGGCTCGCGGCGCCGCGCAGGTAGGCTCTCCGGACGGGTCGGCAGAGCAGGGCTGGACGGGCGGGGGAGCGGAGCGGAGCAGGATGGGAGGGTTGAGCTGCTGAGTGGGCCCCGCTGCCAGGGCTGCCGAGGTCCCGGCGGGAATGGGACGCTTCTGCTCCCCGGAGAACCTCCGGGCGGGGGGCGGCGAAGGCGGGTTGTCCCTCTCCAGCCACCGCCTTCCCCCGCCCTCCCCTGGCGATGCAGCTCAGTTGGTGGGAAAGCCTGGTGAGGGGGGGGCGCAGCTGAGTTGGGAGCTTGTCCGGGAAGCTGAATGACCGAGGCGGCTCTGGGAGAGAGCCGAAGAGACCCACCCCACCCCGCCCCCCACGGTGTTGCCACAGCTGGGGAAGATGGCAACGCCGCCGCTCGCCCGGTTGCAGATGCGGGGAGGCTCCGCTGAAGCAACCCCCGCCCATCCGGGGCTGCGGGCCGGCCATTCCGCCACTGGGCTGTAGGGGGCGCCCGGGACGCCCATGGCTCCAGCCCGGCCCACCAGACAGAGGAGGAGGCGGGCGGGCGGCAGAGCCGCCGGCGCTGCTCTGGGCGCCCTCAGCTCGCGGCGCCGCGCAGGTAGGCTCTCCGGGCGGGTCAGCAGAGCAGGGCTGGACGGGCGGGGGAGCGGAGCGGAGGAGGATGGGAGGGTCGAGCTGCTGAGTGGGCCCCGCTGCCAGGGCTGCCGAGGGTCCGGGTGGGAACGGGACGCTTCTGCTCCCCGGAGAACCTCCGGGCGGGGGGCAGCGAAGGCGGGTTGTCCCTCTCCAGCCACTGCCTCCCCCCCTCCCCCGGCGATGCAGCTCAGTTGGTGGGAATCCCTCGACGCCTGGTGAGGGGGGGCGCAGCTGAGTTGGGGCCTTGTCCGGGAAGCTGAGTGACCAAGGAGGCTCTGGGAGAGAGCCGAAGAGACCCACCCCACCCCACCCCACCCCCCGTAGTGTTGCCACAGCTGGGGAAGATGGCAACGTCCTGGGATGCCGGGATGCCCAAGGGGGATGAAGCCCTTCCTCGCAAAGAGTCTTTGGGGCCCAAGGCAGCTTGGCCGGCCGGTGGCCCCTGTGCCCCATGGGGCATTGCCAGGGTCGTTCCTCCAAGGGGCCAAAGCCTCCTGGCTGACCCACAAGGCCCTCGGAGGGGGAGAACAGCCGGCCTTCCTAGCACAGCGCTGCCTCTTCCCAAAAGGGAAGTTTGTTTGTTTGTTTGCCTTTGAAGGTGTCTCTCACCCGCTTGGCTTGTTTCTGTTTCATTTTGTCTGCCTCTGAGAAGGACTGGCTGGCTGCAAAACTCTTGTGGCTTGAGGCTATTGTGCACTCTGTACATGGGCCCCAGCTGCCCTCGAGCAGCTTCAAAGCCCTTTGGGGGCTCTGCTCCCAAACCTGTGCCCAAACCGAGGGACCCTTGGGGGCTTCTTTGCATGCTGCAGGATCTCCCAGCGTGACAGTTTTGCACCCTGCAGACTGATAGAAAGCAGCTGGGACTCCCCTGGCGGAAAAGAAGAAGACCAGCATCGAGAAACAGGTGAGGGCGGCGAGGGGCCGAACAGCGTTGGTGGGGGGAAGTGTGCAGAATGTCTCCAGACAAAAACTATATCGCACTTTTGACCAGTCCTCACACTTATGACCGGTCATCATTTATGCCTGTTGCAGCATTTTGTGCATAGGGACTACTCAGAGGGCTGAAAAAGTTATTTTTGACCTGTCCTCACACTTTTGACTGGTCCTCACACCTACAACTATCTTTACATTTTGCACCCTATCTTGTAACCGTGGTGAAGAGAAGCAGTTGTGAAATGAGTGATATGGTTGTTAAAAATGCTGCAATGGGCATAAATGTGAGGATGGTCATAAGTGTGAGGACTGGTCAAAAATTACTTTTTTTAGCCCTCTGAGTAGTTTCTATGCCCATAGCCACATCCACTCAGTCACATGAGCAGTTAGCCACGCCCACCAGTCACATGACCACCAAGCCACACCCCAAAATAAGCCACGCCCAAAGAACTGGTACAAAAAAATTACCACCACCACCCCCACCCCCCCACCCCCCCCCCGTGGCCCGGGCCTTGGCTTATTTTTCTGTATTTGGCCCTCACTCAAAAAAGTTTGGACACCCCTGGGATAGATGATCAAGGTAAACTCTAGGTAAACTCTAGGTAACTCTAGGTAAGACTCTAGGTAAACTCTAGGTAAAAAAGGGGAACCTTTACCTTTATCTTTATTCCGTTACCAAAAAACGAGAGAGAGAGAGAGAAAAGCCTGACTTGTGACAGCTAACTTGGAAGCTACTAATTCAGACCCAGGCGAAGGACTACAATTTGAATCAGCTGCTGAAGCGGACGTCACCATCCAAACAAAGGAGGCTTTCCTAGAATTGCGCAAGCGCAATAAGAGGCAGGGCGTCACTGAACAGCTCCGTTCGGGACGGAGCGATGTGCGGCGTGACGTCACGGGGGCGGTCCCTTACTTAATAAAAACTTGGGCGGGCGGGGCAAGGAGAAGGTTCTGGTAGTTGAAGCGGTTGGTGGGGAGTTGGAGCTCGCGAGCGTAACGGTTGTTATCGCTGGGGTTATTGTTTTGCCATGGCCCGTAAGTATTCGACGCGACCGCCGCCTCCCACCACCAGGAAGGCAAGGCGGCCCCTCCCGCTGGGTCGGGTCCCGTTAGGGGCCGAGAGGGACAGTTCACGGGGCCTTGCGGAGGCCGTAGGCCGGAGAGGGAGGCGCCTCTCTGCCTGTTGTTCGTGGCATCTCCGTGGTGGGCGGCGATCTTGGGGTCAGCAACCTATTTAATAAAGTGGAAGCCATAGCGAGGTGCGTCGCAATCGTCGCTGGTTTATGGATTTTGTTACCGTCGCCCGCTACAAATGTGTGTGGGGTTTTTTTGTTTTTGTTTTTACAAGGAAAGGCTGGCTGGAGAAAGGGCAGCGTTGATCCTTCGTTTCCGCGTTTGTTTTTTTTGCTCGGGGCGAGGGGAGCCCTGGCCATCCGCTTTAAGTCTGCGAGGTGAACTGACCCTTATCACCGATTTTACACTCAAATCTGCCTGTGGCTCAGTAAAGTAGCTCTGAAAAGCTTCCGAGAGGAAGCTGTGAAAAACTGTCCGGTAATTCGCACTGCACTCGGGGTTCTTCCGAACCTGCTTGGAAATAGTTGTTAAGAAACTGAGCACCATCCTGTAGCAGTGTATGGGATTTGGAAGAAAGCCCCTTAGCTTGTCTCCTTAAGCAGCAGGTGTTGGCGATTGAATGTATAATAATTGTGACTCAATTAATGTGGGTTCCTTGGTGGTTCAGTGTGATCTGCTTTAAAAACTGTTAAAAGTCTAACCGTTATTCCATAAACAAATTAAGCAAATGAAACATAGCCATTAGATTGTAGCTGAAAGTCTGAGAAGTAATGTGTTTTAGGGCTGCAACTCGATGAACCCTTCTACTGCTTCGTGGATATCACAGCTAACCCAGTAATTTGATTCATATTTTTTTTACATAGAAACTTGCATCACAAAAACCTGCTGTTTCTGTGCAATACTGTACATTTAGATCTGGTTTGGAAATACAGAATGCATAGTCCTTACTGAATGAACTGATACCTGGGGGGGGAGGGTTTCAGGGACCCACATTTTTAAACATGGTACAGATTATACCTTATGATTATAATGCCTCTTCACTTAAGGAAATAAAAATTATATGCATGGTTGTTGCCTAAGTAACTTGTTTATCCTTGCACCAGTGCTATCAAATAGATTAGGCTAAGAGAGAAACTAATTTAGTTCTGTCTTCTAGTGCTTTTTTATAAAATAAGTTTAGAAATAAAAATAAGATTTCTCTAGTAGTAGTATGTTTATTTGATGCATTTTATGTTTATTTTATTGGATTTAGTTTGATAAAATTGTTATTTAAATGGATAGAATTTAGGTTTACTTAAAATTAAGTATGCTTAGAAACTATTCCCCCCCTTTTTCCCCAAGACTTTAAAAAATATTTTAAGAATTACAAGAAGCATTGGCCAAAACTGAAATTAATAGAATTCAAAAAGATCTTATTTTCAAGACTGATTTCTAACAATATGATATATTGTAAATGTAGATCAAAATAAAAAAGCACATCCCAGTTAAAATCTACCTCAAACTTGAAACATTTGCTTCTAAAATCACAATGTGTAGGATTGAACTATTTGTACATTTTTAAAGTTTCAAATTCATAGTTAATCACCAAACTGTACTAAAGAGTTTCAGCAAATATGCATATGGTTTTCCTAAATTTCATAATGCCAAATAAAATTTTAAAAACTACAGTATATTTTATGTTAAACCCATGCAATAATTTTTCATGTGTTCAGCATTTTCACAATGTTTATATTTTGCTGAATTAAATCATAAACCTATCTAATCTCACATTCTGCATCACTGGTGCCAACTGGATGTATTTGAGACATTCCTGAGCCTGACCTAGAAGGCAATAGCCACATTCCACTGTTGCTTTCTGGCATGCTATTCATAGCCACTGACAGCCTGATAGTCCATGAACTTTCTAGCCTCGTTTTAAAACATCCAAATAGCTACCTATTCTCTCTGTGGGCAGAAAATTCCAAAAGTATATTGTACTTTATTATTAAAAGTATAAAGTATAAAATACTTTATTTCTGTCAGTCTCTAGAATCTCACTATTTAGATTCAATAGGTGACTTTGAATTTTAACATTGTAAAAAAAAATTCTGACTATATTTTTTCAATGCGTTATTGTACAATATATACCTCTGTCATGTCAAAACCTTGCCCTCGATTTTAAGCTAAATTTCCATATGCTTCCTTGCCAGAAAGCTGCTGTTTGTTTTAGTGTTGTGATGTGTAGAGAGCAAAGGAAATATCTTGATGGAAATATGCAAGAAATATTACTTAGGCAAAAGAGACTAAAACATATTTTAAGTCTAGAGAAGCAAGGTAACATTGGAAAGTGACTTAAGCAAATGACCTTTTATTTATATGGAATATAAAAAGAGGAAGTACAACACAATTATTCTCATTCTATATGTGTGGTTATTTTTATTTTAAATATTTCAACTGCTTTACCTGCAATAAATGAATAACTGGCCTGCAGTTCAGGGTCACTGAAGCTATTTTAGTCCTATGAAAGACATTAAGACAGGTGAAATGCTCCCGGTTTGCACCAGCTCGCCCAATTAGGTAGCAATGGCAGCTGCTGGTTCGGAGGACGGGTAGCAAAAATCCCTGCCCCGTCCCCCCTGCCTCTGCTGAGCCACACCATCAGCAGAAGTTGTTTTTTTTTACTTTTAAAAGTTTTTCTTCAGCCGAAACATGCCTTTAAAAGTTAGAAAAAAACCCTCTGATGATCACGGGGCTGAGCAGAGATCATCAAAACCCTTTAAAAGTTGTTTTTAAAAAACCCTCTTCAGCCGAAGGGGGAAAAAAACAAGAAAAAACCGAGGTTTTAAAAGCCTCCTCTGGCAATCCCAGAAGAGTTTCCTGATCCTCACAGGCTTTTAAACTCACTTTTTAAGAGCTCCCACCCAGCCAATTCCCCCTCCTCACTTACCTATAATTACTGCTCTTCGGGCTGGCAACACCATGCTTTCTTCAGCTACTGAAGGGGGGGGAAAAAGCTTGCTTTGACTTCCTGCTTTGCTGGCTGAGGAACTCTGGGATTTGAAGTCCACAATAAAATAAAATAAAATAATAAAATAAAATAAAATAATAAAATATTTGTGCAGCTTTCTGAGATTTGGTGTGTTTCTGTAGTGTTTCACTCTAACTGCACAAACACACAATCTCAGAAAGCTGTCTGTGGCATTGTGTGTGTGTGTGAGAGAGTTGTGTGTGTGTAAAGTGTGGAAGTTGGTTTTTGAGCTTTTTGTGGCAGTGTGAAGTGCAGCTGCTTTTACATTGTGTGTGAATCTGTTATGTGTGTGTAAAGTGTGAAAGTTGGTTTTTGATACCTCTTACTGTTTTTTATACTTTGTTTATTATTTTTATTTATTGTTATTGGCCACGCCCACCCAGTCATCTGACCACCAAGCCACACCCACCAATTAAGCCACGCCCACAGAACCAGTAGGGGAAATTTTTAGATTTCACCTCTGCATTAAGATGTTTAAGATGATTTGTAAACAGATCCATTTCTTTTAAAAATTCTTAAGTGGATATCATTTGGACGTGTGTTGATTTAATTAAGTTGGTTCATCTTTTTTTTAATCATGTTTATGTAACATCTCAATTCATTCCGCCAGCTCAGAATTGGCATCTGTTCTGTTTCCTCAGTACTGAATACAGAAGCAAGTAATTCATTCAGTTTCCCTGCTTTTTCCTTATTTTTTTCTGATACCTTTAATACTCCCATCATTAGTAGCCCAATGGCCTCTGGTTGGGTTCCTATTCCAAATAAATCTGCAGATATATTTAATTTAAATATTACATTTAAAGTGGCAAAGTTATTCTAAGTCTAAGATATTTGTTTTAATATTCTCTGCTATGTGTTCTTCATAGTCTTTTGCATATGTTATTTTCTCAATTGTTGCATATATTTAGCCAAAATTCATTCTTTCCTGTTTTTCTTATTTGAGCAAGCCTTCCATTTTTATAATTTTTAAAGATATCTTTTGTTTTTAAATGCATTTCAGACTGCTATAAAAAAACAGTGGGTAAAAAACATAATAGGTTCATAAGAACAACTGCTAAGAGTTTGCAGTTCCTAAATATTCAAAACTTAGTTTTATAGTTTAGGTAATTTGGGCAAGGAAAAGACATCCTTGAGCCCAGGATATCATTTTTAATGCCACACTGGTAACTGGATTTGATACTGTGGATTGTATTTTAACAGAAAATGTACCAATAATTAGCCTAAAACCTGGACTGTTACTTTTACAGGTGGGAACCAGCGTGAACTTTCCCGCCAGAAGAATATGAAGAAAGCCCAAGAACAGAACAAGGGGAAAAGAAAAGAGGACGCTTTATCAGCTTCTCAAAGGAAACAGAGGTATATTTGCATAAACTGTGACACCTTTCATATCTCATGAATACAGGTAGTCCTTGACTTACAACAGTTCATTTAGTGACCATTCGAAATTACAACAGCATCGAAAAAGTGACTTGTGACCATTTTTCACACCACCACACATTTTGATCACATGATCAAAATTCTGATGCTTGGCAACTGATCCATATTTATGATAGTTGCAGTGTCCTGGAGTCATGTGATTACTTTTTGTGACTTTCTGATAAACGTCTATGGAAATTTTCAATCATTCAAGTCATGGTTGTCCCAAAGGTGCTTTTTCAAGAGGCAACTGGACTTTCTGGTTTTTATTCAGCTCTGACTAGATGGTGGGGAATGGAAGGATTTATATTCTTGCAGACAGCTGGTATAAGGCCTAGACTCCTTCACAGGAATTCCATCCACTCACTGTTATAGGTATGTGGATGATACTTGGATCAAGATCGGAACACAGGAATTGGAAGCATTCACCAAAAATATCAACTCTGTGGACATCAAATTCATACGGCAAGATGATAAGGAAATTAATCTAGCTTTCCTGGACTCTGCAGTACACGTTAAAGAGGATAGAAACCCTAACATTGAAGTTTACAGAAAACCCACAAACACAGATCAATATTTACATTTTGATTCTCACTACCTATTGGAGGGAGCACAAAATTGGAGTTATCAGAACCCTACACCACTGAACTGAAGGCCTGCCTACCAGCAAAGATGGGAAAGAAAAAGAACTAAAACACATCAAGAAAGCCAAGTGGGCCTTCATCAAGTCTCAAAAAAGACCTACAGGAGCTCCTCTATAACAGACAACACAGAGAACAATAAACAAACGTGATTCCACACATTGCAGGCATATCAGAAAAGCTCAGGAGGATCTTCAGCCCACACAACATACGTGCACACTTTAAACCCAAGGATACACTAAGGTAGACGCTTGTCCACCTCAAGGATAAAACACCCACAAACAAACTGAGCAACCTGGTATATGCAATACAATTCAGTGAGCCATGTGCAAATTTGTACATTGGGAAAACAAAACAACAACTTCATAAATGCATGGCACAATATAGGAGAACAAACTCATCAGGACCAGGTTCAGCCATCCATCTGCATTTAAAAGACCAAGACCACTCTTTTGAAAACCGCGAAGTCCACATTTTGGACAGAGGACCGCTGGTTTGAAAGGGGTCAGAGGCCATCTATGTCCAAATTGAACATCCTCTCAACAGGGGGAGGGATAAGACATCATCTATCTCCAGTCTACAACACAGTCCTTTCAGCAGTTCCAAGAAGGCTCCACACCCATTTGCACCACTGATGGCATAGATAAACCTCCAGGTGCCCTTAACGATTCGCTAAAAGAATGCAAATGACTAGTTGTCTGCAAGGAGTATAAATCTTTCCATTTCCCATCATCCAGTCAGAGCTGAAGAAGCTTGGATGAGAAATGAAACGTCTTCAAAGAAAAACCAAAAAGTCCAGTTGCCACTTGAAAAAATACCTTTGGGACTTTCTGATAAGCAAAGTCAATGGGGAAGCCAGATTTTAACGACCCTGTTACTAATTATAATTGCAGTGATTTACTTAACCTGGTAAGAAAGGTTGTAAAATGGGGCAAAACTCACTTTAAAAATGTCTCACTTAGAAACAAATTTTGGGCTCAATTGTGGTCCTAAGTCGAGGACTACCTGTACATAATACAAGTCCAACGTGAAATTTTTCTGTGCTCAGAAAAACTAGACGTTTTGCTCTTTTGAATTTATTGATATTAAATGGATGAGTTCAGCCCAATACCTGAGATTTATTTGTGATGTTCTGACTCTAAAAATTGGCACCACAAACTGACCTTATTCTTTCCCTTTTTACAGAGATTCTGAAATTATGCAGCAGAAGCAAAAAGCAGCAGATGAAAAGAAGACTCATCAGGCAGGAGCAAAATAATATGTGGCTACAGAGAGGACCTAATAATGCTGCAGCATCTCAAAATATAGGGCCTAAAAAGACATATTTGTAAAGTAGCCAGCCATTAAATGGTTAATGTTTATCTTCTACTTGCTTGCTTGTCCAGTATGCATTTATTTTAGAATGTATGCTTAGTATAGTGTATTTGCAGCTGACTTGGCTTTGACTGAATTACTAGAACCTGGTCCAATAAAATTGGATTTTAAGGTTGTATTTCCCTTTGCATGTTAGTAACAATAGCAATAGCCAGAATGTATTTTATTGTTAAAATGTTTGCTCAATAAATTGCTTGTGTGATTATACCAGTTATTATATATGCAAGTAAGCGGGAAAATGTATATGGCAGCACTCTTACATTCAGAAGTGATACTTTAAAAGGATAGGCATATGTACTTGCTTTCCACTTTGTATAAGGTCAGCTGTAAAGTTAATCATAAATTATTTTTACAATAAAAATATTGCATGACATATTGTCAGAATTGGGTGCTCGAGAAGCTCCAATAGATTTTCAGTTATTGCTGGAAATACGACATAATTTAGAGAATCCTTTGTCACATTTAGCACAAATAACTTGTCTTTCATCATGTGTTCTAACTTCAGTCTGAGTATTTAATACCATTCTTCAGTAATTGCAAACCAAGATTCTCTCTTTGTAAAATTGCAATTAAAATCTAATTTGAATTAAAATATAAACTATATTATCTTTTGATTAAAACTTGGTTCGTTGTAGGTGCAGCTGTCAGGGAATGGGTTGCTTAACTTTATTGATGTGCAAGATTATTTCCACGACAGTTGGTAAGGACCTTATTTGAACAATTAGTTTTACATACATAATTATGTTTCAGCTTGGGACAGAACCAGACTGACCTAGAATTAGGTCAAAAGAATTTTCTGAGAACAGCAACTTCTTCTAAACAATGAAATTTTATTAGCATACTTGTCAATTGAAAGAGTGACCTTAACTTAATTCTGAACACTTTAAAGACTGTGCTAGAACATACAAAGAACTAATTGCATTGTTTGAAAGGTACAGATAATTCAGTCTCTTAGGTCAGAGGTTTCAGAGAATAAATAGAAAGCAATTCTTATTGCAACAAAGTCGGTATTTTGAAAATGGCTGTTAGCCATGATTTAATTTTAAAACAAGTACAGTTGTGATAAAGCCTTGTGTCCTTTCTGTGATGTTACTAAATTTTAATTATGTGGGATTTAAAAATAGTTGGATTTTAGGTAAGACGGACTTGAATTTTAAGTTAAAATTGGTCTTCTGGATTAAAAACAATTTGCAGATTATAGTTACTCAGATTCAGTTCCAGAAAGATGCTTTAGAACATATGGCAACTGTAAAGTGGTTGAAAATGAAGAAATATTCCTAACATCTTAACTTATAGTCAGTTTGTATCATGAGTGAAATCCAGCAGGTTCTAGAGAACCGGTAGCGGAATTTTTGAGTAGTACTGGCTGGCTCCAGAATGGGGTGGGAATGGAGATTTTGCAATATTCTTCCCCCAGGAACGGGGAGGGAATGGAGATTTTGCAGTATCCTTCCCGTGGGGTGAGAACAGAGATTTTGCAATATCCTTCCCCTGCCACGCCCACCAAGCCACACCCACAGAATCAGTAGGGAAAATTTTTGGATTTCACCCTGGTTTGTATCTGATAAGTATGTTTTGTCTCCATTAATAGGATTACTGGGATGCTAAAATTTGGACAATGGCTGGCTAACAACAAGAAGTTAAAGAGATGGGATATCTTTACTGCCATGTATAAATCATCTGGATTTTTGTAATAACCCCCATTTCTCATACAATTGCCCTCTTTTCTGCTCTTTGCACTGTAATCAGTAGAAATAGAGCTGTGAGAAAGATGATACTTACAAAAATCAATTTACATTTTTTTTCAAGCAATATAGTTACTCTATTAGAGTCTTTGTCACAGTCTTTATCATTAATCATTTGAGTTGATCAGGCTCAGTATTCTTGTTTGAAATATTCTGTGTAAAGAATTTAGGGGTACTATATTTAACTCACTAAAATTTTACTGTAATCATAATTAAGAAGGCATCTGACTTGAGATTAATTTTATTGCATGTACTAGGATGCGTTGTGCATTGTCTGTAGGTGGCAGTACATGGCTAACTTTTTCTGGGTTGAAAAAAAGGGTCAATTAGGAAAACTACCTCAAAAATCCTAAAGTTGAATGCAAGCCAGGAAATTGACAAACTTTCCAAAATAAGGCAGTGGCAAATGATTTTTTGTATTGTTGAGAAAATTGCAATGCATCATTAATGATATCATCAAGATTCAAATGAAACCTGTGTGTTAATGTAGACAGAATTGTATAAATACAGAAGCACTGGGGTGAGGTATTTGGTCCAAAAGGCTATTTCATTGTAAATGCATTCTGTAGCAGATTACTAAAGAGACATCCACCTTTCAAAGATCTTTCAATCATTCTTATAAATTCAAACTTTTAGGTCCATCTTATAGATGTTAAACAAATGCAATAGATAGCTTACAGAAGAATCCTGAAAAATGTATTGCCATTTTAAATGCAATATGTGAGGAACAAATAATACAGCAGCATCAAATGAAATAAAATCACTTGGGAAGAATGGTTCCTTTTGAGTATCAAAATTTTAAGTATAAAAAATGGTAGGCCTTTTAATTCATGGCAAGTTCAGCATTACAGTGGGGATTAATACCCACTTGTTTTCTGGCTTGACATTAGGCAAAGTAAGGTACAAATCTGAGGCAGTAAGGACTAGTAGATAACAGTAAAAATATTTCAAATATTGTCGCTCTAGTACTACTTATCTCAATATGGGAATTGGAGATGTTCGTTGATTTACCATTGGTATGTAATATTTGGTATAGATTCTTCAGCTTTTGGCCATTAGTTTTAGTGTAACTTAGCCCTTGCTGTATTATGTCAAAAGAATATTGTAATACCGTATCCTTGTTTGCTAACAGAAAGCATTGTCTTTAGTGGTGGTGAAAGGGAGAAACTTAACTTTTGAATGTACTAATGAATTGCATTAATAGCAAATGGCATGGACTCCATCCTGCTTCTTGGCACTGTACCAAGTACTGTAGTGATCAAATAGACACGAACACACTTTGTGAAGAGGTGAAATTAAGTACGGTGTGCTTAACATGCCATAACTGTTGATCTAAGCAAGCAGGTTTGAATTAGGCTAGAAACTGGCAGGCAGGGAGGTCTAGTTCTGCCTTAGGCATGAAAGCCAGCTGGATGACTTTGGACTAGTCAATCTCCTTCAGCCCAACCTACTTCACAGATTGTTGGGGAAAAGAAGCGGAAAGTATTAGGTATGTTCACCACATTGAATTATTATTATGAAGTAATAAAAGGATGTTTTTAAATTAAATCTAAAGCAGGCAGAAATGGATCAATTGACGATGGGTAAAGGATTGTCAGATTAATTAAATTGATGGGTCGTGCCAAAGAGAACACTGGCAGTCCGTTGGAGATAGGAATTGAAAGGACGGTAATGCTTGTGGCTATAGAACCATTCTTGAAAATCTGTCGGGGGGGGGGGCGTTGATTCCCAGCCTGCTACTTTCCGTAGATTATGCCTCCCCAAATCACTCGCTCTTGTCCCAGTTTGACTGGTAATTTGGTATGTCGTGGCCTCTTTTCCGGAGAGCCCCTTGTTGGAAAACGCTGAGCCGTTGCCTCCATGAGTTGTTGCGGCTCCAGCTGAGAAAGAGCCGGTGGTTGGTGGCGGTTGCCGACTAAGCGACGATCTGCTAGTGAGGGAAGGCGCGGAGCCTCCCAACCGGTAGGGGGCGGTACCGCATCTGCGCCGCGCAGCTGGGCCGCGCTTGTGAAAGCCTCGTTGGCCGGAGCTCTTCCCAGGCGATGCTTAGCTAAGGAGGCAGGCGGTAGCCGCGAAGTGGCCTTCGGGAAAAACGCTTCCCTCTGGTCGCTTTCCGCTTTTTCACTTTGGCTCGGAAGTTCACATGGCTTCCCGTGAAGAGGACGACGGGGTCCTGTTCAGACGGGGCGCCGGGCAGGTAAGGTGCTCGGCGTCACTTCGAGGTCTTTCGCGATAACCACGGTCGCTGTGGCCGGCCGGCGGCTCTGAAACGGTCCCGCGTGGGAGCAAAGGAAAGGAAATAGTGAAGGGGGGGGGAATAAAGCCCTTCTTGTAAAGGGGGACGCGTGGGTGCCCGGGGGGGGGCTGGTCTGAGGGGCTTTCGGGCAGCCCGAAATGCGGGGAAGAAGGGAGAAGAAGCGCCAAGTTTCAGGAGTTGAAGCTGCACAAAGCAAAACTGCTGGAAGTTTGGCGGAATTTGAGCGAGCGGAGTTTTATCCTGTTGCGGGGCAGGGAAGTGTGTAAAATCGCCGTTTTTTCCATTCCACGCGATGGAGGCCACTTGGCTGCTCCGCGTCACCCAGAGCTTCCAATCCAACATGCCAATAAGTTAGACTTCGAATTTAGAGTAACTTTATTTGTCACTTTGGAGGTACACTGATCGACATACATTAAAATGAAATTTCGTTGCATACAGCTCTCAAAGGGTCTCCGCCTCTAATATGCACTACATAAACATGACAAGATAAATGAAAAAAATAAGTTATTCCTGAAACAAAGTAATAGTGATGTGAAAGAGCCAAGATTATTCACATTGCGTGGTTCGTTGTTGTGACTGTTGTATTGTGGTTGTTTTAACTTCTTCAGAAATATACAAGGTTTTTTTCACTCTGCTTTTCACAGAGTGATGATTCTGATATATGGGATGATACAGCACTGATAAAAGCCTACGACAAAGCAGTTGCATCTTTTAAGGTAAAACGCACAATAGAATTTCGTGCTCAGTATGCAAAGAATTATTTTTCCTGAGATATATATATACTGTTTGATTCTTAAACATTAAACTAGCTAAAAACCAAACGGAAAATTCTAAAGAAATAATTTTTCCTAATGCAGAGATGTAGTCAAAAGTACAAAAGCACTTGCACTCAAAATCCAAAACATTTTTATATATGTTTATATATCTACAAAGGCATTTTATTTTCTAAATTTTGCTTGTTATTTCTCTTGAGGGGAAAAATGAACCATGTGCCAGGACTAAACCCCAATGGGCGTGGTGGCTACTTTTTGGCTCTCCGATCATATTCTGGTTAATTTAATTTTGTAACAAATTTTGTAAGAAAATCAATATAGATTTTTAAAGACCCTTTTATTATTTAATAATATATTCTAGTTAAATAGCAAAAATTACAATTCTTTGTGCCTGAACTAATGCATCTAATGCAGCAGCGTCTTTATGCATGTGTATTTATATAGAAACAAGCAAACTAAATTTGAACCAATGCATCACATTCTCATTTTCTTAGAATTACATAGCACTTGAAAGCTTAACAGAAGTTCTTAAGAGCTACATTTTAGAAACCACAGTTTGATAAACAACCAATTCATCTGCCTGTATGATATTCAAGCACATCACCAACCTTAGTCATTGAAGGATTACTTGTACAATCCCAAGAGGTTTCTGTTGTTTTCTTCCATATGTTATATAATTATTTCAAATTGTTTAAAATATGTCTTTTGAATTAAACAATCACAATACAGTTAGGTAGTTATAAAATGAGGTTTTATAGTGGGTTTGAATATATAAGCAGTTGGTTGCAGAGCCAATGACCTTGAAAATTAAGGGAGTCACATCTAATTAACATTTTACTGAAAGTCTTATCAGGAATCCCAAGGGCGTAGGTTGGACTAGGCAGTGCAAAGCCAGTTGCCACATCAGCAATCAAGCTCAACTTGAAGAAATGTCTATTTTTACTAATTTCTTTACTTTCTCCCACAGAATGCCTTAAAGAATGGTGACTGTTCAGAGCCTTTGGACAAAACTGAGCAAAATGCTGGAACAAAAAGAAAAAACAATAAAAAGAATAAGAGTAGAAAGAAAAATAATGCTACAACACAGAAACAGGTTGTTGGTTGTATGGTAGAACACTGTATTTAAAATAAAGAGCCATTTTTAATAATTGTTTTATTGAAAAAAGGCATTTTTAAATGGACTTCAAAAAGGAATTAAAAATCTAAAATAATAAGAGAAAAACTATTGCCTGTCATGAAATAGAGGAGGCAAAGTTTCAATTATCTAATTCTGTTTCACATGAAATTAGAGAAATTGAGATATTCAGTATTTGCCAAGATTTAAGCTTTTTTGGTAGGTTAGTTGTTTTCCAATTACTAAAATAGTTTACTGTTATTATAAAAGAGTGTGTTTATGGAGACTTCTACATTTCTACAGTATTCTACAGTATTATTTGAATCTGTGTTTCTAGCCTATTAAATCTATGTTTTTCTTTTATAATTACATAGTACAAGTCAAGCACATAATTGGAGTAATCCCAGAGTAAAAATTTATAGGATATATATATTTGTAAGGGATGAGGTATTTGCCTCTGACGTTTATCTCTGAAACAATACAGTTCTTTAAAACTGGTATAATTTGAGCTGATCTGGTTTACTGTCAGATCCCAAACCAGGACAAAACTTCCACTTCCACAGTAAATTGAGATTTACTTTTTTATCCTTCCATCAATCCATTAGTAAATTCAGAGCCACTTTAACTGTTTGGAATGCTTGCTGTATAAAAATAATGCCACACTTTTATGGCAGGAGCTAGCTAATAAATATATAGTAAGGTGAGGAAATAATTGATTTGAAGCACCAGTAATGTAACATTTTTCTTTTCAATGCAGTGGAGAGTTAATGATGTGTGTAGTGCAGTTTGGTCTGAAGATGGCAATGTATACCAAGCAACTATTACCTCAGTTAACTGGAAGAAAGGAACTTGTGTAGTAGTTTATACTGGATATGGTAATAGGGAAGAGCAGAAGTTGTCAGATCTTTTACCACCGATGGAAGCTGAGGGAACTAATGAAGAGAAAAGTGCTGCTGAGGTAAGATAAATGTAACAATTTATACCAAATACCCTGTTTCCCCAAAATAAGACCTCCCTCGATAATAAGCCCAACTGGGCTCATGGCAATAAGGTCAAGCACTTATTTCAGGGTTCAAAAAAATATAAGACAGGGTCTTTTTTTCCAGAAACCACAGTAGGAAAAATATAACTAAAAAGATGCATCCTGTCCTCATTTAGTGACCATAGTCTATTTCAGCTACTTTGTGGTTATTATCGTCATTTTTACTGTTACTGGTTATTTTGAAATAGGGATTATTTTAACAGTTGCATTTGGGACAGTATTTTTTACAGAGAATAGAATGAAAATAAAAAGTATAGTATATATTTTTTAGTTTTAAATATCTGCTGCATATTCATAAAATTTAATATATATTTTTCTAGAATGAAAATGAGACTCAATATTCAACAGATGAAAGTGACTTTTCCTTCCAGTCACCTCAAAGCAAACACAACCCTACAAAATCAGCGCAGTGGAATTCCCACTTTCCTCTTCCACCATCACCTTCAGCACAAGGCTCAGAAAGGGTAAGTTTATAAGCAAATTTGAAAGCTTTTACCTTACTAGGCGATGGTATTCACAAAATTAAACTAGTTGTTATATTAAAACTTAAGATGCATCATTGAAACTAATTTTATGACGAAGGACATATTGGAACCTATTCAAACAAAATTTGCTATCAGTTTAATACTTGGGTTGTTCTTATTTGATGGAAAGACTCCCATCAGAATCTGTAGAGTCTCACTGCAAATGAGTAATTATTTTAAAGATGAATAAACAAAGTTGTCTGAAAAAGTATTTGTCCTTCTCAGATTTTCTGATTTTTTTAAATCCTTGATACTGAATGTTATCAGAACAGAATTTTGTGTGAATTGTATTGATGTGTAAAGAGAATCTGAAAAAATAAACATCTATTTTTTTCTACATAAACAAAATCATCCCACAAGTAGTGTACCAGTGTGAAAACTTAATTGTTTCCCTACTTCATGCAGTTCAGTTAAAAAGAAATGATTAGGGCAGCTTTGTGAATGTTTCATTAAACAGATTGATTTGGACCAAATCTACACTACGTAAATCTCACAAATTTGACTCCCTACTCCATGGTTTCTGAAGGCATGTCATGTCCCACTCAGAAGACATTTCTGAGGATTTTGGAAAATAAGCCTATCCATTTGAACAAAGTTATAGAAATATTTCTAAAGTTTTGTGGTTCAGTTAACATCCATAAACATTGCCTTAAAATAGACATTTTGGAAAACAGTGAATGTTCTTTGGAGTGGCTATTTTCATAAAATAACTCCAAGAGAACATTATTAATAAACAAATAAACTAGGAAGGCACAAAATACTTTCCAGAAATACCTGGATCAGCAAGTCTTTTCCACTTTGGCTAAAGCCGCACCACCATCAGAAAATCACTGGGTAAAAATGGGATTCATGGGTAAGAAAGAAAACAATTGAAAAACATTGATGCCCATGCCCCAATGACCACAGCACAAGTGCTCTTCTTCCAACCCTAGAGACAATGCATTCCTCCTAACCTTATCTATCTGGCTCCAGAATGAGTGGATCATTCTACTCTATTAACTCCAGCTTGCATATCAACTCCATGGTGGGCCATCTACTCAACATAAACTTACTCGCCAAAACAAAAGTTGGCCACTACATTCCTGTAGCACTCAAATTATTTAAAACCAAACCAACAGCACAACTTCTTTATGCCCACCTGGGCCCATTCTCTAGTTTTGCACTATTAGAACTTGTTCAGTCCAAATTTCAAGTCTCCAAATAAGACTAGAAACAGATCTCAAGAAAGTGGAGGCGAGAGTGAATCGCCGTACTCAACTATTGTTGTTTTTCCTCTTGATCTTGCCCCACTAATTTAGGGATGGTTTTCGGTCCACATGGAAAAAGACAGTGGCAACTAAATCTCATCCTCAGATTTTTTTCCAAATTGGGCCAAAGTGTTCATTAAACACTGTGTAGCAGACACATAGCATCAATTGGACTATATAGCTAAGATACCAACTTTTATTGCCAGCAAATCCAATTGACATGGGTTTTTTTTTCACTGTACTCTACCCTCCTTTGTACTGGTGTTTGTTTGTTTGTTTTGTTTGTTTGTTTGTTTGTTTGTTTACATTTATATCCCGCCCTTTTCCGACGACTCAGGGCGGCTTACAGTGTATAAGGCAATAGTCTCATTCTATTTGTATATTTTTTACAAAGTCAGCTTATTGCCCCCCCAACAATCTGGGTCCTCATTTTACCTACCTTATAAAGGATGGAAGGCTGAGTCAACCTTGGGCCGGGCTTGAACCTGCAGTAATTGCAGGCTGCTGTGTTCTAATAACAGGCTTCTTAACAGCCTGAGCTATCACGGCCCCTATCACTGTTTGACCATAATAATTTTGATTGATGTTTATACAGGTTTGCCCAAAAGCACATTGATGTTTCTCTAGGTTTGTTTTATGGATTGTTGAGTCATGCATGAATATGGTAGTATAACTGATTAAGAATGCTTTGCTTCTCTAGGCTGGAAAGAAATTCGCTGGGCCTCCACCTTTCTTATCAAGCTGGTCTCCACCATTTCCATCAGGACCACCGGTGAGTGATAGTAGGCAAAAGGCACATCATAGTTTGAGAAATAAACTTCGTTTAGTTTCTAGTTGAGAATTGTGATGAAATGACAATATTTCTCTATAATTTTTATTTCACTAATTTGATTAATTTTGCATTAAGGGTTTATTTGAATTTAATAAACATTAATAAAAATGTATAAATTAAATTTGAAGTGAACTTTTGTATTGTGGTTGTCTAGTTAAAATGTCACTTGTTTCTAAGATGAGTGCTTTCCTTTTTGTTCGTACAAACTACTGTTTCTCTACCTGGGATACTTTAAGAATTCCAACTCTCAGATTTATCCAGCCATTCTTGAGAAACACTTGCAAACTAAACCTGGCTGATAAATTTGTCCATTATTTTTCTAGTTGATACCACCTCCTCCACTTCTTAGTTCAGATTCACCTGATGATGATGAAGCTTTAGGAAGTATGTTAATAGCTTGGTATATGAGTGGCTACCACACTGGCTATTACCTGGTGAGACATCTTTTTTCCATATTAAAAGGCAAACAGCCTACCTTATCAGATTTATTGCTACTAAAAAATAAAATAAAAATGGGATTTATGACAACATGACTTTTTTGAAAGAAATGTCCTATATACAGAGATTGATGTAAAAACTTAATGTAAATATTAAACCATGTAGTTTAAAGGGAGAGTTCTTCATTTGTCAGGCTCGCAATGTCATCTTCTTTTTATATTCTATTTTCTATTTGTATTTTGATTTTCTGTTTCTTTTTAATTATAATAAGTAATAGATACTTATATGTAGATCTTGGCTATCTGCTTCTCTGGGTTATATCTTTAAAAATATGCAGCAGTAATTTTAGATTAGTACTAATAGTACTAGATAGCAGTACTGCCTAATAGTGACAATATTACTGTATTTTTCAGAGTATAAGACGCAACGGAGTATAAGACGTACCTTAGTTTTTGGGGAGGAAAATAAGAAAAAAACTGATTGGTCTCTGGTGGATTGGTCTCCTGGAATACCCCCAATCAGCTGTTGCCAGTGGTGAATTTTAGAAACACGTTACTTGGTTGTGAGCTCTCTGCCTTGCTTTTTTTTTCTGCCTCTGAAACTCTGTTTCAGAAAAACTTTTTTCTGCCTCTGAAAGCCTCCGAAACAGAACTTCAGAAAAAAAAGCTTCTGAAGCTCTGTTTGGGAGCTTCTTTTCTGAAGCTCCATTTGGGGCTTTTTTTCTGTAGCTCCGTTTGGGGCGTTTTTTCTAAGCTCCGTTTGGGGCGTTTTTTCTGAAGCTCTGTTTCTGATGCTTTTTTCGGCCTCTGAAGCCTCCATCTGAGAAGCTGGGCGGGGCTACATTTGGAGTATAAGATGCACCCAGATTTTCACCCTCTTTTTGGGGGGGAAAAGATGCATCTTATACTATAACAAATACGGTATTTATAATTACTCTTCAATCAAAAGACTCCCAGAACTTCATTTAAAAAAAAAATAGTAAGACACTTCCTGCTCATAAGTTCCAGCTTACAGGAAAGGGGAATGGGATCCTCGTTGATGGCTCATAATTAAATTGTCTACATGGATCTGTTGGATTAAACTAAGATCTATAATGTTACCTTTTCACCACCTGAGCTGTTCAGTTCCTCTTTTTTCATATGCTTCATTCAGATTTCAAAGTGCATTGGGCCAAAGAAACAAATCTGGCAATTCTTAAGATTTTTTAAAAGACAAACGCCTTTTTTATCACAATGAATTTCTCTCAATTTTTTCCACAAATGTCAATAATGTCAGTGGTAAAGACAGATGATCACATCAAAATCCTCTGGTCAGAAAACATGAAATATTTTTCATATTATTCTGATACGTTGGTTGCAAACACATTTCTTGTGGGGAAAAATGAGAGAATATGTATAAGAAGAACTGTAAACACCATTGATGATGCTCTAGAAATTTCAGCAATAAAATCTTGCAGCTAAAAATGTGAAATGGGATGTTGATGACGAGAGGTTTATATCAAGTCAAAAAGAAGACTCAAAGCGGTATACAAAAGTAAATATTGAAATGCCAATTTGTTGAGTAAATGTACAAAAAAGAAAATAAAGCCAAGGTCTTAAAATTTTTCTAAAGCAGATGTCTCCACCTTGGCAACTTTAAGCCTGGGCAGACTTCAACTCACAGAATTCCCAGCCAGCAAAGCTGGGTGGGGGATTCTGGGAGTTGAAGTCCACCAGGCTTAAAGTTGCCAAGGTTGTAGACCCCTGTTCTAAATAAAGCACAACTTGTGAAAGAGACATGGGAGATAATGGCATTCAAGATGGCAGAAATGGCAGTAGTTTGGATTAAAATTACCATTTTTCTGTTTCATCATAAACTAAGCATGGAACCAAAGCTATTTGCTTATCATTTGTGCTGAAAGAGAAAACATGAGCTTTGTAACTCATGGAATTGCACATAAAATGTTAATACCTTTCATTGTGGAAGCCCTTCCTGCTCCCTTTTTGCAGGGTGGTTTTATAAGTGGTGTTTATCTATGAAAAAACTTGGATTAATTTAGCTTGAATTTGTATTTGTGTTACTTGTTTCTTGCAGGACTGCAAAATGTATTAATCTTTAACTTCAAATTGTATATTACATTGCATAGGGTTTAAAGCAGGGCCGAGTGGAAGCTACCTTGGGAAGACACAGTCACTTGAAATAAGTCTGGTAAGTATTGTATTTTATTGATATTAATTGTGCAGTGGAAGATATTCCTTTGAATGTATTAAGATGGGCCCCATACAAGATATCACTTCAAAATAGCATGTCTTTTGATAATTGTTAGTAGCATGTAGAACGCATAGAATAATATAACGGAATCCAAAATTGCTGTAGAGGGATAGATTGATAAAATCATTGGGAGTAGTTTTTTTGATTTATATTATTTGTATCATATTTTATATGCCCAAGAAGAATAAGTATGTAAACATCAGATTTCTATCAGTAATAAGTAATCTGGAATAAGGGTAGAGGTTCTTTCACCGAGCTTGTGGGTTGGTTTCCAAACATTTCGTTACCAGGCTAGGTAATATCTTCAGCAGAGTTTAGGGTACATCAGTGTTAGTGTTCATCTGTTTATAAAGGCTTTGGTGGAACAGAGGAACACTAGACTTATAAAGCCCTTGATCACACGAAGCCCTTATAAACAGAGGAACTGACATACCATAACTCTTCTGAAGGTATTACCTAGCCTAGTAATGAAATGTTCAGAAACCAATCTACGAGCTTGGAGAACAAACCTCCACCCTCATCCTATACCCAACCTACTGACATTTGCCACCATCTCAAACCTGGAATAAATCATACTAGTATTGGCAAAGCTTCCCAAATGAATTTGATTTCCCACATGATATTTTTGACAGTCTCTCAGGAAGAAAGAATTTCCCCTCAACCCTTGTTAGCAGAGGAATTTCACGTATAACAGATAATGCTCAGAGATGAAATTCTGTCATTAATGCATTTGTCTATATTATCTTTACTGCTGGCAAGATACTGATATGGTGCTGTTATCTTGTGTTCATTTTTAGGTGCTTATTCTGGACAAATTGAATAACATTCAGATAAATTCTGACATGCTGATTCTTAGGGTCAACTTAGAGTCAGCAACACAAAGACTAATCTTCACTACTTGCTCCACAGCAACATTATCTTGATGTATTCCTATGTTGTAGTTGTGGACAACAGCAATGGCCTAAGTGAAAAACTGTATTCAAGCATGGACTATCCAGGATCCAGGACTAGAACAATTCCTCTGTCAGTTAAGGGAATGGTTGCTTGTTATCACTCAACTGATTTGAAATACTGGTCAATAAAATTAACTTTTTCCAAATTGATTTTCCATTTTCTTTTTTATTAAGCTTACTGATATCTAGAATAGGTAAAAAGCATTTTTTAACACGATGGTCATGTTTCCTTTTATGAGTCTTCTATGGATTATACGCAGATGTTATATATCCTCACAACAGAACGCAGAAATGCATGCACTGCATGAATTAAGCTCACCAGAAAACACTCTGCTTTCCCTTTAGGATTTTAAAAGTCGCCTAAGGTATCACTACTTATTTCAATTTTGAAGTAGTAAAGAAGCCACAATAGCAGGAGAAGAGCCTGTTTTTCATCTCGCACCATGTCTCCTTTTATTGTGTGTATTTTGAACACACATTAGCAGTTACAGAACTACATATGAATCATATGAATCTATTTTACTAATCTAATGTATGTTTTATTGGCTAGCAGTATACCTAATAAATTACATAGACATGCATAATATATATATTACATTACATTTATTAAGATTATACTTAGGTTTCCCTTCTTAATAGATAGTCAGAGACAGAAAATCAACAGGGTTCTAACATGCATTGGGATGAGACTTGATCAGGATCACAAGACTAAAAGGAGGTAAAGCATGCCCAAGTTGTGAACTGAGTTTTAGATATCTTGAACAACATCATGACCTTATCCCTGAAGCTTATTATATTTTGAAAAAACAGCAGAAAAATACATAAAAAGATAAAATAACAATTGTAAAATTATTACCGTACAAGAATGGACATCTTAACAGCAGAAATGATCTACCAGTTGAGTGTAGCAAAGGAGAAAGAAAAAACAATTTATGGAAGCAGGCTAAATACTATATGGAATGAAAGTAGATATGTCTCAGTCAGGAAAAAATTGCTGTAATATGGAAAAAAATGCTGACAGATGTGACAAAGACGATTAAAATAGAAGTAATTCTTGCCAGATAGGCTTAGGATGGTAGTCTCCAACTACATGCTGGTTACTATTCCATCGATTTATAATCGAGTCAGAATTTCATATCAATTTGGACTACTTCAGCTTTCCCATCAATAGGAAAACTGGCCTAAAACCAGTTTCAGCAATATTGTCAGTGTATAAGACTTTATGAACTGGAATAGCCATAACAATGGGAACTGTTTGGTGACTAAGACCCAGGATTTGTTGTCAGCCATGTCAGACAGCTTGGAGCCTGGGCATAGCTTAATTTAACTGTTCTGTGTATATAAGTGTTTGTTTCTGTTCCTTGCTTCTACTTCTTGTCCTTGTCCTTGCTACTACTTCTCTCTACCACGTTGCAAGAGCTGCATGGGTATAGTATACATGCATCATGTTTCATATTGTATATAAAGACGTTTCTACTATAAATGAATCCTGCTGAATTATTTGCTTGTGTGCTGGCTGGATTGCTATAAACTGCGACAAATATAAAGAATTGCAAGTGGTATACAGCTATAATTGAACTGTAAGTAAATTATCTCAGCTGCCCATGTTAACTATGTCATGGAATTAGAGGGATGTGGCATCAATCAGGAAGTGCTACCAATACTGATAGGGAAGAGCTTTCAGACAAATGGGAATCTGGTTGTGGGGAAAAAATTACAGAATGATGACACTGGAATAAATTTTAAAACAAGTCAATAAATGGTGAGAATATATGTAAGGCATACTAATTAATATGGTACAGTGACCTACATTCCACTTCTTTATTCATTAATAATAGGTGCAAATGGCAATATAAATTTCCAAGTTAAGTTTAAGTCCTTTGCTTGGGGATGTTGTTCTTTCATAATCTCAAACATATTGAGATCCTTCTCATCGAACAACCAGCCAATCATGCTGATTGACCTGAGGTTGGGCAGTCGAGAGACACATTGGACAAAAGACTTCACGGTTGCTGCTTGGCATTTGATTTGATGTGTAATAAGGCGACTACAATCCATATTTTGTAAATCTGGCATGTTGGATAATGTTTGAAAGAAATTCCTCCAGGTCTCTTCAGTAATTTTATGGTTGGCTGAGAGGCATAGAAATTCAAGTTTTTGAAAACCTCCATCAGCAGCTACTTTTGCTGAAACAAAAACAAATAAAATGAAATTCTTTCAAAAGAAATTGCACATCATGGTATTCATGTCATGAATACAGTCTGCAAAGAATCAGTGCAGGTGGCATGGAAATTTTGGGAATTAAAAGCCACACATCTTAATGTTGCTAAAGTTGAGAAATACTAAATTATCCTAAAAAGGAAGAGTTTCCTCTTTATAATAAAAAGGAATGAAACTTTTGATATGATTCATTTGAACATAAAACATTGACTTAATATTTTAAAGGATTAGCTCTTCACTCAACATGACATAATGTTATTCCATGGTAGCAAACACTTTTTACAAAAAGAGGTTTCACTATCTTCTGAGAAAGTTAGAAGGGCTATTTAAGCCAGGGGTCTCCAACCTTGGCAACTTTAAGACTTGTTGGCAACTTTAAGCCAGCAAAGCTTGCTGAGGAACTCTGGGAGTTGAAGTCCACAAGTCTTAAAGTTGCCAAGGTTGGAGACCCCTGATTTAGGCAATGTCCAAATTCCTTTCCAGGGCAGGAATTTAAATGAAACCATCACAGACAAAGAGCTCTATTGCTTTCTGCAAGAAGGGAAAGGGGTTACAAGCATCAGTCTGTCGTGCAAAGAATGTATGGAATGTATGAGTTTATGGAATTAACATCAATTGCAAGAATTATTAATTCATAGATTAAAGAATTACAAAATGATCATCATTTGCACAATAATTCAATAATGTATGCGATACCACTGTGAGTTTTAACCCACACTTTAGGTCATGAGTATCCATAGCCAGTGATATCATTTGCATTACATTGTCTTTGAGTTGAACAAAATTATATATTTAGTTGCATCATGTAGTTGAAACAAACATCATTTACATCATTTGCCTGATAACATGAACATTACATAATTTATGTCAGTTACATGACAGGCTTTTATGTGTCAAAAGTTGCTCTAAGGGCTTTTAAAATGTGTTTGTCAGCTCCATGCTCATCTTAGGGATGATAGTTCAGCCAGGCCAAATTTATCAACTGGATGATGAACAGAGTATGGGCCTAATCTCTATAAAGATTATTTGTTTTAAGAACTTACCTATTTCCAATAGGCCTTCAGCACTTAAATATAGACTAAACTCCAACTTACGAAGATTTTGAAAATGGAAACATTGTTGAATAATCAATTTAGCTGCATGTCTTATTCCTTCTCCATTTGGTAGAACAAGTTCTTCCAAATTCATAAGCGAACGTAAAGCTAATGCTGCAAAGTAAAAAAAAACATTGGGTGTCTCCCAGGGAACCGTACTGTCTAGATAGACTATATAACCTGTTCAAGAAAATGCAACATCATAAATGCTGAATTTTCTAGACCAGCATTATACCAAACCTCAGAACATATTCATCAGGAATAAAAAGTTAAACCATACCCAGTGCTGTGGATACTTCCTTGTTTTCCAAATATAATCTTGCGAGATTCAATATCTTTAATGCTGTAAAATTTGGCAAAACAGCAGCTGCAACATAGGCAAATAAATAACAGAATAAATGAACAACTACAAACAGCTGCCTTCAATTCAAATCAACAGATTATATGATTAAAATATCACCAATACTTTTACAATAATAAAATGCTTTTTATCACTATTTAATATTCTTGTAATTTATTTATCTGGTTATTTTATGGCCAAAATCTGCAAGATGATGGGTGTGTCACCGCAATCTAAGCTCTATCCTTTTGTAAATGGATGTAATATCAATCTATGTACGAAAGAATATGGCTTTGATGACAATACTTGAGTCACCATCCTGCAGATTTTGACACAGACACTTCTGAATCTTCCAATTCATAGGACCGCTTGCTACATGAAAAGGAAATTGGATTATTTGTGGGAGTGAAGTTGGAAGAAGGAATGACCTTGAGTAGCAGAAGGAAGAGCCATTGCCAAAACAGATAAAAGAAATATCTCTTGTTTTCTCAGGTTACAGTACTGCCCTGACTCAAGTTTCAACCATTGTCTTGATTATCAGTTTTTCCTCCTTTTCCTCAGGGTCATTCCTCCTGTCCACTGCAGGCAACCTTTTATGGTGTGTTTTTTTTAATTACAAATACAACAGCATATCCAGCACTCTTATTTCATAGCAATGTGTGTATCAGAATAGAAGAAAAACAAACCAGATACATCATTTCCCAAGTATGTTCAGATCACCACAGAAGGCTATAATCTCTGAGATATATTTTAAATTAAGAACTATGAAGCAAAAGTGTAATTTGGTATTAATATTGCAAAAGTTTTCCATTAAATTTTCTTACTAAGGGCATACAGATCTTCATCTCCAACATTCAAGTCATTGAGTAGAATTTCAGTGAGCTTCTTGCAGGAAGACATTGCGTTCATAAGAGCTCCCATATCAGAAACAGTTGATCTTTGCAAACGGAAGAGAGAGAGATTTGGAAAGTTCCGTATGAGTTCAACTGTAAAGGAAAGAAAAAAGAAAAAACACATTGTAATGTGAAGGATTTTAAGTTACTTTTTGTTAGATATTGACAACAGTAGTCTTCACTCTGGTCCTGTTGTGTCTTGCCCGCCCTCAGAGCAGCCGGGGCCTTCTTACCTGCTCCCGCACACTGAGGAATGTATGCCTCCCGGTCCCAGTCCTGGCTCCCTGCCCACACAAACTGCAGAAGGAGAATCTCCCTGCCCCAGCCCTGACTCCATGCCCAGGCAAACGGAGCAGCTAGACCCCTCCCCCTCCTCCACAGCAGGTGAGCCTGAGGAGGGTTTATTACCAACAGCTGATTGGTGTGACCCTCGCATCAGAAGATTGGAGAGGCGGAGGCAACAGAGGGAAGGGAGGGGCAGGCCTTAATGAGTGCTGAGTCATGGAGCCACACCCCATGGCCTATATAAAGGATCTACTTTCTGGCAGTCTCTGAGTCAGGCAAAAGTCGAACTTATCTTGCTGAAGTCACTTACTGGTCTCCTGCCTGCTCTGAGGACTTTGCTAGGACTTTGGGCAGAGCTGCAGAGGCAAGCCTGATTCGGATTTCCCTGACCCAGCCGTCAGCGGAGGAGTGGGACACGACAGGTCCGCTTTTCAAGTGGGAAAATAGCTTGAATATGATTGGCTAGCTCTCCTGACAGCTCCCTATAAAAGGGCTGGCTGTCAGAGAGGCTAGTTGCTGGATTGTACATCCTTGTGAATAAAAGAGCTGTAGTTAAAGCCTGTCTCCTTTCTCTCTATCTACGAATCTAACACTTTTGAATTTAGTAGTGTCAGGTGTACAGTAGATTTTCTTCACGTTAGTTCAGAATCTATTTTACATGAGCATATATTTCACTTCTATTCCTTTTTTACCCTAGGCATGAGCAAATCTGCCAGTTTCATTTTCAGCTAGTTCCTCATGATATGAATTGCAAGTTTCTTCCAACCTGATTTCCACATTGGTCTATGATATGGCTATGAGGTAAAGGTAAAGGTTCCCCTCGCACATACGTGCTAGTTGTTGCCGACTTTAGAGGGTGGTACTCATCTCCATTTCAAAGCCGAAGAGCCAGCGCTGTCCGAAGACGTATCCATAGTCATGTGGCCGGCATGACTCAACGCCAACGGCGCACGGAATGCTGTTACCTTCCCACCAAAGGTGGTCCCTATTTTTTCTACTTGCATTTTTACGTGCTTTCGAAACTGCTAGGTTGGCAGAAGCTGGGACAAGTAACGGGAGCTCACCCCGTTACATGGCAGCACTAGGGATTTGAACCACTGAACTGCCGACCTTTCGATCGACAAGCTCAATGTCCTAGCCCCTGAGCCACCGCGTCCCTTTTATGGCTATGAAGGAAAAGCTAAAAACAAACATCTTATGTGTATTGTAGCATATATACTTTTTGTATATATATTTTTTTCTTAGTTAGCACCCCAGGATTTTGTGGCAATACAATCTCTTAATGATTATACCATTAACAGATGAGTATGCATTTAAAAATAAAATTTAAGGATGAAATACAGTGACTTTATTAAAATCCTCACATTCTTTTTAAGCATTTAACCCAATTTTTCTCTAATTAGTGCTTCCCATTAGAGGGAGGTCAAAAGAGATAAAAAAGGCAATTGCAACATCATGCTTGAGTCCCAACCCATTTGTATCTCTATTTGTTTATTTATTAAATGTGTAGACTTCCTAACACCACCACAGCTCTGGGTGATGTACAGTAGTAAAAAGTTTGGAACAATGCAATACACAAATGGATGCTACTGCTCTTAGTTACACACTTAGATTACTATCACATGATTGTGACTGCCTGAAGCCCCAGTGAATCCTCTTCACAAAAAGACTATCTGTTCCACTTAAGAGTCCTCTGAGCTGGACTTACTACATTCAGAAACAGGAACAAGAATTCTCAGTTCTAATATAACTTAAGAAAGACACATTTTAAAAGAATGGGGAAAGGGATAAAAGTATTACACCTCCCAGTTTTTCATCCATATGCAACCTGTTGTCCATCGAAAGTATTCTTGAATTTTATATACATAGCACTTACCGAGCCAGGCAGAACTTGTTTTAAACTGAATGTTACAGAGGATCAATTTCTCAATGTTATGAAGATTTTTGAACCCCTCTGGGATGGTATCAAATATATTCTGGCAGTCAGATAGATCCAATGAGAGTTCCTTTAAAAATGTGTATTTGTCCAAATTTGCAAAGAGTGTTTCTGAAACTTAAGAGGCAAACAGATAGTCAATACATTTATTCATACATTAATATGTAAATTACATTACTCAGGTTTATCATGAAATCCTGTGCATGCTTACTGTGAACACAGCAGGGGTGAAATGCTCCCGGTTTGAACTGGATTGCCCGATCTGGTAGCGATGGTGGCGGGTGGTTCAGAGAACCGATAGCAAAAATCCCTGCCCCACCCCTCGCCCATGCCCAGCTGCGCCACGCGATCATCAGAGGTTTGGTTTTTTTTACTTTTAAAAGCATTTTTTCTTCGGCCAAAAAAATGCTTTTAAAAGTTTTTTAAAAAGCCTCTGATGATCGCGTAGCTCAGCTGGGATCGTCAGAACACTTTAAAAGATTTTTTTTCTACAACTTTTTTCCCTCTGGCAATTCCATCTGAGTTGCCTGATCATCACAGGCTTTTAAAAGCATTTTTTTACAACCTCTTCAGCTGAAGAGGTTGTAGAAAAAATGCTTTTAAAAGTAAAAAAAAAAAGTTGGCCATGCCCACTCAGTCACATTACCCACCACCACCAAGCCACGCCCACAGAACTGGTAGTAACAAATTTTACATTTCACCCCTGGAACACAGTATTTAGTGTGTTTTATGGCAAGTTGGTTTGACATGCTTGCTAGACTTAAATGATACTTATTATTAAGTATCCATTATATCAAGCAAAATCAAAAGCAGTCCTCTCCTACCACCACCACCATTCTTCATGCAGGAACTTGGTAACCACTTATGTTGCTCCTAATTCTCCAATATTTCCCAATTTATTTATGAAAAAATATTTTTTGTAACAGGCACCTAGAATCTTGCACGATACAGCAATATTGAATATTGCATTATAAATCAAAGTAAAATCGATAGAAGTACCTGGTGCTGAAGCACTCCACTTAATGTCAAGGGATTCAAGTGAAGACATTGAGAGAAGTAGGTTTTCCTCCAGCTCATTCAGTTCAGTATCATTTAAGCTGCAGATTTTAAAAGACTTCAAGTTCTCTTCAATAGCTGTCTTGATATTCTCAAGGAGGCCTTTGCAATTTTGCAAATTGAGTTCAATATTATCAAAAAATGAGAAGAGCAATTTTAAATTCTGAATATCAGGAGCTTCAAGGGAAGTCATATGTCTGAAAACAAATTTCAGATATGGAATCTTCTCACGGCTTTTCACACCAAGAAATGGAGTTATTATGGAATCCGGAATCTGTCTGCATCTATAGGTCCTAAAACTATTAATATCATCTAAGTTTTCTTTTAGTTGCTGGTTAACATTACTGAAGAGTTGAAAAGCTTGAGTGTATATTGGTTCGACTGATGGAACCTTCAAGTTGAGAAAAGCACTTTCCGCTGCCACCATATCAATAGATTCCTCCCTTCCTGCAAGGGCTTCCTCAAATCTACTTGGTAAGAACAAACTTTCTGGATAATCCAGACATAATTTATGGATGGATCCACTTTTCAACAAATATAAAGGAACCTCTTTCCCAGTCAGAAACTCTAAAATCATATGTGCACAACTGGAAACCATATTGCTTTGATAAGCTAACTCAGTAGCAAATATCAGTACAGTTTCGGTGAATTTTGAGTGATGATATTCTGGAATCAAAGTAGAGGCAATGCTGATAAGCTTATATTGCTTTAAATTAAGGTCTGGAGTTTGCTGCAGATAAATATCATTATCTGAATGGCTTTCAGGTGACGTCTTGCAACCGAGTAAATTCAGTAGGTGGGATATTATTATGGGTACTGCTTTGGATGGTTCACTGCAAGCATATCTCAAAATATATTGGTAGCGCCCATTAATTTTTGCGAACGTGTTGATTTTCTGCAAGTATTCCAGGCCTTTATTTATATCTGCCTGTACATCTGAAGCCAGCAGCTCACTCATTTTTTGTCCTGCAAGAAATTCTTGGAAGGAAAGGTGGAAGAACTTATAGAGTGGCTGGAGCCTTTGGGCAGTAAACTTGCTCAGCAATCCAAAGTAGAGAGCTTCCTCCCCATTAACCCCAGCTTCAGACAGGTCTTTCTCACTGAAGTTAAAGAGGGATTTGAAGAGACCTTGTAAAGCTAATTCCCCACAAGCAGACATCACAGCTTTCATGCGATCCATTTCTTGAGGATATTTCAACAAGCTGTACAGCATGTAGGCTTTTAAAATGACCATGCCAGTGAATATATTGCCATTGGGATTCTGAGCCCAGTACGAGGCAAGGGCTGCAACAAAAAGGGGAGTCTTCAGCATGGAACGCATGGTCTCTTCACAGGACAATTGAATAAAAAATTCTTCTAAAAGCCGAACATTGTATGAAAATAGTTTTCTTAACAGATAGAGGGTGCTACTTAATGGGAATTCCAAAATACTGAGAAGAGTGTTTGCATGTTGGCGAATTCCTCTAACTTGGTGAGGACGAACTGCAATAACCAAGCAGTGTTTGTTCAAATAGTTCTTTTGAATCAAATCTTCGATTGCACAAGGAAGCCCAGTCATTTTGTCAAACTCATCCAAAAGGAACAGGACCTCGTTAGTTAAACTTTGACATAAGTTCTTCAGAGAATCTTCAGTCAAGGTCCCTTTAAGCCCTATTACCTGACTGCAGATAAGGTCGGCCAGACTTTGGTCACGTTGCCCAGAATTCAGGGACAAATAAAAAACTAACTTGAATCTGTTGAGTATGGGACAACATCCAGAGGCCCAAAGAATTGCTATTTTCCGAAGCAATGCAGTTTTCCCACTACCTGCCTCTCCTTCTATTACTGTAATGGAATAAAAGCTCTCCAGGACCTCAGGCAATGACAGCTGCTGCTGTGGTTGGTTACTGATGTCTTTGGAGACAATGGCCAGATCCCCGTAAAGCAATTTCAAGTCAACGGCAAAACGGGTGTGATCCCCAAAAGAAAGCGTTTTCCTGAAACTGAAACCATTATAAGCCTCTGAGAGCTTTCTTTGCAGCCATTCATGTTCATCCAGAGCAATGTCTATAAAAACAGAAATGAAATATTTGCCTTGATAAAGTTGATTTGACCTGCTTTAACTGTAACTGTTATTTGTAATTGTACATTTTCATTTAGTTGGCTGTTCTCCCGTTGGACATCCTATACCTATAGCAAAGCTGTGTCTTACTTGCACACTTCCTAGTGTTACTCTAAATGTGATGTACAGTATATATAAATGAGTAAAAAGTTAATACAGAGTGGGTTTATTTGTCTGCTACATTTGCTCTTAATTACCATGTTGCAAAGAGACCCAATCAAGGACATACATATTGCACATATAAATATACATCTGTATAAGTGAATGGTGAAATGGTGGATGAAATTTGAGAATTTGCCACTCTAATGTTTTCAAAATGTAAATAGTAATTTTAAAGCAATTAAATAATGCTTAATGTGAAGCACAAACGTGTGAAGTAGTTGTAAGAAAGATTCCAGCTCTCCATGAATATATTGGCATTATATATTTTGCAGGTTATAAGCAAAATGGAAATGCACATCAGAAATTAATCCCTTTGGTAAGATGAAACTTGAAGGAAAGAAGGTCCGGCAAGCAAATGTTGGTTTGGGAAACACCAAATAACTATCACATCCTCAATAATGATTCTCAAATGCCAACTGTATATTATTATTGTGGATTTATTCATTTATTTATTTGTTAAGTTTATGTCCTATTATCTCACCATAGGGCTACTCCTGGTGGCTTACAATAATAAAAAGGAAGAAAAATGAAAAGGCTTATAAACACAGGTAAAATAATAGAATAATAAGGTAAACAAAGACAAAGGAATTAGTATTCTGTCAGCTGCCCAGAGTTTGATACAAGATGAGCAGCTTTATAAATGTAATAAATAAATAGTTCTGTAAACTTAAAACTGTTTAATGGATAATTATGATAATTATTATAGCTCCTATGTGTGCAAGGGGGAGAGAGAGAGGGGGAGGGAGGGAGGAGGGGGGGAGAGAGAGAAAGAGAGAAAAACAACCAGGCAAGAAGTCAGGAGACTATAAGTCTCTCAGCCCTAGGAAAGAGGCAAGGGGCAAGCCAGTTCCCAAAACAAAACCCTTGCCAAGAAAACTGCAAGGACTTATCTAAGCAATCATCAGGAGTCAAAATTGGCTCAAAGACACCAAATTACATTATGATTATAATAAACTCATACTTTACTTTAGACCAGTGATCTGACACATATCAGGCTTCGTTTACAGTATACAATAAATTAACATCTACATAAGGCATCTCTTTTAATATCCAGTTGTGCAATGCACTTGACTGTATGCCCCTCATTTGACCTGAAAGCTTAGATATGCTAATTTAAATATAAACCTTTTAAAAAAACTGTTGAATCAGGGGACTGTATACAAATGCTACACAGGTGTATTTAGTGCAGGTTATTAGGCCCTGAATAAACTGAACATATCAGACGCTTATCTTAAAATTTAAGGCAAAATCTCTGTAATTCATGTCATTGCGTGTGGTAAAATACTTACTGGTCATGGCTGAGCTGACAGTTTCTATCTCATTCGAATTCTCATTGTAATATGTTTGCTAAAAAAAAAAAGCATGTTAAAATTCTGTCCTGTATAGCACTGAGAAGGACACTGTTTTACTTTATTAAATTTATGTTTGTTCTGTTTAGTCTAGTCCTGCTATTAGATACTAGTGTAGAATTTGAAGAGACCCCTGGGCATTCTAAAGGGAGGATGTCTTCAGAATAGTTGGTGACACCAACTACAGTCTATCCCATTAATTTCATATAAACCATTATTTCATGGATGACAAGACAGAATCTTGTGGAACATCATAGCATGAAAACCTTTACTGTACTGGCATGGCTCTTCCACATATGCAGACTAGGCAGTCACCATAGGGATTGCACACTGATTACTGTACATGATTCACCTGGGACACAGTTGCTGACAACAAATCGAGAACAAATCTAGAGCCACTACCACTACCTCAGTATCAACTTCTAAGAAGTAACACGCTCATTGTGACACTGAACCTTCTTCTATTTCACCTATTTACAATTAATGGTACTAAAAATTATATAAAGATCCAGCACAACCAGGGGTAAAATCCTACCGGTTTGGATCAGTTCGGGCGAACCGCTAGGGATTATGGGCATCAGTTTGCCGAACCGGTAGTAATTACCCCTCCTTGGCCCCATCCACACTCAGCTGGTCGCCCCTCACCTCTTCCGGCCGCTCAATATTCCACAGAATTCAATGTTAGATGCAGCAGAGAGAATGCTAACTTTTCTCCCTCTATTCAGAACGGAGCTGCTGCAGCCTGTCCCTTTAAGGTAGTCCCCAGGAAGGAGGGGACTAGGAGGGAACCATAAATGGATCAGCAGCTCCATTCTGAATGGAGGGAGAAAAGTTAGCATTCTCTCTGCCACAGAATTCAATGTTAAATGCAGCAGACAGAATGCTAACATTTCTCCCTCCATTCACAATGGAGCTGCTGCAGCCTGTCCCTTTTAAGGTAGTCCCCAGGAAGGAGGGGAGAGGGGAGCAACTGGAATGGAGCCGTTTTTGTGAAAGGCAGGAAAATGGGAAAGGGGATTTTTCTGCCTGTCATCCATTCCTCAATCTCAGCACAGACTGAGGGAAGGATGGTAGGCAGGAATATTCCCCTCCCCATTTTCCATTTGCGACAAGGAGTGGCTGGGAGGGGAGGGGCAAGGGATGAGCCCCTTGGTGTGAGTGATGTCAAGTTGGCCATGCCCACTCAGTCACATGACCTCCCCTCAACAAGCCATGCCCACAGAACCGGTAGAAGAAAAATTTTAATTTCACCCCTGAGCACAACCAATAGATGTTGTATTATATGTAAAGGAGGTCTTGCACTATATAAGATGTAAGCTAATTATATTAGCTAAATAAGAAATGTAGTATCCTTCTTTTAGTTTCTGAAAGTCTAGTATCCTTTATAAAAGCAATCACTCCCTCTTCAATGAAACTCACTCTTGTGTGGGTCTATACTGGCAATTTCTAACCAAAATCTAAAATTTGTGCACACCAGGGACAATTTCTTAGAATATTACAAAAAAGCAATTCTTGTTTTTCCCCCTGACACTTCTATTTATATAAATAGAAATTATTTTCTGTTGTGAAAAAGTTAACCTATCAAATCCTAGCTATCTTCTGTTTTACCTTTTCATGCTGTGACTCAGCCTCTGGTTGCATTTTGCTATTTTCTGATGATATCCGTCTTTCTGGATCCGATAGCTTACAACTAAAATGAATTTTTAAAGAATAGCTGTGTTAACCAAGATCAACTAAATGAACTGTATCAGATACCACTAGTATTTATATATGCTTAGATAGCGCACCATTGAATGGTTGAATCTTACTGTTTTATCTGGATATTCTAGCTGGCACTAACCAGTCTGTTTGCCTTAAGTTGCTTTATTTTTTTTCAAACAAATAAAACTGTACCTCTATTCCTAATAAAAATAAATAAATAAATAAATAAATAAATAAATAAATAAATAAATAAATAAATAAATAAATAAATAAATATCACAGCCTAGGATCCATCAATAGACTATGTGGTCTGCTCCAACCTAGAACCATTTCTGATGACTGAACTATAACCATCACCATTCCTAGCTATCTGTATGTTGTGCTAATGAAGATGATAGAAATAATAGCAATAGCAATAGCACGTAGACTTGCAGTATTGCAGGTTACTTCTGCTGACTGCCAGCAATTCGGCAGTTCGAATCTCACTGACTCAAGGTTGATTCAGCCTTCCATCCTTCCGAGGTGGGTAAAATGAGGACCCAGATAGTTGAGAGCCATATGCTGACTCTGTAAACCGCTTACAGAGGACTATAAAGCAAACCTTGAGCCAGTGAGATTCAAACTGCTGAATTGCTGGCAGTCAGCAGAAGTAGCCTGCAATACTGCACTCTAAGCACTGTGCCACTAAGGCTCGTAATAATAATCTGATACATGTGAAGAGCCTACACCTCTTTTCCACAAACTCCAAGTTGGAAGTTTATAAGGCTTTTGTATATCTCCAGACCATTAGAATAAATATCCAAATATTTATTATTTATTATTTATTATTTTATTCATTTCTATAAGAGTGGCAAGTATTTGTAACTTATAAACAAACAGTTATACCATTTTTATAAATTATATTGTAATGAGATAATTCAGTACAATCTTCACTTACTGAGGGAAAAATTTCACATGTTCTTCCCAAGGATCATCAGTTTCTTCCCAGTTTTTCACATACCCGCTACAGTAAAAACACTGTACAGTATCATTTTTACCTACAAAAAAGGCAATAGCAGTTCAACATTATGGGGTTTGTGTGTGTGTATATACACTCTGTGTGTGTGAGGGGGGAGATGCTGTCATCAATGTTTGATTAATCTTTTTCTTTAATTTTTATCAGAATCTGTAATACTCCCTTTTGTTTCAATTGACTTGTTAACACTACATCAAGATCATTAAAGTAATAGATATAATGCTAAATGAAAATCAGAAAATCAAAGCCTGCACTCTCTTACTTATAAGTAGAAGGAAGGGAACATTTATCAGAATGCATAGTATTGGTCCTTTTGGGGTGAGATGAGGAGAATTATTCATACTGTAAGGGAGGGTCATACATGAGAGTGATTATGAGAACTTGGCTGCTATCTAGAAGGACTAACTTGTCAGACAATATGAACAGATGATGACACCTAGTTTGCCAGGAAATGGGGATTGGAATGCCATTGTTTGGCCCACGTATCAGGTAGGATCAGTGCAACTTTTGTCCTGATTGACTTACACATACTTAAATGGAAGACCCTCTTCTCATTTTTAAATGTGTAGCTTTTCTTGTAAATAAACAACTTGAGGACCTAATACAGGGAGCCAACTGTTTTTGGTCCTGGGAATACATTTTATGATTTTGGGACTGAGAGCTATAGGCTATAGGAATGCCATAACATCATCAGCTCAATAAGACAAAATGTTAAATGTAGTTTTACAGAACAGAATGAATATATTAAGGTCATAGAGACTTAGGACATCAATGTTGACTTACATTTTAGAAAAACAATAATCATTAAAAACCACACCATTAACAATTAACAGCTTCCCAATGTTCGTTCATCAATCTTATGCAGTAAAGGACTGAGAAAGATCGGTGCCCAGTATGAGGTTATGTGGATTCCAAGAATAGAATAGAATAGAATAGAATAGAATAGAATAGAATAGAATAGAATAGAATAGAATAGAATAGAATGTGTGATTAGACACACAAGAGTCTCTGGACAGCTCACAGCAATAAAACTATACAAACATAAAACCATGAAAAATATAACACTAAAAGCTAAAAACCAGGTTACTTAGTCATCCTAGAATGCCTTGACAACATTCCAAGGCTCCTATCGCTTTACCTCAGCGAGTGGGTGAAGAGCTAGGTCTTCATGGCCTCCATTAGGCAAATACCAATTCAAGAAAATGTATATATATATATCAAGGTAGATCACTTATGTTAAATTCCCATCTCCTTTTTATGACACATTTGTATATGCTTCCTTAAACACTTAAACACAACATACATAGAGCTAAGCCCTTAACCAAGCATAATTTCTTGATTTTAATGAATAGCCTATGAAAGCCTGAAAAAAAATGTCCTGACACTTGAAGGAATTCATTATTTAAAGTCAAAGTGTCTCTTAAAGTAACTGCTCCTTTGTTGAGGCTTTCATAAAACTTGAAAAAAATTGAGCTGCTTTAATGAGTACTACAAAAGTGCTGTGTTCACACTTACTCAAAGCTGAAGTTATTTTCTTCTTAGTCTTTTTCCAAGCATGCAGAACCTCATCAAATAGTAGTAAGATTAAATATTTAGAGTGGTGCAGTTAATGTTTAACTGTACATCAATGTTTCTCAATCTTGGCAACTTTAAGATATGTGAACTTAAACTTTCAGAATTCCAGGAACTCTGGGCATCTTAAAGCCACCAAACCTGAGAAACACTGCTTTATATACAAGGAATTTTTAAAAAATTAAAAACAAGTTTCCTAGATAGCTGAATTAAAATTTATTCAATATAGCCATCATTTTAAAAACCTGTCTTTTGATTTGTCTTAAAATAATGTATAAATGTTTCCAAAATATTATTTAAAACAGTAAAAGAATACTAAAATGTGGAATTAGAAAGAGAATGTGATTATTAATTAGAACTGAATGCAAATATGAAAATTTTAACCAAACTCCAATAACACTTTGCAGACATTGGTAAATAAAGGTAAGATTATTGGGGGGGGGGAGAAGCAATAAGGGACTTACCTGTATAGAAGAAACCTACTTTAGCCAGAATTGCTGGATCAGCATGTGCATCTTGTGGCCACGTTTTGAAAGATTCCAGCCGAATCTCTTCATCCTTATAGATGTTCAGAAAGGGTTCTAGGTCCTCTTTTGCAACCAAAAACATCACAGAGTTTAGGAATAAATGCCTGAGATATTGTCAAGTAGACATATTTTCATGATTTATAATAGAGAAGAAAGATGTAAGCTGTTTTTAAAAGTCCCAGGAAAACTGTAAATAAAGAAAACTGAAATGTCTTTGAATATTAGTAGCTTGGCTTGGTAGTTATCAAAGGTGGGTTTCAGCAGGTTCTGGCCAGTTCTGGAGAACCGGTAGCAGAAATTTCGATTAGTTCAGCGAACTGGTAGTAAAAATTCTGACCATCTATTCTCTGCCTCCCAAGTACCAGTTGATCGGGAGGAAATGGGGATTTTTGCAGTATCCTTCCCCTGGAGTGGGATGGGAATGGAGAGTTTACAGTATCCTTCCCCTGCCACACCCACCAAGCCACACCCACAGAACTGGTAGTAAAAAAATTTGAAACCCACCATTGGTAGTTATGTTGTTATTTGAGTTCTGAGCTTGGCAATTTGGTTGCAAACGTTTCATCCCCATTCAAGGAGACATCTTCAGTGTGCTTATCCAAAGTGCACTGAAGATGACTCCTAAAATGGGGATGAAAGGTTTGCAACCAAGTCGCCAAGCTCAGACCTCAAAGCAACAACATAAAGAAAACTGAAAATCATCAGTTGTATGTCTGCTTTCATGTGTACAGAGACATTTATACAGCATTCACTATTTATGCAAAAGATGAGATTAGAGAAGAAAATTATTTTGAGTTAAATTGTACTCCATCATGAGTTCTTAATGAAAAGTGTTTAAAATAAACACAGTGCTAAGTAAATAAATAAGCAGATTTTGAAATGTTTCAAAGCTTTGACAAAACAATTAACTGGACAATGTTATCTGTTGCAATCAATTCCTACCCTGTCCACACTGAAATGATATATTTGCTTTGCGTAGACATCTACATGATCACAACCACTGATAGCAATTCTACTATTATATCCATAAGAAGCCAAAGAAGTATGTGATTCTATAGAAACTGATTCGATGTTCACAAGCAGATGGTTGAATTTTCATTGGTGAAGATCTATGAACACTAAAAATTAGTTTTAGCAGGCTACAATAGGAAAAGGGAACTCATAATGCAGATCACATGGCATTTTGGATCTCGTGACCATTAGCATGGTCTTGCAGTCTCATATTCTTCAGATGTTTTTGATAACAAGATCCATAATTGGCAATGAGGCCAATGGTAAAGTTTAAACTTCCAAAATATCTACGCTGCTTCCTTGTGATTTAAATCACAGGCCTAGAATTCTATTTCCATTACTGTACCTGGGTCAGAAGGTACACATTTCCTGGTAGATGCTGCAAAATGCTTTCCCTAAAAAAAGAAAAAGAAAAAAATCCCGTTAAAATTACATATATTCATTATTTTGACAATAAGTTCCACTGATGCTTTGAATTCAGTTTATAAATACTGTACATAAATTGCTAAATTTATATACAGTATTAAGTTCCTTTTTTGATCTGCCATGTGTTTCTATTTTGACAAATAACTATGTCTTGAATAGGTGCAGTTTTCTCCCCTTTGGTAGTCTTCCAATTAGGATTGTTCTGACTCTTTTTCCCCCCAGATTAGCTAACTGCTGCTTTAATTTCCCACAATACTCAAACATTCTAACTTTTAATTTTGTGAAGGAAGAGAACCTAGAGAAATATTTTTCATTGGGTTTAATTAGATTTTCCAAGCCAAAAATTAAGACCTTGAGGATTATCTCATTAAGAGTAGCCCCTTAAACAATCATGTTTCAATAAAATAAAAATGAAAAAAGAATACCGTCATGCCAAAAAATCTGCAATAACTTTGAATATACTGTTTAATTTCATCTCTGGACTTCTTCCTTTGAAGAAATTCACACCTATAAAATAATATAATAGTAATTTATATATTTTAGATTATTGTAACAGATATGAACAATTAATGAAATTTCAGTTTGTCCTGGCATTTGACCAAGAACTTAAAGCACAAATGTAAACATGTAGTAATGGGTACACTATATTGTGGAGATTTTCTACAATGAGCAAATTGTTGTTCTAGTTTTTATTCTCAGAATTCTTACATTTTTTTACTTGAGAACTAGCATACAAATATCCATGAACAACGTTCCTCTAGCTGGTGTCTACCAAAAATGTTGGATTATAAATTCCACTAACTGCTGTTGCAAGTTCTTGGCAATGCTCTCTGGCAATGATTATTATCGTCCAAGATATTTTGAGGGTATCAGGTTGGAATTTTTCCCACTAGAAATGAATGCATAAATGTATCTATTTATAGTATTTACTTTGTCTTTCTAGTAACGAAACTGCTATTTTGAAATCTGACTACCATTCCAATTTTCCGAATGGTGGTGATAGAAGATGGAACAGTGATAGCTTGGGATTGTTGATGGTGAAAAGGATTGTTTGTTCTATCTGTTCATCCCAAGCAATCCAGAGAGAGTCATTTGTTATATGGGAATAAGAAGCCAATCAGCACCTTGGAAGGGCAGGAATGGATTAGGATAGCCTGCCCTAATTTTCCAAGCACCCCTCCAGTCTACAGTCTACATAGAAAAATTATGTTTTCTCATTCAGCATTCCTTTGTTTTTACTTATACAGTAATATGTTTACGTAATGACATAAATTTCATCATTGTTACTGATGTATAAAATATTGGGTTGGATCAGGATCTGACCAACTCTTACCTATAAATCCAACCACGATGGGAATTTAGTTTATATGCTCAGCTAATTATGCTCTTCACCTGCTGTTTTTAATACATAGCATTGTTCAAATAAAAAATAATGCCAGTTTATGTTAACATAAGCATACCTAAGTAAATATTTTAAAACCTATTAAAACTGTTTGAAATGTTACATTTAAAAGATACTCTTCCAGGATGCAGAGAGGGTAAAATTCAATTTAATTTCCAAAAGGACAGTGTTTCACAGACACAGAGCAAAAAAGACATTCTAACAACATTTTTGCAACTGAGAATGCATATGAAATTTGCATTTCTATACAAGTAACCAAAAACCCGCACTGCAATGTGGTTTACAATGAGTACTGAATTATCTATTCTAAGGCTATATTACTATCACCCTACAATGATTGGTGCTTTCCTTTGAGGATAATCAGGAGTCATGGTCAGCAAACAAGCTTGTGATTGGTGATCACAGATCAAAGATACTATTGGCTCTTCTGCTCATTTGGATATCTTGAATTTGCTTCAAGGGATCTGGTAGTGGGGTCACAGCTGCTGGGAATATAACTACAGTACTGCTATCGTCAATATTAGAACCAGGAATATAAAGGGATTGTGAACTTGTCTCGTGTATTACTCACTCAGGAAACCATTTTGCATGTTCTTTCCATGGATCATCACCTTCTTCCCAATTGCCCAGACATCCAGAGCAGGCAAAACACTGAACTGTATCTTTTAGGCCTGCATGAAAGACAATTACACAGAACTGAGCTATTCATCTGACTCTTGGTACTTTGAAGCTATCCTTCTGGAAGACAAAACAATATAATGAGAATGCCAAACAAGCAGAGAATTGTATTAATAGTGAAAGCTATATTAATCATCCTTGTTTATGAAATCCAATAGATTCATCCTGTATGCATAGTATGTATACAAAATGCTACATTGAATTTATAGACTTAATTGTAGCTTCTACTGGATACTTATGGAACAAAACATGTACACTTCTACGCTGGCCAAGGAAAAATAGCAATAGTAATAGCACTTAGACTTATATACTTTACAGCACTTTCTGTGCAATTTATAATGTCAGCATATTGTCCTCAACAGTCTGGTTCCTCATTTTATCGACCTCAGAAGGATGGAAGGCTGAGTCAACCTTGAGGACTGAACTCCAGGCTGTGGGCAGTTAGCCTGCAATTCTGCATTCTAACCACTGCTCCACCAGGTCTCAAACACCAGGACTGTTTGTTTATTGGTCTTGCATTGCTGCCAAACTTACATACAATAACACCGGATGGCTTACAAACAGCAGTCAAAAACATAAAAAAGAATAATACCACCATTTAAAACAACAACCCTCTTGGTGCCCTAGACAATTCTTTTGGTCCATGGGCTTATGGTCCAGGCACCTCCTGGAGAAAATAAATAAGCCAAAAAGCCCAGTTAATATAAATGAGCTGCCAGAAACACCAGTAAGAAGGCTTGTTTGGATTTGTGGCTTGGTGTACAGTAGGAATAGTGCAACTGATAAAAATAAAAATGGTAAAAATTTCTCAACAGCAAAAAGTGTTGGAAATGTGGTACAATTAAAGGACAGCAAACTGTGGCAGTATTGTTTAGTAGCCCATTAGCCAAATTTTGCATCTCAACAAAAACTTGTAATCAGTGGTGAAATTCAAAATTTTTTGCTACAGTGGGCATGGCTATAGTGGGCATGGCAGGGGAAGGATACTGTAAAATCTCCATTCCCTCCCCACTCCAGGGTAAGGTCACTGAAAAATCCACATTTCCTCCCGATTAGCTGGGACTCGGGAGGCAGAGAATAGATGGGGCGGGGTCTGTCACAAGTAGTATTTACCGGTTCTCCAAACTACTCAAAATTTCCGCTATCAGTTCTCCAGAACTGGTCAGAACCTACTGAATACCACCTCTGCTCATAATGTTTCATGTTCTCTTTGCAGCATGGAAATTTTAGAGATTAGAAAATAAATATGCTTGGGGATTACCTGTAAAGAAAAATCCAGCATTAGCTAGTAAAGCAGGCGGTATTTCTTTGCAATAAAATGGCCAGTTGGTGAAGGATTCAAGTCTTGACTCCATTTCTTTGTGCTTATTTTTTACTTCTAAAGAATTGTTCTCTGGATTCTGTACTCGAATGTCATACTTAGAGATGTTACCAACCTCTTTGCCTAAAATAAATTTGCAACTGGACCATAGCTTTTTATGTTCCTCAAAAGGTGACCTTTCAAGACTTCTTGCAAGCAAAACTAATCCACAGCAAAAACATTGTATTGCAGTCTTAACACCGGTGTAATAGAAGCCAGCTGCAGCCATTTCTGAGGGTGCCCAAGATGATTTACAACCATTAGGTAGGGAGAGGAAAGTTTTTAACCTTTTGGCTTCACTTCTCATTGTAGGATTAAACCCTCTTTGCTGTTCCTTGCGAATTTGCCGGTATTCTAGCTCCATTTCTTCCATAAGTTTGCTAAAATTAAAATTTGCTTGAGAAAAAAAACCCTCAATATAAGTGGAATCCAGCTCTGAAATGTTACTGATATCGGCAGAAGTCTCTTGGGCAGCCATTCTACGATATTAAAAACAAAACAAAATTGTAAGTCAATATATCATAAATGATTTGGGCTCTGAAATTACATACTTCATTGCACAGAGTAATAATAATTATGGTGTTTATTTTTTTCCAAGGAGTCAACAGAAAGTAGTATGGGTCTGCTATCACAAGTAGTACATTTTGCTACTTTTTTTGAGCAATACTTATTACATTTTTTAGTGCACAGCCAGATTGATTAATCAAGACCTTTTTTTACTGCTAGCAACCGGATAGTTTTTCTCCATGATAATTTTTCTCTTTAACCTGTTCTTTCATGTCTTCCAATGATACACTCATTGCCAACTGTAAATGGGATAGCCGGATAACAAGTTTAAAGTATACTGTAATCCACCAGTCCTTGAGGGGGCATAAATCTGAGTGGTCTAAAATTTGCTGCCCTAACAGCTGAGTCCTATTTCCAGGATGGTAAAGGGTGCTGCTGTCTTATAGTTTTAATTCAGGAGAAGTTATGGAAGACAACTGGTTGGTTTCCTTCTCCTCCAACTGAGCTTCAACTGCTAGCTGAAAAAACAACTACTCTACCCATAATACCCGCTAAAGAGTGTCTAGGGGAATGAAGGTTAAAATCTAGTCAAATCCAACTCTAGGGGGCAGTCAAATCCATCTAGTCAAATCCAACTCTAGGGGGCAGTGCTTATGTCTCTTAGCCGAGGGAGCCAGCGTTGTCCGAAGACACTTCTGTGGTCATATGGCAAGCATGACTGTACCCTGAGGTACACGAAAGGCTGCGACCTTCCCACCAAAGTGGTACCTATTTATCAACTTGCATCTGCATGCTTTTGAACTGCTAGGTTGACAGGAGAATGAGTGTTGGGTTTAGCCAATTATCAAGTTGCACATCTAGCAGGCTGCAGGATCAGAAGTGCTCCATGCCTCCAGTTTGTGAGCAAGACTATTTCTGAATATGTGACACATTGTCTTTTCAAAGAGTTTGCTTTCTGTTTCATTATGTGTTCATCCTTTACTGTTGCAACATGACAGCTGGGTCATTTTTGGAAACAGATTTAGCAATTTTTGAAAAGCACATTAGAACTGTGTTCAGGATTGTCCTGGATGATAGGTTACAGGCATGAAGGAGGGTTTCCAAGTAATATCAGGAGAGCATCTACCCTCCTACTTGTATCTATCCTCAGTACCAGGTCTAGGAGTTTTCAGCTCAAACCCTTCACCTCGCCTGTTTCTCCTTAATTTATTTATTTATTTATTTTATTTTGTCACACAGTATATATAAGCTTTTTATTAGCCCCAAACTTTTCTCCTCAGTTGGACCTCCCCAAGTCTTTTGCCCCGGCACATTGGCCATGGCCCCTCCACTCCAGTCCCTTCACCGGGGCCCATTCATCAAAGTATAGTTTGCATCAGGCTTTTGGCCATCCAGGACAATTCGAAGCCAGCCAATTGGTGCAGGGACTCGGGGACTTTAAGAGTGGAAGAGCAGGGGCTGCAGTTCAAAGGGAGGCTCAGGAGGGCCAATAACACCTCCCTTTGTCCAAAGTGCCTGAGACAAGGGCTGGTTTGTATCTCTTTGCCACAAAGGATGGGAGGAAAGGGAGGCTGTAGAGGATGAGGGATCCATCAGGTGGGGTTCCCAGGGCCTCTCCCTGTGAAAGAGGAAGCTGGGAGAGGGCAAAGGTATTTCATCCCCAACTGGGGCTGCCCTGGTTAGTAATGCTTGGGGCTCTGACCCCCCACCCTACCACGAGCTGCTCACCTGTCAGTTTGAAGCCTCCCGAGGCTGCCGAGAGCAGCACAGGAGTGGGTGTGGGAGGGGGGCTATAAAAGGCAAGTGATCCATCAGGTGGGTCTTTTGCAACCAGCTGGTGGGAATTGCTGGCCTGATCTTTTGATTTTCCTTCTCCTGGTTTCTGAAGACCCACCTGTTCCAAGAGCCCTACTTTCCTCTAACCCCCATCCCCACCTCTTTGTTCCCTCTGCTTCTCCCAGGTTTCTGGCAGTGCCCAGATGGCAATCTTTGTTTGGCATTCTGGACTTCAATCTTGCTCGGGTGCTGAGCAGCAAGAAAGGCTGTGCTTGTTCCTTGTTCGGGAAGTGTCTGTACCTGCCCTTCCTGTGGTCCTTTGTCTGGATGGAGCAATGCCAGGAGAATGGGGGTCTATCCCACAGTCTTCTGCTTCTGGGGGGCACTGCTCCTGATCAGCACTATGAGTAAGGATTTTGGGAAGAGGGGAGGATGCATTTGCTAGTTCTCTGAAGGAGTCCAGGGGGGCCTGCTGCTCCCTGCCCTGAAGGAGAGACGCCCGTTCATTCAACCATTCAACCATTCATTCAACCATTCTGGGATCTGGCTGTGGGGCTTCTTGTGTCCCCCTTATTCGTAGGCTATGTCAGGGAGGTCAGCTACTTCCGCTGGCCATTGAGGGACAGGCTCAAGGCCAGGCTGCTTGCAAGGATGGAAATGGAATAAGGAGCAACACTAATTCCAATAGCTTATCCTTTGCTCTTTCTCTGCTCACATTCCTTTCCCCAAACATCACTGGGAGGGCTAAAACTCCCGGTCAGGGTGGACAGTCTTTCACTGGAATTCAAAAGGGATACCTGGGGTCTGGCTGTGGGGACACTAGAAGCCCCACAGCCAGACCCCAGAACGGTTGAATGAATGGGCGGCTTGCCAGCAGAGGAGAAAAGTTTGTAGATAATAATGCAGAGATGAAAACCTTAAGGAGAAACAGGCAGGGCAAAGGGTTCAAGCTGAAAAGTCCCATTCCGCCCAGTACCTGAGGCTACCAGTCTAGGAGGAAAGAGACAGGATTCATCCAAAGCCAGGAAATTACTCAAGATTTTGCTTATCCCGGCATATTACGAACATTCACTTGGTGGCCTTTTAGTTTCTGCTAAAAAGCATTTGCAAGTTACTTCCTCCACTCCCTTTCTCCCACCCATATAAAAACTCCTGTGCCTCATTTTTCTAGTATGAGTGTAGTATGTCTGACCAATGTAGATATAGCAATTTTTAAAAAAATACTAAAAAAAGAAATATCAATGAAATTTCTTTTAAAAAGAACTTACATTGATATAGAGGTAGATTTTGTGCACACAGTATTTATGCGTGTTCTCTCATCATTTTTTCTTGTTACTTGTTCAATGCAAAAACAAATTTCTAGGACATTTTCTTATGTGTGAAGAAGAAATGTTACTAGCAATTCAAATTTCAAATCCGAATCCAAATTAGAATTATAACCACCTTTGGGCTCCTTGCTGTGGTACTAATAAAATTCTGGCATTAAAAGAAACTTTTATTCTCACCAATGCAGGCGGTGTTCACTATTTCTCAATGTTTACAGAAAACATTTCAAATTAACATCACCTCTCTTTCCCTTTGAATTTGAACTGTTCATGAGCTCAATTAAAGTTGAAACTTAATGAGGGCAAAGAATGGTCTGGGATAGATATATGACATTGCAATTGAGACAAATAGCAACAACTGCTTCATTTCCAAAGAAAAATATCAAAACTGACACTGAATGGAACATACAGAAAAAAGATATGAGGAAAAAGGAATAGGTTAGGTTAGGTTAGGTTAGTTTTATTAGATTTCTATACCGCTCTTCTCCCGAAGGACTCAGGGCGGTTCACAGCCAGCATAAAAACAGAATTCACAATAGTCATAAATAAATTAAAAACAATATAAAATCTAATTAAATTTTGGCTAACAATTAAGAATCTTTAAAATCAAATAATAAAACCCCAATTAAAAAACAACACATTACACACTAGGCCAGCCCTGCGCGATGAAACAATAGGGTCTTGAGCTCGCGTCGGAAGGTCCAGAGGTCGGGGAGTGATCGTAACCCCAGAGAAAGCTTGTTCCAGAGGGTAGGAGCCCCCACAGAGAAAGCTCTCCCCCTGGAGGTCGCCAGCCGACACTGTTTGGCTGACGGCACCCTGAGGAGACCCTCCCTGTGGGAGTGCACAGGTCGATGGGAGCTACCGGTGGCAGCAAGTGGTCCCGTAAGTACTCCAGTCCTAAGCCATGGAGCGCTTTAAAGGTAGTTATCAACACCTTGAATTGCACCCGGAAGATGACCGGCAACCAGTGCAGCCTATGCATATTTCCATTTTATATTGTCACTCTATTCTTTGACATTGTATATTAAATAATGTCATTCATTCTCAAATATAGTTCAGTTTACTTCCAGATGTTTCATTACCCAAACTAGGTAACATCGTCAGGAATGTCATCTAGTTTGAGTAATGAAACATCTGCAAGAAAACAAGGAAGCTCAGAGAGCACCAAGGACTCCTTATTTCAACCCTGAGCTACAAATATCTTCCTTTATTGATAGTTCAATTTAGCACTGGAACTTACCTGTTTCCAGGTCCTGATTCACGGACAGTTGAAATGAGTTGCTTCAGGAAAAAAGGATCTCTCAGCCCACATACCAAAAGAAAACTCTTCCTTTACAGGAAACAGGAAGTAAGAAAAATGGACTTTCCTCAATTGAGAAATATATCCGTGGAAAGCAAAACAAGGGCAGAACAGTTTCTGTTGGGTAGAAATGACTTTATTGCTGGGTAGAAATGACTTTATTGCTGGTGGGGGATGGGAATACAGAGATTCTTAGATGAAATTGATTATCTAAATCAGGAGTTTTCACACTTTTCCAAGCCATGGAACTTGTTAAAAAAAATTCCTGGAACCCCAATCAAAAGTTAGTATTGATGATACAAATTTGCTAATAAAATGAAAAGTAAACTGTTTATTGCACATGACAAAAAAACAAAAATAAAAGTTGAGTTTCCATTATCAGAGTGTGTTTTAATGTTTTAAGCAAATAAGTTAGCATCAATGATTACAATGTTATTACTTTTCTTGGATAAAAGTTGAAGGTAAGGAAGACTAATGTAATCTAGATTTAGCCGATTTCTATACTCATTTTTTTATTGTTGCATATAGATAGTCTTACAAAAATATTACATATTTCAATACTTGACTAGCAATTTTGTTTTTTTTAAAAAAAAGCTATATTCAGACATTCATAAATTCTGAAGAAATGTTAATAAAATTAGTCAAATTTAATTTCTGAAAATGTGCCAGAAACAGCAATATTAGCAGCCCTTGATTTTTTTCTTTTATTTTCACCTTTTTGTATACTATCTGATATTGTATTGGTCTTGTACCCAATTATCTATAATTGAAAAAAAATGTTCATTTTAAATAGATATTAGACATAATAGAAAATATATATATATATATATATATACATACATACATACATACATACATACATACATACATACATACATATACCTTAGGGCAGATGGCTAATCATTTCTGGACTGAGTGCCCAAAGCATGCGTGTGTGTACATGAATGGGTATGTGCATGCCTCAACCCCCAAAATGCAATACCCATGCACATGCCCCGTGCCCCCCCATGCATGTGTGTGCCCCCCTGCATGCACACACCCCGCCCTCTACG